>NW_022681471.1:30175629-30775629 GCF_009764315.1 Trachypithecus francoisi
AAGCCTATTAGACAATTTTTTTTTTCCTTATCCACTCCCTTCCCCAACTCTCCAACCTCAAGTAAACTCCATAGTCCATTATTCCCCTCTTTGTGTGCATGTGTTCTCATCATTTAGTTTTCACTTACAACTGAGAACATGGGATATTTGTGTGTTTTTTTGTTTTTTGTTTGTTTGTTTGTTTGTTCTTTGTTCCTGCATTCATTTGCTAAGGATAATGGCCTCCAGCTCCATCCATGTCCCTGCAAAAGACATGATCTCATTCTTTCCTATGGTTGCATAGTATTCCATGGCGCATATATACCACATTTTCTTCATCAAGTCTGTGATTAATGGGCATTTAAGTTGATTCTATATCTTTGCCATTATAAATATTGCTGCAGTGAACATTCATATGCATGTGTTATGGTTGAATGATTTATATTCCTTTGGGTATATACCCAGTAATGGGATTGCTGGGTTGAATGGTAGTTCTGTTTTTAGCTCTTTGAAGAATTGACGTACTGCTTTCCACAAGGATTAAACTAATTTATACTTCTACCAACAGTGGACAAGCATTCCCTGTTCTCCACAACATTGACGACATCTGTTATTTTTTGACTCTTTAGTAATAGCCTTTCTGACTAGTATGAGATGGTATGTCATTGTGGTTTTGATTTGAAATTCTCTAATAATCAGTAATATTGAGTTTTTTTTCATATGCTTGTTGTCTGCATGCATGTCTTCTTTTCAAAAGTGTCTGTTATGTATTTGGCCCACTTTTTAATGGGTTTGTTTGTAATACATGCCTCCAGCTTTGTTCTTTTTGCTTAGGATTGCCTTGACTACTCAGGTTCATTTTGGTTTCATATGAATTTTAAAATAGTTTTTTCTTTTTCTAATTCCATGAAGAATGTCATTGGTAGTTTGATAGGAATAGCATTGGGTCTATATATTGCTTTGGGTAGTATGGCCATTTTAACAATATTGATTTCTTCCTATCTATGAATTTGTTTTGTACTATCTCTGATTTCATTCAGCAGTGTTTTGCAATTCTCATCGTAGAAATCTTTAACCTCCCTGGTGAGCTGTATCTCTAGGTATTTTATTATTTGCGTGGGAATTGTGAATGGGATTTTATTTCCAATTTGGCTATCAATTTGTCTGTTGTTGGTGTCTAGGAATGCTAGTGATATTTCTATGTTGATTTTTATCCTGAAATTTTGCTGAAGCTATTTATCAGCTAAAGGAGCTTTTGGGTCAAGACTATAGGGTTTTTTAAATATATGGTCATGTCATCTGCAAACAGGGATAGTTTGACTTCCACCCTTTATGTCTTTCTATTGCCTGTTTGTTCCAGCCGGGACTTCTGTACTATGTTGAATAGTAGCAGTGAGAGAGGGCATCCTTTTCAAGAGGAATGCTTCTAGCTTTTTCCCATTCAATATGATGTTGGCTGTGGGTTTGTTATAGATGGCTCTTATTATTTTGAGGTATGTTCCTTCAATATATTGTATTCTTTTTATTGTGAATGGGATTGCATTCTTGCTTTGGCTATCAGCTGGGATGCCGTTTGTGTATAGGAATGCTACAATTGTATGTATGTTAACATTGTGTACTGAAACTTTTTTTAATCAGAGCAAGCAGCCTTTGGGCATAGGCTATGGGGTTTTCTAGGTATAGAATCATATCATCTAAAAATACGTATAGTTTGACTTCCTCTCTTTCTACTTGGATGTCTTTTATTTCTTGCTTTTACGTGATTGCTTTGGCCAGGACTTCTAATATTATATTGGATCAAAGTGTGGAGAGAAGGCATCCTTGTGCCGGTTTTCAAGGGGAATGCTTTCAGCTGTTGCCCATTCAGTATGATGCTGGCCATGGGTTTGTCATAAATAGCTCTTTCTTTTTGAAGTATGTTCCTTCAATGCCTAATTTTTTGAGAGTTTTAACCAGCAGGAATGTTGAATTTTGTCCAAAGTCTTTTCTGCATCTATTGAGATAATAACGCTTTTTGTCTTTAGTTCTGTTTATGTGATGAATCAATTTATTGATCTGTATATGTTTAACCAAAGTTGTATCAAGTAGGCTTTATCCCTGAGATACAAGGTTGGTTTAACATACACACATCAATAAATGTGATTCATCACATGAACAGAACTAAAGACAAAAAACATGATTTGTGGTGGACTAACTTTTTGACATGCTTCTGGATTCAGTTTGCTAGTATTTTGTTGAAGATTCTTGTATCTATGTTCTGCAAGGATATTGGCCTGAAATTTTATTTTTTGTTGTGTCTCTGCCAGGTTTGGGTATCAGGATGATACTGGCCTCGTAGAATGACTTAGGGAGGATTCTATGCTCTTCAGTGTTTTGGAATAGTTTCAGTAGGAAAGATACCAGCTCTTCTTTATACATCTGGTAGAATTCAGCTGTGAATCTGTCTGGTCCTGGGCTTTTTTTGGTAGGCAGGCTTTTTATTACTGATTCAATTTTGGAACTGGTTATTAGTCTGTTTATGGATTCAATTTCTTCTTGGTTCAGTATTCAGAAGTTATATGTGTCTTGGAATTTGTCAATTTTCTCTAGGATTTTTAGCTTATGTGCATAGAAGTGCTTATAGTAGTCTGTGAGGGTTTTGCTGTACTTCTGTGGAGTCAGTGGCAACATCCCCGTTATCGTTTATGATTGTGTTTATTTGCATAATCTCTCATTTTTCTTTATTAGTCTAGTTGGTGGTCTGCCTGTCAATTTTTTTGTAAAAACCAGCTCTTGTATTTGTTGATCTTTTGTATGGTTCTTCATGTTTCAATTTCCTTCAGTTCAGCTTTGATTTTGTTTTGTCTTTGTTTCTCATCTTCTGCTTGCTTTGGAGTTGTTCTGCTCTAGTTTCTCGAGTTCCTCTAGTTGTGATGTTAGGTTGTTAATTAGAGATTTTTCTACATTTTTCATGTGGGCATTTAGTGCTACAACCTTACCTTATAACACTGCCTTAGCTATGTCTCAGAGATTCTAGTATGCTGTATCTTTGTTCTGAGTTTCAAACAATTTCTTAATTTCTGATTTAATTTTATTACCCAAAAGTCATTCAGGAATTAGATTACTTAATTTCCATGTAATTATGTGTTTTGACTGATTTTCTTATTACTGATATCTATTTTTATTGTTCTGTAGTCTGAAAGTGTGGTTGGTATTATTTCTGTTTTTTGAATTTGCTGAGGATTGTTTTATGTCTAATTGCATGGTCAATTGTAAAGTATGTTTCATATGCAGATAAGAAGAATGCATACTCTGTTTTTGTTTGTTGGGTGGAGTGGTCTGTAGATGTGTATTAGTTTCATTTAGTCAAGTGTTGAGTTCATGTCTTGAATGTTTTTGTTAGTTTTCTGTCTTGATGATCTGGTTAATAATGTCAGTAGGATGTTGAAGTCTCCCACTATTATTGTTTGTTTATTTAACTCTCTTCGTAGGTTTCTAAGAACTTGATTTATGGGTCTGGGCACTCCTGTGTTAAGTGCATATATATTTAGGATAGTTAGGTCTTCTGGCTGAATTGAACCCCATACCATTATATAATATCCTTCTTTTTCTTTTTTCATCTTTGTTGGCTTAAAGTCTGTTTTGTCTGAAATTAAAATAGCAACCCCTGCTTTTTTTCTGTTTTCTGTTTGCTTGATAGATTATTCTTTATCCATTTACTTTTAGCCTAAGGATGTCATTGCATGTGGAATGGGTCTCCTGAAGACAGCCTACCACTGGATCTTGCTTCTTGATATAGTTTGAATATTTGTCCTTGTCCAATCTCCTATTGAATTGTAATCCCCAGTACTGGAGATGGTACCTGGTGGGAGATGTTTGGGTCATGTGGGAAGACCCCTTATGGTTTGATGCTGTCTTAGCGATAGTGAGTTCTCATGAGACCCAGTCATTTAAATGTGTGTGGCGCTTCCTCTGACTCTCTCTCTTGTTCCTGTTTTTGCCTTGCATTCTTACACTTCTCTGTCCACCATGCGTAAAAGTTTCCTGAGACATTGTCAGAAGCTGAACAATGTTGATGCCATGCTTGTGCAACCTGCAGAACAGTGAGCCATTTATCTTCTTTACTTTTTAAATTACCCAGTCTCAGGTATTAATATTTCTTTGTAGCAATGCACAAATGACCCAATGCAAAAAAAAAAAAAAAAAAAATGTACTGACTAGTATGACATTGCTATAAAGGTACCTAAAAATGTGGAAGCAGCTTTGGTACTGAGGGCATAGGTTAGAAGATTTTGCAGAGCTCAGAAGAAGACAGAAATTTGAGGGAGAGTCTGGAAAGTCTTAAAGACTCATTAAGTGGTTGTGACCAAAATATTAATAGTAATATGAACAGTTAAGTTGATATGGTTTGGCTCTGTCTCCCCACCCAAATATGTTGAATTGTAATTCAAGTGTTAGAGGAGGGGCCTGGTGGGAGATGATTGAATCATGGGAGTTGACTTCCCCCTTGCTGTTCTCCTGATCTCATGAGATCTGGTTGTTTGCATCTCTCCCTTTCCTCTCTCTCCCACTGGCCATGTGAAGATGTTCCTGCTTCCCTTTTGCTTTTGGTCACGGTTGTAAGTTTCCTGAGGCCTTCCCAGAAGCAGAAGCCTATAAAGCCCGCAGAGCCATGAACTGATTAAAACTCTTTTCTTTATAAATTGCCCAGTTTCAGCTATTTCTTGATAGCAGTGAGAGAACAGACTCATACAAAAGTTCAGGCTGACAGGGTCTCAGATGGAAATAGGAACTTATTAGGAACTGGAGCAAAGGTCACATGTATTATGACTTAGCAAAGAACCTGGCTACATTTTGTCCCTTCTCTAGGAATCTGTGAAAGTTTGACTTGAGAGTGATGACCCAGGTTATCTGGCCAAATGAATTTCTAAACAGCAAAACATTGAAGAAGTGGCCTATCTGCTTCTAATAGCCTACCCTCAGATGTGAGAAAAAGAAATAAGTTCTAAAGTTAGAACTTATATTTAAAAGAGCAACACAGTGCAAAAGTTTGGAAAATTTGCAGCCTGGCTATATGGCAGATAAAGAAAAACGTTTTTGGGAAAGGAATTCAAGCAGGCTGTGGAGTAACCACTTTTAGAGAAATTTGCACAACTAAAAGGGTGCCAAGGTCTAATAGCCAAGACAATGGGGACAAGGCCTCAAAGGCATGTCAGAGACTTTTGTAGCTCCCCTTCTATTAAAGGTCTAGAAGCTTTGGAGGGAAGAATGATTTTGTGGGACAAACCCAGGGCCCGTTTTCCCTGTGCAGCTTCAGAAGACTGGCTCCCACATTCTGGCTTCCCTGGCTCCAGCCTTTATTCAAACGGGCCCAGGTACAGCTTGGGCCTCAGCTCCAGAGGTGTAAACCATGAGCCTTAGTGGCTGCTACGTGGTGTCAAGTATGCCAGCATTCAGAGTGCAAGAGTGAAGAATACTTGGCACCCTCCACCTAGATTTCAGAGTCTGTGTGAGAAAGCCTGAGTGCCCAGACAGATGCCTGTTGGCCACCATGAGGGATCTCTGGAGCCCACACAGAGAACCTCTACTAGGGCAGTGCAGAGGGGAAACGTTAGGGTGGAGTCCTGAAACAGAGTCCCCAATGGGGCACTTCCCAGTGGAGCTGTGAGAAGTAGCCCACCATCCTCTAGACCAGAGAGTGGTAGATCCACCAGCAACTTGCATCTGGCATCTGGAAAAACTTCAGATACTCAACTCCAGCCCATGAGAGCAGCAATGGGGGCCACACTCTACATAGCCACAGGTTTGGAGCTGCCCAACGCCTTAGGAGCCCACTTCCACCAGCATGCCTTGGGTGGTGGGTATGGAGCCAAGGAGATTATTTTGGAGCTTTAAGATTACATGACTGCCCTGCTGGGTTTCAAACTTGCATGGGGCCTGGTTACAGGCCTTTTTTGGCCATTTTTGGCCAATTTATCTGTTCTGAGAATGAGAATGTTTGTCCAATGCCTATACTCCCATTGTGCCTTGTAGATAACTAACTTGCTTTTAATTTTGAAATCTCATAGATAGAAGGAATTTGCCTTGTCTCAGATGAGACTTTGGACTTTGGACTCTGAGTTAATGCTGGAATGTGTTAAGACTGAGGGACTGTTAGGAAGGTGTGATTTTATTTTGCAATGTGAGAAGGACAATGGGATTTTGGAGAGAACAAGTGTAGAATGATATAGTTTGGATATTGTCCCCATGCAAATTTCATGTTGAATTGTAATCCTCAATGCTGGGGTTGGGGCTTGGTGAGAGGAGTTTGGGTCATGGGGTGGATCCCTTCCCCATGGCTTTGTACTTTCTTTTTTATAGTGAGTTCTTACAAGATCTGGTCATTTAAAAGTGTGTGGCACCTCCTCCCTTCACTCTTTCTTGTTCCTGCTTTTGCCATGTGGTGTACCTGCTCCCATTTTGTCTTCTGCCTTGAATAAAAACTCTCTGAGGCTTCCCAAGAAGCTTAGTGATCTCAGTACTATGCTTGCACAGCCTGAAGAAGTGTAAGTCAATTAAACCTCTTTTCTTTAAAAATTACTCAGTCTCAGTTATTTGTTTATAGCAATGCAAGAATGGCCTAACCTACTTGTTTATCCAACTTGCCACTCTGTGACTTTTAATTGGGGCATTTAGTCCATTTACATTCAAGATTAGTATCGATATATGCAAATTTGTTTCTGTCATCACGATGTAGCTGGTTATTGTGCAGATTTCTTTGTATGGTTGCTTTATAATGCCACACTGGTCTGTGTACTTAAATGTATTTTTGTAGTGGCCAGTAATAATCTTTCCTTTCTGTGTTCAGCACTTCAGAGCCTCTTGTAAGGCAGGCCTCATGGTAACAAAATCTCTTAGCATTTGCTTGTCTGAAGGAGATATTATTTCTCCTTTGCTTATGAAAGTTAGCTTGGCTGGATATGAAATTCTTTGTTGGCAATTATTTTATTTAAGAATGTTGAATATAGACACACATTCTCTTCCAGCTGGTAGAGTTTCTGCTGAAAGGTCCACTATTAGCCTAATGGAGTTCCCTTTGTAGGTGACTTGTCCCTTCTATTTAGTTGCCTGTGACATTTCTTCTTTCATTTTGACCTTGAAGAATCTGATGACTATGTGTCTTGCAGGTAGTTCTCTTGTGTAGTATTTCACAGGGGTTCTCTGCATTTCCTGAATTTGCATGTCGCCCTCTCTAGTGAGGTTGGGGAAATTTTCATTGGTAATATCCTGAAATCCATTTTCCCAGTTGCTTGTTTTCTCTGCCTGTCTTTCAGGTACGCAAGTGAATCATAGGTTTGGTGTCTTTACATAATTCCTTATTTCTTGGAGGTTTTGTTCATTCTTTTTCATTGTTCTTTACTTTTGTCTGGATGAGTTATTTTGGAGAGCCAAGCCAGTATTTGAACTTTGAGATTGTTTCCTCAGCTCAATCAATTCTGCTGTTAATAATTGTAGTTGTATTCTGAAATTCTTTTAGTGAGTTTTTTTAACTTTATCAACTCAGTTTGGTTCTTTCTTCAAATGGCCATTTCATATTTCATATATTATATCATTTTATTGTATTTAATTTCAGCCTGGTTATGACTCATTGCTTGGGAACTAATGCAGTCATTTGAAAGTACGAAGACATGCTGGCATTTTGAATTGCCAGAGTTCTTGTGCTGGTTCTCATTTGTGTTGGCTGATGTTCCTTTAATCTTTGAAGTTGCTGTTCTTTAGATGGGTTTTTTTTTTTTCCTTTGCTTTTATCTTCTTTGAAGCCCTTGGTGGTTTGATTGTGACAGAAGGTTGGTTCAGTCAACTGGCCTTATTTCTGGTAGATTTCTTGGGACTAAGGCTCACTTCAGCACTCCTGGGATGCTTGCTCTAAACCGGGGTTGCTTGTATCAGGCTCCTGGCTTTTTTGACCCCTCAAGATTGGGAACCTGCTGCATTGGAAAGATCAAGGTGTTCCTGGACCAATGACCATAACATTCTGAAGGGTGGTGTCAGCCAAAGTGCTCTCTTGGGCAATTAAAGTGGGATATGTGATCATTCACACATGATAGCAGGAGCAGCAATGCAGCAGGGTGCATGCTTGTTCATTGGGGTGGGACACTGGTGGACCTGGGGTTGCCAGCCTCTGTGAAGGTGTTGGCAGTGGTGGCTGTGGTGGCACAGTGTGGGGGAAAGAGGGTAGGGTGGTGTTGGTGGCACAGTGGGGAAAGGTGGTGGGGGAGTGCAGGGTTGCTGGCATCCATGTGCACATTAGCACTTGAGTTACTGTTGGCATGGTGGCAGGGCACTGGCAGGCTTGGGACTGGTGGCCTTCATGCATACTTTCATGCTGGTGGCAGTGGTGGCATAGGGTGGAGGATTGGGCTGCTGGTATCCATGTGCTAGTGTCCATGCACCACCAGGGATGGGGCTGCAAGGTGCGCACATGTGCATGCCCACTGGCAAAACAATGGGGTGGTGGCCATGGATGAGTGTGTGCCTGAAAAGTGGCATGTGGGAGGCTGTTGTGGGGGGGAGGGTGCATGTGGATTGGGGCCAATCTGCTGGGGCCCTATGATGGTTAGGCATGGTCTGCCAGCCAGGAAGCTATGATGTGGGCCCCTGGTAGGCACCTCAGTTGGGCATTCGAGGCTGCACTGAAAGCAGGCACAGCCAGGCTGGGTCCCAAGAATAGGCCAACAGACATAAGGGGACTCAGGTTGTCCTGGCCCCATCTCATGGGCAAGATTACCCTGCTCTATTCAGGTCCAACAGTTCTCCTAAGGCTTTAGTCTCCTAAGGGAGCATGGAAAATCTGCTCCCTTGCAGATGTTCCAACAACAAACCCTCTGGGCTCCTCACAAGCTGGAGTCCTGTCCCTACCACCTCTTTAAGCAGCAGTCTCTACTAGCTCAAGTGTTTGTGGGGGTTGTGGGGTCTCCTTCTGTCAGGATTCCAGAGATCCATGGCAAGAATGAGTTGTTCATCATCTGCTCAACTCACCGGTTCCCCAGGAATCATTGGGGGCCAAGAATGAGTGGTGCATGATAGCCCCATGTGGGACTTCCTTCTTCCTCCTCCTTGAACCTAACATCTGTGTCCTCCCTCTGTCTACTCTCAATGCCTTCCTTCCATAGATCTGCTTGGAGTGCACCAGTCTTCTCTGGTGTCCCAGTCCCTCAGTGGCAGGTGTTCCTCCTAGCTGTGTCTAGTCAGCCACGTTGCTTGATCTCTGGTTTGAATTTTAGTCAAGGTTCCTGGGAAAAGGTTTGGGGCATGCCCTTTGAATGTTCACTAAGTGACATCTCTAAAGCAGAAGTTTTCAAACCTAATTGTACATTCGATTTATGTGTTGAAATATTGGCACATGCAAAAGTCCTGGTCTATAATCAGGTGTACTGAATTGAAAATATTCGGGACCTAAAAATCTCTACTTGTGACAATAATTATGTACAGAAGAATAATGCTAACACTGTTGATTTCATTGATATCACGGTGATGGCATGGGGACTCAAATGAGACATGAACTGCAAAATTACTTTGACAAGCTGTGACAGGCATGGTTTGCCTGCCCAAAAGCTAAGTTGTGGGCCCCTGGGAGGCAGCTCAGTTGGGCATCTGAGGTTGGACTGCAAGCAGGCACAGCTAGGATGGGGCCCCAGGAGAGGCTAGCAGACAGAAGGGTGCTCAGGTTTGACTGTCCCTATTGCATGGACAAAACGTATACTTTGACAAGCTATAGTTAGATTTATTGAGGGCCTTCTGTGTGTGTCGAGCATCATATGAGGTACTTTAATTATATTACTTAATTGCTTATCGCCACAGTGTCCATATAGATTTAAGCCTTAACTTCCTCATTTAAGCTACTTACATTAAAGAGTATACACCAAAATGTTAATAGTGGCTACTTCCAGATGATGGAATATGGATGATCTTTTTCTCTTTTTTATGCTTTCTCTATCTTCCCACATTTCATTTCCTTTTGCAATGACCATGCTTTACTTTTATAATTAGAAAAAAATCCAAGTTCATAAAATTACTACAAATTTCACAATGTCACATGGGCAATCTACATTCACACCCAATTCCATGCTATTTTTATTACATCATAATGTTAGAGAAAGCATTAGCAGATTTGTAAAATGTAATTTCAGCAAAGTGTCAGGAGATTAAGAAATAGTTTAATATAATTGGGCTAGATATTAGACACCCTCGTCAAAATGTTGCCATGGCAACATTCCTTCATTCTCTTGGACGACCCCCATCTACTTGAAAATGGCCTCCATTCTCTTGGAGGATTCCAAGATACCTTAATAGAAATGTTTCTAATGGGAGAAATATATGAGAAAAATCTAATAGTGCAGAACATGCTTAGTTCCAATGTTGTACCACAGCAAGGAGTTCTAGTTATTAGGAGCACAATATGAAGGTTTTTGACACACCACGTGGGAGGATGGATTGGAAGCAAAGATGCAGATTCTGAAGTTATATGCTACTGATTTCATGATTTTGCACTGGATGCTGGATTTGGTAGGATCCAAACCTGCAATCATTAATATAAGATGAACACCAGCAAGGTGTTCACTCTAAAACTTCTAAATCCTGCCAGAAGTCCATATGTATCTGCAATGGATCATACCATTTAGAGATTTAGCACTCGACTTACATATGGCACTTGACTTCCTTCAGACCATGGTAATTCAATAGTGGTAACATCAGCATAAGCAGAAGTGGCAGGTAGTAAACCGCTTTGATTACCATCAACATATGGGTCACATATCCCGAGTTACACGTATGCAAATCCTAGCAAATCTATAAACATTATTTGAGCAAAGTGTTCTGAGATTACGAAATAGTTGAAAATGCTGGGGGTAGATATTAGACCTTAGGGAGAATTCAGACTTTCTGTACTGACCTCTACTCTTGCTTAAGATGATAGGTTTTAATTATTTTCTGCTGCCTTCTGGCTGCTCTTCTAAATCACCATGGAAATACACTTAAGGAGGAAAATAAAGGAAAGACCCAAAAAAGACTAAAGGAGAGACAAAAATTTGCTTAGTGTTTGTTTCATTTGTATCATACAGTTCAGTTCTTCAGATGAGAGCTGCAGCCTCTTTGCAATACCAAAAAATACAATGCCCAGAATTTAGAGTTCCTTTATTTCGAGAACCCATGGAAATGCTTTGCACATCTGTTTTGCCCACTAGTCATTGTTTTAGCCCACCGGCCACTTAGTATTCATTCACCCTTTTTAATAACAATTTTGTTTTCATTTCAAAAATTACCTGACTCTCATTGTGCACAGTATGGGTTAAATAGTCAATGGAACTATTGTGCTCACTGAAAGGATTCTGAGGAATACTGAGAAAAGCAATGTTTAAGGGAAAAAAAGGACTAATTGATATTTGTAAGATGAGATTCAGACCTTGGCTTTGAATACCAAAAGAAATGTAACCTTATTTTGTACTTCAGATCTGGTGATGCAGGGAATAATTCTAAACAGAAATAAAAAGAATGGAGGGAAATATACCAAATATTAGTAGTGCTTATGTTAGTAGTGATGAGATTATGGATGTTTAGTGTTTCCTTTTTATAAAAATGATATATGTTTATTATATGATATTTAAAATAGCATAAAACACTCCAATATGTTTATTTAAAAATACTTCTGCACATGTGCTCTCTTGTTTGAAAAGTCAGACAATCTTCCTTTGGTGAGATGGCAGCACGCTTCATTCCATAGTCATCACTCAAAGCAGCCTGAAGGTTTCAAGAATAGGCCAGAATCATTTTCTTTTTTCAGGATTACAAGTTAATTCCTTATTCTTTTCAGCTAAGATTTGAAATTTTCAGCACACATAACTCATGAGAAAGTACAATCCAGCATAAATACCTTGTGATAAACTTTGATATATTTTGAGTCAAATCATAAGAAATTTCATAGTGCTCAGCTTTCTTACTGCAGGTATATAGCTTCTCCCTTTGTTGCTGCCTCTGCCAGTCTGAGTCTGAGCCTGCGAATGATTTTATTTCTCTCTCTCATAATTTCTGCCCTTGTCTTTGGTTTTTGTTCCTGGCTATGTATATCCCAGTATGATTTATTCTATTGCTTCTGTGGTCTTTCTTGTCTGATCAAATTCCTAAAAAGTATTTTTGGCTCTTTCCATCTCTGTCTCTTGTAAACAGCCCACACAATGCAACTGATAATTCACCCTTTAGGTATTTGCAGCAAATGTCTTGTGCATGGATACACTAAGACGGGTTTGCATGTTAATGACAATAAAATTTTCTTCTTCAGTGTTTCATGGCCCTTACTCACAATTTGAATATACTTAAGACACATTTTCTTTTTTTTTTTTAATTGCTTCTTATTATACTTTAGGTTCAGGGGTACATGTGCACAATGTACAGGTTTGTTACACATGTATACATGTGCCATGTTGGTGTGCTGCACCCATCAACTCATTATTTACATTAGGTATATCTCCTAATGCTATCCCTCCCCCTCCCCCCACCCCACGACAGGCCCCGGTGTGTGATGTTCCCCTTCCTGTGTCCGAGCATTCTCATTGTTCAATTCCCACCTATGAGTGAGAACATGAGGTGTTTGATTTTCTGTTCTTGCTATAGTTTGCTGAGAATGATGGTTTCCAGCTGTATCTATGTCCCTACAAAGGACATGAATTCACGCTTTTTTATGGCTGCATAGTATTCCATGGTGTATATGTGCCACATTTTCTTAATCCAGTCTATCATTGATGGGCATTTGGGCTGGTTCCAAGTCTTTGTTATTGTGAATAGTGCCGCAATAAACATAGGTGTGCATGTGTCTTTATGGCAGAATGATTTATAATCCTTTGGGCATATACCCAGTAATGGTATGGCTGGGTCAAATGGTATATCTAGCTCTAGATCCTTAAGGAATCGTCACACTGTCTTCCACAATGGTTGAACTAGTTTACAATCCCACCAACAGCATAAACGTGTTCCTATTTCTCCACATCCTTTCCAGCACCTGTTGTTTCCTGACTTTTTAATGATTGCCATTCTAACTGGTGTGAGATGGTATTTCATTGTGGTTTTGATTTGCATTTCTCTGATAGTCAGTGATGATGAACATTTTTTCATGTGTCTGTTGGCTGCATAAATGTCTTCTTTTGAGAGGTGTCTATTCATATCCTTCGCCCACTTTTTGATGGGGTTGTTTTTTCTTGTAAATTTATTTGATTTCTTTGTAGGTTCTGGATATTAGCCCTTTGTCAGATGAGGAGATTGCATGTTCTCTCATTCTGTATGTTGCCTGTTCACTCTGAAGGTAGTTTCTTTTGCTATGCAATAGCTCTTTAGTTTAATTAGATCCCATTTGTCAAATTTAGCTTTTGTTGCCATTGCTTTTGGTGTTTTAGACATGAAGTCCTTGCCCATGCCTATGTCCTGAATGGTATTGCCTAGGTTTTCTTCTAGGGTTAAGACACATTTTGATTGTAATATATTGAAGAATGAAGTGATCCAGTGCCATTCCTTAATTCACAATCACTTCTGGGGGTTCTGTGAGAAGAAAAAAAAATCTATGTCTGAAGTTGTCCTTTTTGCAAATTGATAAAGACCAGAATGTACGTATCTGAGTTGTGAGTGTCTTTTGTTGTTGTTGTTGTTGTTGTTGTTGTTGTTATTGAAAACACAGAACAGCACTAAGTAAAACTGCTATAGAGCAAGAGTCAAACTGTGGGAATTTTTAAAGTAATTTTTACAGAGCAAATTTTGTCCAGGTACAAAACACTGATTCCACACATGTATATTTAACTTTTAACTTTTATATTATCATGACCCTCTGAGATAAAGGTACTTAATTCACCTCCTCTGTAATGACAACCTCTTAAGACTCCTGGCTAGACTATTCTTAGTCTTTTATGATGTATTTTATCACTTTCAGTCCTTTCCAAACAACTGTAACTAATTGAAGACTGTATTGCATTACATTTTAATGTGCTTTATGTTAATACATATCCTAATGTATTCCATGTCTCTCAAAATAGATTTTTGGCCTCTTGAAGAAAGAATTGGATTGAATCTTCACATCTGAGTTCTCATCCAACTTCCCTATTAGTCACAGGGAATCATGCCACTACCATAGTGGGCATGATAGACAAGAATTTCTGCCTTCATGGACCTTACATCTAGTGGAAAAGAAAGAAAATAAACACATAAGCAATTTCATAACCAAGATAATTTTAGCAAGTGATGAATGCTATGAGGAAAATAAAAGGGATTATGATAGCAATGGACTTGTGAAGTGGGGAAGAAGAAAGAGTGCAAATGCCACGTAGTGATGTGTCCAGTAAATATATATGGAGCATACTGTGCAAAAACGAATTGAACCACACAGATAGAGAGGGAGGCAAGGGGCAGATCATGAGAGCCTTTCTTTGATACATTGTTAAGAATTTGAATTTTATTCAAATTTTGACGGGAAGACGTTAGACAGTTTAAAGCAAGGATGTGACTTGGATAGGTTTCAAGACTATTACTCTGATTTCTGTTTAAGACAGAATATAAAGAAACAGGAATAGCACAGGGAGACTTGTTACGTGGTATCGAGCTCCAGTACTCTGGATGAGAAGTGGTGGTAGCTTGGATTAAGATTATAGAAGTTGAGACATACAAGAGTGGTCATGCTCTGGATATATATTGGGGGAAGAGTTTTCATGACTTTCTAATGGATTTTATTTGGTGATGACAGAAGGAAGTCAAGGGTGACATCTAGTTATTTGCCTTGAGCAGTTGAGTATATAGGGATGAAATTTATTGATATAGAAATCCTGGAGATGACTAAATTTGAGGTGGAACTATGAGTTTTTGACATATTATGCCTAACATACCAATACCTAGATGGAGACAATGAAAAGCTATTTGGATGTTTATATCTGGAGCTCAAAAGAGAGGTGATGGATGGGATTAGAAATTTTAAGGTATTGGTATTCAAAGGTATGGTAGTTGAGGAAAACTCTACCTTTAGCAAGAGGTTAGGAATCCATGTCTAACAAGCACACGTTAGAATAAAAAGAAATTAATTGGCTTATAACTGGAAGCATGACTGGAAACATGAGTCATTTGGGTTCAGCATATGTGCCTACACTAGGCATTTCAAATACCATCAGATAAAGTCTCTGTTTCTCTCTGTCTCTTTAACTTCAGCTTTTTATTTGTTTGTTTTCTTTATCAGGCAAGATCTCTCCACATGGCAGCGCAGCTGGTCACCAACTGTTCCAGGCTCACATACTTTTGTGCAGCACCATACCAGAGAAAAGGGTCAGACATTCTCTCATCCAGCACCCACCCCAAAAGACTCTGCTCAGTGTGAGTCACATAAATTTTGGCAACAACCACTGTATTCAGTGAGGTAGACTTCTCTGATTAGTCATCCTAGATCATGTATTCAATCTTATGTTAGAGTAGGCTGAGTTGTTTATTAATAGAATCACTGAAATCACATAAAATTAAAGAGGATGTTTCCTAACAATAAAAGTTAATGGACAAGCAAAAAAAAAAAAAAAAAAGCCTAGATATCTACAACATCCTCATATTACTATATAGAATAGTTACCAAAGATCTATAATTGGCATTTGGAAAATCAGAAAATTGAAGCTTTAGTACCTTGGATTTACATTTTTTCAGGCCTCTTTATCTTCCAACTTAAACTCTATACATTTTTAAAAAATTTTTCTAAGGAAAATCTTAAAGTTTGAGCCCAAACCTATGTTTTTCAGATTTTTAATCTAAGGTGTTCATTGTCTTTTTTTGCATCCTGTTTTTTTCTTGGATGCTTCTGTACATTACCATCCTTAGACTCAGGAAGGTGGCTCCTGGACCATACCCCATGCTTCAGGGTATGCAGCACTTTGGATTGAGTCTTTCAAGCTTTTTTTTTTTTTTTTAAATAACACAATTTTTTATGACAGCTAATTATTTTGATATAATCAGCAAATTATGAATTCCTTTTTACATTATGTAATTATTATTTTAAACTTCTACATTAGTTTTAGGAGTACATGTGCACATTTGTCATATAGGTAAACTCATGTCACAGGGTTTGTTGTACAGATTATTTTGTCACTCAAGTACTAAGTCTAGTGCAAAATAGATATTTTTTCTGATCCTCTCCCTCCTCACACCTTCCTCCCTCAAGTAGACTCCCAGTGTTTGTTGTTTCCTTCTTTGTGTCCATGTGTTCTCATCATTTAGCTTCCACTTATAAGTGAGAACATATGGTATTTGGTTTTCTGTTCCTGCATTTGTTTGCTAAGGATTATGGCCTCCAGCTCCATCCATGTTTCTGCAAAGGACTGATCTTATTTTTTCAAATGACTTCATAGTATTCCATGGTGTATATGTACCATATTTGCTTTATACAATCTGCCATTGATGGACATTATGGTTGATTCCATGTCTTTGCTATTGTGAATGATGCTGCAGTGAACATACATATGCATGTGTCTTTATGGTAGAACAATTCATATTCCTTTGGGCATATATCCAGTAGTAGAATTGCTAGGTTGAATGGTAGTTATATTTTTAGCTCTTTGAGGAATTGTCACAGTGTTTTACACAATGGTTCAACTAATTTTGCACTCCCAACAACAGTGTACATGTGTTCCCTTTTCTTCAGGATCTTGCCAGCATCTGTTATTTTTTGACATTTTAGTAATAGCTATTCTGACTAGTGTGAGATGGTATCTCATTGTGGTTTTTATTTTCCTATCTCTAATGATCAGTTATATTGACCTTTTCCTCATATGTGTGTTGCCCACCTGTATGTCTTCTTTCATAAAGTGTCTGTTCATGTCCTTTGCCCACTTTTTAACAGGGTGGTTTGTTCTTTGCTTGTAATTTGTTTGTTTCCTATAAATGCTAGATATGACCCCTGGTCAGATACATAGATGCAAATATTTTCTCCCATTCTGTAGTTTATATGTTTACTCTGCTGATAGTTTCTTTTGCTGTGTGCAAGCTATAGTTTAAGCAGGTCACAGTTGTCAATTTTTGCTTTTGTTGCCATTGGTTTTGGCCTCTTTGTCATGAAATCTTTGCCTGTTCCTATGTCCAGAATGGTATTGCCTAGATTGTCTTCCAGAGTTTGTATAGTTTTGTGTTTTACATTTAAGTCTTTCATGGATCTTGAGTCAATTTTTGCATATGGTATAGGGAAGGGGTCTAGTTTCAATCTTCTTCATTTGGCTAGCCAGTTATCCTAGCACCATTTATTGAATAGGGAATTCTTTTTTCATTGTTTGTTCTTGGCAGCTTTGTGAAAGATAAGATGGTTTTAGGTCTTCAGTCATATTTCTGGGGCCTCTATTATATACGTCGATGTGTCTGTTTTTATACCAGTACCAGGCTGTTTTGTTTACTGTAGCCCTGTAGTACAGTTTGAAGTTGAGTATCCTAATGCCTCCAGCTTTGTTCGTTTTGCAAAGGATTGCCTTGGCCAATAGGGCTGGTGTTTTTTTTTTTTGTTTGTTTGTTTTTTCTTTTTGATTCCATTTGGTTCCATATGAATTTTAAAATAGTTTCTCTCTAGTTCTGGGAAGAATGTCATTTGTAGTTTGATGGGAATAGCATTGTATCTATAAATTGCTTTGAGCAGTATGACCATTTTAGTAATATTGATTCTTCCTTTCCATGACCACAAAATGTTTTCCATTTGTTTGTGTCATCTCTGATTTCCTTGAGCAGTGTTTTATAATTCTCATTGTGGAGATCTTTAACCTCTCTGGTGAGCTGTATTTCTATGTATTTTATTCTTTTTGTGGCAATTGTGAATGGGGTTTTGTTGCTGATTTAGCTGTTGGCTGGGCTGTTGTTGGTGTCTAGGAATGCAAGTGATTTCTATACATTGATTTTTATCCTGATAATTTGCTGAAGTTGCTTATCAGCTAAAGGAGTTTTTGGGCCTAGACTATGTTGTTTTCTAGATATAGCATCATGTTGTCTGCCAACAGGGATAGTTTGACCTCCTCTCTTCCTATTTGGGTGCCTTTTCTTTCTTTCTCTTGCATGATTGCTCTGGCCAGAACTTCCAATACTATGTTAAATAGGAGTGGTGAGAGAGGATGTCTATATCTTGTGCCAGTTTTTAAAGTGAACGCTTCAACTTTTGCCCATTTAGTATAATGCTGACTGTGGGTTTGTCATAGATTGTTCTTAATATTTTGAGATATGTTCCTTCAATACTTAGTTTATTGAGAGTTTTTAACATAACATTGTTATGTTAAAATTGGATTATATTGGATTTTATTGAAAGTTTTTTCTGAATCTATTGAGATAATCATGTGGTTTTTGTCTTCAGTTCTGTTTATGTGATGAATGGCATTTTTTGATTTGCATATGTTGAACCAACCTCGCCTACTTGATTGTGATGGATTAGCCTTTTTAAATGTGCTGCTTGATTTGGTTTGCAAGTATTTTCATGAGAATTTTTGTGTCAGTGTTTCATCTAGGATACTGATCTGAACTTTTCTTTTTTTGTTTTGTCTCTGCCAGGTTTTGGTATCAAGATGACATTGGCTTCATAGAATGCATTGTAAAGGAGCTCTTCCTCCTCAAATTTTTAAAATAGTTTCAGTAAGAAATGGCACCAGCACTTTTTAGTACATCTGTTAGAATTATGCTATCTGGTCCTGAGCTTTTTTGGTTGATAGGCTATTACTGATTCAATTTTGGAGCTTGTTTTGGTCTGTTTAGGAATTAAATTTATTCTTTTTTCAGTCTTGGGAGGGTGTATGTGTCCAGGAATTTTATCCATCTCTTCTAGGTTTTCTAGTTTTTGTTCATTCAGCTGTTCATAGTAGGCTCTGATGATTTTTGTATTTCTGTGATGACAGTAGTGAAATCCTCTTTATTGTTTCTTATTTTTTTTACTTGAATTGTCTCTCTTTTCATTGGTCTAGCTAGTGACCTATCTTATTAATTTTTACAAAAACAAACTCCTTTTTTCATTGATATTTTGAGTAAAATTTTGGTCTCAATCTTCAGTTCAGCTCTTATTTCGTTATTTCTTGTCTTCTGCTAGCTTAGGGGCTAGTTTGTTCTTGTTTCTCTAGTTCTTTTAGTTGGGAGGTTAAGTTGTTAATTTGATATATTTCGAAACTTTTGACATGGGTAGTTAGTGCTATAAATGTTTTTGGAACAAATTAATATTAAATTATTATTATTATTTGAGACAGAGTCTCACCCTGTTGCCCAGGCTGGAGTGCAGTGGTGCAACCTCGGATTACTGCAACCTCCGCCTCCCAGGTTTAAGTGATTTTCGTGCCTCTACCTCCTGAGTAGCTGGGATTACAGATGCCTACCACCACACCCAGCTAATTTTTGTATTTTTAGTAGAGATGGGTTTTCACCATGTTGCACAGGCTGGTCTCAAACTCCAGACCTCAGGTGATCCGTCCCTTTTGGCCTCCCAAAGTGCTGGAATTACAGGCGTGAGCCAGTGTGCCTGGCTGAGCTTTTATTATTAAGCAACTTTTCTAAGTAATGAAACAGATATAAAGTATAAGAAATTAATTTGGCTGTCAGAGTTTTCATCATTTATTTTAATGACAAAAATTGTATAACTGAGAAGATAACAATACTATAGAGTAAATGATAAAATCCAAGTAAGTAATATAACTAATATTATGGATATGAAGTCTGATCATTTCCAACTGAATGATCAGTAAATAACAAATGAAGAAAGTTGGATTTGAACATCATAAATTTTTATCTTAACACTGCCTTAGCTGTGTCCCAGAAATTTTATGTTGTATCTTTGTTCTCATTAGTTTTAAAGAATTTGTTGATTCTTGCCTTAATTTCATTGCTCCTCTAAAAGTCATTCTGGAGCAGGTTGTTTAATTTCCATGTAAGTGCATGGTTTTGATGATTTTTTAGTCTTGATTTCTACTTTTACTCTGATGTGGTCTGAAAGCGTGTTTGGTATAATTTCAATTCTTTTGCATTTTTAAGTGTTGTGTCATGCCTGATTTTGTGGTCTATTTTAGAGTATGTGCCATGCTCACCGGGGAAGAATGTATGTTCTATTGTTTTGAGGTAGAGAGTTCTATAGAGGTCTATCAGACCCATTTGGCCCAATGTTGAGTTCAGGTCCTGAATATCTTTGTTAATTTTCTGCCTCAATGATCCGTCTAATACTCTCAGTGGAGTGTTGAAGTTTCTCACTATTGTGTGTCCATCTAAGTCTCTTTGTGGGTCTGCAAGAACTTTTTTTATGAATCTAGGTGCTCCTGGGTTGGGTGCATATATATTTAGGATAGCTTACCTCTTCTTGTGGAACTGAACCCTTTACCATTATGTAATACCCTTCTTTGTCTTCTTTGACCTTTGTTGGATTAGAGTCTATTTTGTGTGAAATTTGGATTGCAACCCCTGTTTCTTTTCTGATTTCCATTTGCTTGGTTAATTCTTCTCACCCCCTTTATTTTGAGCCTATGGTTGTCCTTGCATGTGAGGTGGGTCTCTGGAAGACAGCATGCCACTAGGTCTTTCTTTGTTGTCCAGTTTGCTACTCTGTGCCTTTTAAATGGGGCATTTAGCCTGTTTATATTCAAAGTTAGTATTGATATATGTGGATATGATCCTGTCATTGTGTTGTTATTGGTTATTATGCCAGCTTGTTTGTGTGGTTGCTTTATAGTGTCACTGGTCACTATGGTGTTTTTGTATTGGCTGGTAATGGTCTTTCCTTTCCATATTTAGTGCTTCCTTCAAGATCTCTTGTAAGGTGGGTCTGGTGGTAAAGAAATCACTTAGCATTTGCTTGTCTGAAAAGGATCTTATTTCTCCTTCATTAAGGAAGCTTAGTTAGGCTAAATATGAAATTCTTGGTTCAAGAGTGTTTTTTTAAAGAATATTGAATATAGGCCTCCAATCTCTTTTGACTAAGAGGTCTGCTGTTAGTCTTCTGGATTCCCTTTGTAGGTGACTTGCCCTTTCTCTCTAGCTGCCTTTTTTATTCTTTCCTTCACTTCAACCTTGGAAAATCTAATGATTATATATCATGGGGATGATCTTCTTGTATAGAATCTTGCAGGAGTTCTCTGTGTTTCCTTAGTTTGACTATTGGCCTTCCTGGTGAGGATGGGGGAAGTTTTCATGGGCAACTATCCTAAAATATGCTTTCCAAGTTGTTTTTTTCCTACCCATCCCTTCCAGGGATGTGAATAATTCATAGATTTGGGCTCTTTATATAATTCCTTATTTTCCAGGTTTTTTTTTAAAATTGTTTTTTCTTTATTTTTGTCTGACTCTCTTAATTCAAAGAGCCAACCTTCAAGTTCCAAAATTATTTCCTCAACTTGATCTATTCTGCTAATACTTGTGATTGCATTGTGAATTTCTTGTAGTGTGTTTTTCAACTCTATCAAATCAGTTAGGTTCTTTTATATTGTGGCTATTATGTTTGTCAGCTCGTGTATCATTTTATTGTGATTGGGTTTTGGTGTTCTCTTGACTCTCGATGATCTTTGTTTCTATCCATATCTGAATTCTATTTCTGTAATTTCAGCCAACTGAGCTGATTAAGTACCCTTATTGGAGAACGAATGCAGTCGTTGGAAGACATAAGACACTCTGGCCATTTGAGTTGCTGCAGTTCTTGTATTGTTTTTTTTCTAATGTCTGTATGTTTTGTTGTGTTGTTGTTGTTGTTGTTGTTTGTTTGTTTTGTTTTCTGCTGGGCCTCCTCTGATTGAAGTAGTCAGACAAAGGGAGGGTTGTTGTGCTGCCCAGGTTCGGTGGCCCTGCCCCGTGAGGAGAAGTGAGTCCTGGGACAACTTCCCTGGGTGGGGGAGGCTCTCCTGACTCTGTGTCACTCCTAGGTGGATGGTCATCCTGCCTTGCTTTTCTCTGTTCTCTATGGGTGGAGGAATTTTTTTTTTTTTTTAATAAATCTCAATGTACATACCTGGATGTTTCAGTTGTAGGTGGTATGTTAATTGCTGCTTCTATTTCTCTCTATGAGAATGGTGCACAGTAGCTGCTTCTAGTTGGCCATCTTTTTTTAAAAATTTTTTTATGTATTTTTTTTTTATTATACTTTAAGTTCTAGGGTACATGTGCATAACGTACAGGTTTGTTACATATGTATACTTGTGCCATGTTGGTGTGCTGCACCCATCAACTCGTCAGCACACATCAATTCATCATTTATATCAGGTATAACTCCCAATGCAATCCCTCCCCCCTCCCCCCTCCCCATGATATGCCCCGATGTGTGATGTTCCCCTTCCCGAGTCCAAGTGATCTCATTGTTCAGTTCCCACCTATGAGTGAGAACATGCGGTGTTTGGTTTTCTGTTCTTGTGATAGTTTGCTAAGAATGATGGTTTCCAGCTGCATCCATGTCCCTACAAAGGACACAAACTCATCCTTTTTTGTGGCTGCATAATATTCCATAGTGTATATGTGCCACATTTTCTAAATCCAGTCTGTCACAGATGGACATTTGGGTTGATTCCAAGTCTTTGCTATTGTGAATTGTGCCGCAATAAACACGTGTGCATGTGTCTTTATAGCAGCATGATTTATAATCCTTTGGGTATATACCCAGTAGTGGGATGGCTGGGTCATATGGTACATCTAGTTCTAGATCCTTGAGGAATTGCCATACTGTTTTCCATAATGGTTGAACTAGTTTACAATCCCACCAACAGTGTAAAAGTGTTCCTACTTCTCCACATCCTCTCCAGCACCTGTTGTTTCCTGACTTTTTAATGATCACCATTCTAACTGGTGTGGGATGGTATCTCATTGTGGTTTTGATTTGCATCTCTCTGATGGCCAGTGATGATGAGCATTTTTCATGTGTCTGTTGGCTGTATGAATGTCTTCTTTTGAGAAATGTCTGTTCATATCCTTTCCCCACTTTTTGATGGGGTTGTTTTTTCTTGTATATTTGTTTGAGTTCTTTGTAGATTCTGGATATTAGCCCTTTGTCAGATGAGTAGATTGCAAAAATGTTCTCCCATTCTGTAGGTTGCCTATTCACTCTGATGGTAGTTTCTTTTGCTGTGCAGAAGCTCTTTAGTTTAATGAGATCCCATTTGTCAATTTTGGCTTCTGCTGCCATTGCTTTTGGTGTTTTAGACATGAAGTCCTTGCCCATGCCTATGTCCTGAATGGTACTACCTAGGTTTTCTTGCAGGGTTTTCATGGTATTAGGTCTAACATTTAAGTCTCTAATACATGTTGAATTAATTTTCGTATAAGGAGTAAGGAAAGGATCCAGTTTCAGCTTTCTACTTATGGCTAGCCAATTTTCCCAGCACCATTTATAAATAGGGAATCCTTTCCCCATTTCTTGTTTCTCTCAGGTTTGTCAAAGATCAGATGGCTGTAGATGTGTGGTATTATTTCTGAGGACTCTGTTCTGTTCCATTGGTCTATAGCTCTGTTGTGGTACCAGTACCATGCTCTTTTGGTTACTGTAGCCTTGTAGTATAGTTTGAAGTCAGGTAGCGTGATGCCTCCAGCTTTGTTCTTTTGACTTAGGATTGTCTTGGCAATGCGGGCTCTTTTTTGGTTGCATATGAACTTCAAAGCCGTTTTTTCCAATTCTGTGAAGAAACTCATTGGTAGCTTGATGGGGATGGCATTGAATCTATAAATCACCTTGGGCAGTATGGCCATTTTCACGATATTGATTCTTCCTATCCATGAGCATGGTATGTTTTCCATTTGTTAGTGTCCTCTTTGATTTCACTGAGCAGTGGTTTGTAGTTCTCCTTGAAGAGGTCCTTTACATCCCTTGTAAGTTGGATTCCTAGGTATTTTATTTTCTTTGAAGCAATTGTGAGGGGAAGTTGATTCATGATTTGGCCCTCTGTCTGTTACTGGTGTATAAGAATGCTTGTGATTTTTGCACATTAATTTTGTATCCTGAGACTTTGCTGAAGTTGCTTATCAGCTTAAGCAGATTTTGGGCTGAGACAATGGGGTTTTCTAAATATACAATCATGTCATCTGCAAACAGGGACAATTTGACTTCTTCTTTTCCTAACTGGATACCCTTGATTTCTTTCTCTTGCCTGATTGCCCTAGCCAGAACTTCCAAGACTATGTTGAATAGGAGTGGTGAGAGAGGGCATCCCTGTCTTGTGCCAGTTTTCAAAGGGATTTTTCCAGTTTTTGCCCATTCAGTATGATATTGGCTGCAGGTTTGTCATAAATAGCTCTTATTATTTTGAGGTACATTCCATCAATACCGAATTTATTGAGCGTTTTTAGCATGAAAGGCTGTTGAATTTTGTCAAAAGCCTTTTCTGCATCTATTGAGATAATCATGTGGTTCTTGTCCTTGGTTCTGTTTATATGCTGGATTACGTTGATTGATTTGCGAATGTTGAACCAGCCTTGCATCCCAGGGATGAAGCCCACTTGATCATGGTGGATAAGCTTTTTGATGTGCTGCTGAATCCAGTTTGCCAGTATTTTATTGAGGATTTTTGCATTGATGTTCATCAGGGATATTGGTCTAAAATTCTGTTTTTTTGTTGTGTCTCTGCCAGGCTTTGGTATCAGGATGATGTTGGCCTCATAAAATGAGTTAGGGAGGATTCCCTCTTTTTCTATTGATTGGAATAGTTTCAGAAGGAATGGTACCAGCTCCTCCTTCTACCTCTGGTAGAATTCAGCTGTGAATCCATCTGGTCCTGGACTTTTTTTGGTTGGTAGGCTATTAATTATTGCCTCAATTTCAGAGCCTACTATTGGTCTATTCAGGGATTCAACTTCCTCCTGGTTTAGTCTTGGAAGAGTGTAATTAGTGTAAGTGTCCAGGAAATTATCCATTTCTTCTAGATTTTCTAGTTGATTTGCGTAGAGGTGTTTATAGTATTCTCTGATGGTAGTTTGTATTTCTGTGGGGTCGGTGGTGATATCCCCTTTATCATTTTTTATTGCGTGTATTTGATTCCTCTCTCTTTTCTTCTTTATTAGTCTTGCTAGCGGTCTGTCAATTTTGTTGATCTTTTCAAAAAACCAACTCCTGGATTCATTGATTTTTTGGAGGGTTTTTTGTGTCTCTATCTCCTTCAGTTCTGCTCTGATCTTAGTTATTTCTTGCCTTCTGCTAGCTTTTGAATGTGTTTGCTCTTGCCTCTCTAGTTCTTTTAATTGTGATGTTAGAGTGTCAATTTTAGATCTTTCCTGCTTTCTCTTGTGGGCATTTAGTGCTATAAATTTCCCTCTACACACTGCTTTAAATGTGTCCCAGAGATTCTGGTATGTTGTATCTTTGTTCTCATTAGTTTCATAGAACATCTTTATTTCTGCTTTCGTTTTGTTATGTACCCAGTAGTCATTCAGGAGCAGGTTGTTCAGTTTCCATGTAGTTGAGCGGTTTTGATTGAGTTTCTTAGTCCTGAGTTCTAGTTTGATTGCACTGTGGTCTGAGAGACAGTTTGTTATAATTTCTGTTCTTGTACATTTGCTGAGGAGTGCTTTACTTCCAATTATGTGGTCAATTTTGGAATAAGTGCGATGTGGTGCTGAGAAGAATGTATATTCTGTTGATTTGGGGTGGAGAGTTCTATAGATGTCTATTAGGTCCGCTTGGTGCAGAAATGAGTTCAATTCCTGGATATCCTTGTTAACTTTCTGTCTCGTTGATCTGTCTAATGTTGACAGTGGAGTGTTGAAGTCTCCCATTATTATTGTATGGGAGTCTAAGTCTCTTTGTAAGTCTCTAAGGACTTGCTTTATGAATATGGGTGCTCTGTATTGGGTGCATATATATTTAGGAGAGTTAGCTCTTCCTGTTGAATTGATCCCTTTAGCATTATGTAATGGCCTTTTTGTCTCTCTTGATCTTTGATGGTTTAAAGTCTGTTTTATCAGAGACTAGGATTGCAACCCCTGCTTTTTTTTGTTTTCCATTTGCTTGGTAGATCTTCCTCCATCCCTTTATTTTGAGCCTATGTATGTCTCGGCATGTGAGATGGGTCTCCTGAATACAGCAGACTGATGGGTCTTGACTCTTGATCCAGTTTGCCAGTCTGTGTCTTTTAATTGGAGCATTTAGTCCATTTACATTGAAGGTTAATATTGTTATGTGTGAACTTGATCCTGCCATTATGATATTAACTGGTTATTTTGCTCATTAGTTGATGTAGTTTCTTCCTAGCCTCGATGGTCTTTACATTTTGGCATGTTTTTGCAATGGCTGGTACCGGTTGTTCCTATCCATGTTTAGGGCTTCCTTCAGGGTCTCTTGTAAGGCAGGCCTGGTGGTGACAAAATCTCTAAGCATTTGCTTATCTGTAAAGGATTTTATTTCTCCTTCACTGATGAAACTTAGTTTGGCTGGATATGAAATTCTGGGTTGAAAATTCTTTTCTTTAAGAACGTTGAATATCGGCCCCCACTCTCTTCTGGCTTGTAGAGTTTCTGCCGAGAGATCTGCTGTTAGTCTGATGGGTTCCCTTTGTGGGTAACCCGTCCTTTCTCTCTGGCTGCCCTTAAGATTTTTTCCTTCATTTCAACTTTGGTGAATCTGGCAATTATGTGTCTTGGAGTTGCTCTTCTGGAGGAGTATCTTTGTGGCATTCTCTGTATTTCCTGAATTTGAATGTTGGCCTGCCCTACTAGGTTGGGGAAGTTCTCCTGGATGATATCCTGAAGAGTGTTTTCCAACTTGGTTCCATTTTCCCCCTCACTTTCAGGCACCCCAATCAGACGTAGATTTGGCCTTTTTACATAATCCCATACTTCTTGCAGGCTTTGTCCATTTCTTTTTCTTCTTTTTTCTTTTGGTTTCTCTTCTCGCTTCATTTCATTCATTTGATCCTCAATCGCTGATGCTCTTTCTTCCAGTTTATCAAGTCAGTTACTGGAGCTTGTGCATTTGTCACGTATTTCTCGTGTCATGGTTTTCATCTCTGTCATTTCGTTTATGATCTTCTCTGCATTAATTAGTCTAGCTGTCAATTCTTCCACTCTTTTTTCAAGATTTTTAGTTTCTTTGCACTGGGTACGTAATTCCTCCTTTAGCTCTGAGAAGTTTGATGGACTGACGCCTTCTTCTCTCATCTCATCAAAGTCATTCTCTGACTAGCTTTGATCCATTTCTGGCGATGAGCTGCACTCCTTTGCAGGGGGAGATGCGCTCTTATTTTTTGAATTTCCAGCTTTTCTGCCCTGCTTCTTCCCCATCTTTGTGGTTTATCTGCCTCTGGTCTTTGATGATGGTGACGTACTGATGGGGTTTTGGTATAGGTGTTCTTCCTGTTTGATAGTTTTCCTTCTAATAGTCAGGACCCTCAGCTGTAGGTCTGTTGGAGATTGCTTGAGGTCCACTCCAGACCCTGTTTGCCTGGGTATCAGCAGCAGAGGTTGCAGAAGATAGAATATTGCTGAACAGCGAGTGTACGTGTCTGATTCTTACTTTGGAAGCTTCCTCTCAGGGGTGTACTCCAGTCTGTGAGGTGTGGGGTGTCAGACTGCCCCTAGTGGGGGATGTCTCCCAGTTAGGCTACTCAGGGGTCAGGGACCCACTTGAGCAGGCAGTCCGTCCGTTCTCAGATCTCAACCTCCATGTTGGGAGATCCACTGCTCTCTTCAAAGCTGTCAGACAGAGTCGTTCGCATCTGCACAGGCCTCTGCTGCTTCCTCTACTGTTGTTTAGCTGTGTCCTGTCCCCAGAGATGGAGTCTACAGAGACAGGCAGGTTTCCTTGAGCTGCTGTGAGCTCCACCCAGTTGGAGCTTCCCAGCGGCTTTGTTTACTTACTTAAGCCTCAGCAATGGCAGGCGCCCCTCCCCCATGCTCGCTGCTGCCTTGCGGTTAGATCTCAGACTGCTGTGCTAGCAATGAGGGAGGCTCCATGGGTGTGGGACCCTCCCGGCCAGGTGTGGGTATAATCTCCTGGTGTGCCCGTTTACTTAAAGCACAGTATTGGGGTGGGAATTACCCGATTTTCCAGGTGTTGTGTGTCTCAGTTCCCCTGGCTAGGAAAAGGTATTCCCTTCCCCCTTGCGCTTCCCACGTGAGGCAATGCCTCGCCCTGCTTCAGCTCTCGCTGGTCGGGCTGCAGCAGCTGACCAGCACCGATTGTCCGGCACTCCCCAGTGAGATGACCCCAGTACCTCAGTTGAAAATGCAGAAATCACTGGTCTTCTGTGTCGCTCACGCCGGGAGTTGGAGACTGGAGCTGTTCCTATTCGGCCATCTTGCTCCACCCCCGTCTTCCCTAGTTGGCCATCTTGATCAGCCTCCTCCTCAAGCTTTTAAAGTAACCCTCCAGTGACTGGGACAGGGCAGGGACAACAGAGACCTTTGGGCAGTACACTCCAGAATGTTATGAGTATCACTGACCTAAAGTCTCTCCCTCAAATTTGTCTGAATCCTTCTCTGATACCTGGTTCTGGCAAAGGTTGATATTGATGTTTGAGTAAGTTGTCTGGAGTCTGAATGGTACCCAAGTGAGTCCCCATCCCCATTTCTCACCTTTAATTTATTCTCAGACCCACTACGCTGCTTATGAAGTTTACAAGATGCCCTGGGAAGCTTCAAGCTTCCTATCTATGGAATCATATTGGGGCACAGTGGCTGCATTACAGTTCAAGCACTGTATTTCTTTCACAAGATTATGTGATATTTGACAGCCCAAATAATGCTGACATGCTGATTTGGGGTGACTTTCAAAATGGACACAGGATTTTTTCAATTTTCTGAGAACTGATGGTCCCTCATCTCTACTTGGTCTTTATCTGCATGTGTAAACATTTACCCTGTGTGCTGTATGCTGCTAGCACCCAGTATGGCCATCCTATGTCCTCCATAGGCTTTGTGTCATGTGTTAGGCAGTCCTCTGGAGATGGCTGCACCTGTCTCCTCTTTGGATTATTGAGGCCACTACCCCACAATGACCTCTCTTGCTTTCTACTGATGTTAAAATATAACACTCTCTCAGGTTGGTCATAAGCTGTGCTAGATGAAGGATGGGCATTTCTTGAGAAAATGGAACCATTGTTCTTACTCTTCCTGTGGGTCCCTTGTCTATCCTCCCTGCTGACAGCTATGTGTAAAATATAGGGATGCTATCAACATTGAAAAAGATTATATTCAATAAATGTATTGATTATGGTCTAAAGAGTTCAAAAGAAGACATTGTTGGAAGATGTGTCTTTATATCATAAAATTCTGATTGATAAACTTAGCATGACCATAAAACAAAATATTGCTCACATTTTTCTGCATACTCTGGATGGACTTACATTTGTGATCACCATCAATGAAGAATAGTAATAAACTTTTAAGAAAAGCACTGGAAGTCAGTATTCACAAGGGCTAGGATGAATGAGGTAGTGCCATGAGTGATAGGGTAACCAACATTAAATAAATGGCATTAGAGCAATGCAGGAGCAGGAAGATGTACATTATTTTAAAATAAACTGGTCATGAATATTCATAGTATTATGAATAATAACGATATCGCTATCTTTTATCATAGTGAAAGATGTGAAATTAGCCAGAAATAACACATTTGACAATAAAACACTCAAAGATATAATTTCTAGACCTTAACAGAAAGAGACAGTGCCTGAACACTATGAAGAATCTTCACATATACTTTTTGCCTTAACCAATACAAAAGTAACTCTTTTGTATCCATTGTTCTAAATCATCTTGATCTACCCAATATTCTAAATCTTCATCAATTAACCACTATACTTCATATGAGCCCATTAATTTTATATGGTCTTAAAATTAAGTTGTTTATACAGTCAGAGGCCTCAGTCTAGAACCCGCCTCCCCCACACCCTAAGAGGGGCTCCACCTCTGTATATGTTGATGTCCATGTTAAAATTCTTTCTGTGTACTCAGATTCCACATTTCTTCCCACATACACATATACACATGGTAATTTACTTTTAATCTAGCATCATCAAGGAAAGAGGTATTCTAAAAATGTTAGCTTTCTAGAAAACTAAAACTTGCCTTTTTAAGAGCTAAAATGTTTAGAAAATCAGCAAGAAATACATTGTATTTTATACAAATTTATATACAAGATGATAAACAAAATCTAACAGAATATAAAACTATCTTGCTTCATGCCTCAAAAACAGATCAATATGACTGTCAAATATCAGCCTATGTAGCATATTGTGCTCTTTGTATTTATTGAAATATGTCATCCATACTCCAAATAGCCCCAAATACAATGCTTTTAATTGCTTGGGTATAGTCATAGAGATTTTGTCCTTCAGCTTGCTACAAGAATGTCTGTCATTTTTCATTGCAGTCTGTCACCTGTACTGACAACTTTCTTTACTTGTGTTTACCTTTTAATTTGCTACTTTTAATCTTCTATAGATTGGAGAATGAGTGTATTAGTCTGTTTTCATACTGCTGATAAAGATACACCCAAGACAGGGCAATTTACAAAAGGAAGAGGTTCGATTAGACTTAGAGTTCCACGTGACTGGGGAAGCCTCACAATCATGGTGGAAGGCAAGGAAGAGCAAGTCACGTCTTACATGAATGGCAGCAGGCAAAGAGAGAATGAGGAAGACACAAAGGCAGAAACCCCTGATAAAACCAGCAGATCTCATGAGACTTATTCAGTACCACGAGAACAGTATGGGGAAAACCACCCCCATTATTCAATTATCCATCAGACCTCTCCCACAGCACATGGGAATTATGGAAGTACAACTCAAGATGAGATTTGGATGAAGATACAGAGCCGAACCATATCATTCTGCCCCTCTCCTCTGCCAAATCTCATGTCCTCACATTCAAAGCCAACCATGCCTTCCCAACAGTCCCCCAAGTCTTAATTCATTTCAGCATTAACTCAAAAGTCCGCAGTCCAAAGTCTCATCTGAGAAAAGACAAGTCTCTTTTGCCTATGAGCCTGTAAAATCAAATGCAAGCTAGTTATTTCCCAAATACGATGGGGGTACAGATATTTGATAAATACAACCACTCCAAATGGAAGAAATTAGCCAGAAAAAAAGGGGCTACAGGGCCAATGCAAGTCTGAAATCCAGCGGAGCAGTCAAATGTTGAGACTCCAAAATGATCTCATTTGACTCCATGTCTCACATCTAGGTCATGATGATGCAAGAGGTGGGTTCCCATGGTCTTGAGCAGCTCTGCCCCTGTGGCTTTGCCGAGTGCAGCCTCCCTCCCAGCTGCTTTCATGGGCTGGCATTGAGTTTCTGCAGCATTCCCAGATATATGGTGCAAGTTGTTAGTGGATATACACTTCTGGGGTCTGGAGGACAAAGGCCTTCTTCTCAGAGCTCCATTAAGTGGTGTCCCAGTAGGGACTCTGTGTGGGGGCTGTGACCCCACATTTCACTTCCACACTGCCCTAGCAGAGGTTCTCCATGAGGATCCCATCCCTGCAGCAAATTTCTGAAATCTAGGTGGAGGTTCCCAAACCTCAATTCTTGACTTCTGTGCACCTGCAGACTCAAAACTACGTGGAAGCTGCCAAGGCTGGAGGCTTGCACCATCTGAAACCATGACCTGAGCTCTTCATTGGCCCCTTTCAGGGCTGGACCGTGGCTGGAGTGGCTGGACTCAGGGAACTAAGTGCCTAGGCTGCACACACCTCTGGGACCTTGGGCCCAGCCCATGAAACCACTTCTTCCTCCTAGACCTCCAGGCCTGTGATGGGAGGAGCTGCTGTGAAAACCTCAGACATGCCCTGGAGACTCCTTTCCCATTGTTTTGGGGATTAACATTGACTCCTCATAACTTATGCAAATTTCTGCAACTGGCCTGAATTTCTCCTCAGGAAATAGAATTTTCTTTTCTATCACAGTGTCAGGCTGCAAATTTTTCCAACTTTTATGCTGTGTTTCCCTTTTAAAATTGAATGCTTTGATTGGGGCCCAAGTTATCCCTTGAATGCTTTGCTGCTTAGAAATTTCTTTGCCCAGATACCCTAAAATCATCTCTCTTAAGTTCACAGTTCCACAAATCTCTAGAACTGGGCAAAATGCTGCCAGTCTCTTTGCTAAAACATAACAAGGGTCACCTTTGCTCCAGTTCCCAATAAGTTCCTCATGTCCATCTGAGACCACCTCAGCCTGGACCTTATTGTCCATATTGCTATCGGCATTTTGGGCAAAACCATTCAACAAGTATCTAGGAAGTTCCAAACTTTCCCACATTTTCCTGTCTTCTTTTGAGCCCTCCAAACTGTTCCAACCTCTGTCTGTTACCCAGGTCCAAAGTCACTTCCACATTTTTGGGTAACTTTTCAGCAATGCCCTACTCTACAGGTACCAATTTACTGTATTAGTCCGTTTTCACACTGCTGATAAAGAAATACCCAAGACTCAGCAATTTACAAAAGAAAGAGGTTTAACTGGACTTAGAGTTTCACATGTCTGGGGAAGCCTCACAATCATGGTAGAAGGCAAAGAAGAACAAGTCATGTCTTACATGGATGGCAGCAGGCAAAGAGAAAATGAGGAAGATGCAAAAGTGGAAACCCCTGATAAAACCACCATATCTTGTGAGACTTATTCACTACCATGAGAACAGTATGGGAAAAAACCACTCCCATGATGCAATTATCTCCTATCAGGTCACTCCCCAATAGGTGGGAATTACGGGAATACAATTCAGGATGAATTTGGGTGGGAACACAAAGCCAAACCATATCAATGAGATAAGTAAGTGTATATAAAATGATGTATATATATTTATATAGATAGATTCTGATATATCAATATATGAATCTGAAAAGGGTTAAAATCCTTTATGGTATAAAAGACTTGAGCTTTAGTTCATGGGAGTATTATAAGAAAAATCTTAGGTTTATCTGTTTGTCTATTTCTCAGTTCAGCACTGAAGTTGCTGGAAGTCTGATATTCTTACATATATACATATATATGTATATGTATACATATATACACACTATATATAGTGTATACACACACACACACACACACACACACATCCATCTTATTTTATGAACACCAGATTTGACTGAATACCCTTAACAAGAAGGAAATGATTATTAAATTTATTAATTAGGGCATATTTACATTTCTTATGTTGACATTCTTCATAGTTTGTTTGAACTAATAGTCTCTGTAGTTCATTAGTCTTTAGTGCCTGTCAATAAAAGAAAAACAGCACTTTAATTTTGCCAATGTGTGTGAATTGCATAGCATAGCAGGATCCTGGCCCATGCTATTATTTAACTGAATGAAAGCTTCTCTGGAAGGCTCATGGTCCACATGTAAAACAAAAACTTTTAAATATATCTATTTAATGTATTTTCTAATAGCAGTTAATGGTTTACAGCAAAGCTCAGTTGGTCTTTTGCAGTTCCAGCTTGTATCTTGATATCCCAGGTCTATGTCCCATTAAATCCTCAGTCATGAAGAATGACTATTCTTTTGGCTTTGAAAATCTACTGGCGCTGGCCGGGCATGGTGGCTCATGCCTGTAATCCCAGCACTTTGGGAGGTTGAGGCGGGCAGATCACAAGGTCAAGAGATTGAGACCATCCTGATCAACATAGAAAACCCCGCCTCTACTAAAAGTACAAAAATTAGCTGGGCGCGGTTGTAGTCCCAGCTACTCAGGAGGCTGAGGCAGGAGAATCGCTTGAACCCAGGAGGTGGAGGTTGCAGTGAGCCGAGACCGCTCCATTGTACTCCAGCCTGGCAACACAGCGAGACTGTCTGAAAAAAAAAAAAAAAAAAAAAATCTACTGGTCCTGTGCAACAGTACCACAACAATCCTCTAAGTCCTTTGAATATAATAATGGAACTTTTCTTCTTCCTTTGAAAATTTGAAGTCAGGATGACCTCACTCTACCCCCTGGGTTCTCACCTGAGTTTCCTGTTTAATGAGTTATTCACTGTCAGAGATATAACTGAACTACAATCTTTGAGAAATAGCTGTAGTCTTCTTCTTTAATAACTTTTGCTTTATAAAATGACAGTACCTTTCTAGCCTATAGGAAAATATCTATCAAAGGAGACCATGTGGGTTTTTAAAGGTTTCAAGTCAGCAGTATGCTTTCAAAGAAAGGAACTCAGCTAGGATTTAGAAGACCTTGAGAATATTTTTTGTGTGTTTCCTTGGTACCTCATTTGTTGACCTTGAACAAGTCACTGGAGGCCTCTCTAGGCCTCAAACTTCTCATGCATAAAATGGGTATATCACCTGATTAATATAGACTGCCTCATTTTACTTTTCAATGTTGAAATTTATCCATGTGAAATATCTCTCATGGTCAATTTATTTTGTGATGGAGTTGGAATAACGATAATGAGAAGACTTTCTCAGAGGTGGTGAAAGAAGGTACCAACAGCACAACCTGAATATGGCAGGTACACACATAGCAACCTTCCACTCACGACCTATCCTTGCAAAGCTTGAGGGGTTACCAGAGATGACATGCAGTGGCTGCTTCAAACATTCCTTTTGACCATTAAGTCCCTCAGACACTTGAATAGAATTGTAACCCCTCACTCCATCTCTCCTTGCCCCACCACCACACCTTACCCTAGGAATAAATAACCCTTGAGTTCAGGAAAGGAATGTTAGGAAGGACAGGACGTGTGTTCATTCTATATTTAAGAGACAGTATTTCCCTTTTGACCTTTCCCCAAAAGTGTGTTACCAGCTAAGTCTTTAAGATAAAAACCCATTTACATGGGTAAAATTGTTTCTGACTTACTTGTTTCGCCTACCACTGGAAATGTCCAAGTCCTATTACTTGATTTGTTTTAAACAAATTTCACTTTGGACAGTCACATGTACATATGATCTGAAAGCCTCAGCACAGTAGCCTTTTGCTGAGGAGCATGTATAACTTAAATCAATTGCCATCGTGGTCAAAAAGACAAGACCGTGGAAAATGTAACTATTTTAGAGAGGAAATGAAGGCCTCCATGCTATTTTGTGGAAGTGCACGGAGATTTTCATTACAATTTCCTTCCTTTTTGCCTACTTTTTATCCTAATAAAATTACTCCCTTCTTTCAAATTTCCCCTCCCCCTAAATCAAAATGCTGCCACACTCTCAAAAGCTCCCTGCAATTTATAGAGATGATATCATCTGCTTTAAAGCATCTGAATAACTTGCCCTGTTGCTGAATAAATTTGTTCAACATCTAGGTTCCATGGCTCTGTACAACCTGAGTCATACTGCTTACTTTGTCAGTAATCTTTATTAATATTTCATCATCACTTTTTTTTCCAAAGGGCTGAGGTTTGCACTTCTCCTGCAATGCTGGGAGGGAGTGATAGAGGCAGAAAGGCTTACTGATTTACATAAAGATTGCAAACTATTATTCTCTGAGTAATTTTAAAGTGCACACATTGCATACCACTTTCCGATGTAATCATATCCCTGCCTATTGAGCCTGACATGCATGAAATCCATAATTGGAATTGGCTTTATAAGAGGAAAATCACTTCTTACAGGGGAAGTAAGAAGTGTTATCTTCTTAAACTGCTTTTCAAGGACAGCCAATGGGAGTCAATTAAATCATTTTTTTAAAATGCTATTCGGACACTCATTCCAAAATAAGTATAGACTTGGGTCCATCATACTTCTTCAGGCTCCCCTCACACTCACTTCACTTCAACCTTTTAACTTTTATTTAAACTTCTTCCAGCATCTACCTTTATCTTGATCTTCACGTTCTGTCAATAGTTTCTCATGTGTTTAAATATCAAATCTTATTTTATTGATTGTTATAGTTCCTTCTTTGAAGTCTTATTTGTTTTTCAACTCATACCATCTTGCATGCTACTTTGTATAGCAAGAGTTTTTGACATGCTGACTCCAGCAAGATACAGACATGTCCTCTAAATCGAGAATGTCTATACATCTTAGTTTTCTCAGGATGGCCATGTTATACCACTTGCTATTCCATCATGATTTAATAGTGAGTTCTTTCTCAAAAGTGTTCTCATTTAAATAATAAATTATATGATCACTTTATCAAGATCTCTTCTATTGCTGCACGCCACCATATTATGCTAGGCAACAAGTTAAGTGCTCAATATGTTTTTATTAAAGGGAATCAACCTGCTTCTTGTCTTGCAATTACATTACCATTATTTATTGCCTATGTTATCTCTGTAAATAATGTGTCATAGCATATGTATATTTTACTAACTCAATTCCAGAATTTCTACTGGGGAGCCTTATCATCATATGTCAAATGCAAAAATTGACTACATATGTAGTAACTGAGGTCGAGTCTGATAATCTTACATTTACTCCTGGATCAAAATATAGGCACTGTCAGTTACTTATATCCATTAAGAAGAATGTGCATGGATAATATGACAAATAACATTATTCAAAACCGTATGTTAAATTATGTAGTTTGGTTGAAGATTTCACTTTCTGACTCTTACATTTAATCTGATGTTGGTATTATTTTTTTCCCTGACCCCTACTCAATAATCCCTGTATGTGACAACCTCCAGTAAAAGTGTTGGAGTCCAGAAGAGAAATAAGCAATTCGATTAATCTCCAGTACAGATCTTTAGGTACACTCCAGTTAGTCTCTGAGCTGTTTCAAAAATCAAAGCTATAATGTGTTTGAGAGCCTATGAAAGAAGAACACGTGCCTATATACTCCTCCTGTCAGGCACACAGTGAAGACATTTCTGAGAGGTGAGGTATCCTAAAGTTACTAATTGCCCAACCCTCAGACGCTCCTCCATACCAAACAAATTTCAAGTTGTTTAGCAATGCACTCCCCATATTCTCTGCTCCTAACTTGTCTTTCCAGTCTTATCTCTCAGTACATTCCCTCATATCTCTCACTTTATTTATTCAGCACTGTTCATGGTTACCAAATATGTTTTTTACATCTCAGTAGTTTTGTTGTTGTTTTTGTTGTTGTTGTTGCTACAATTGCCTCTGTCCTGTAATATCTTACTCTCTTGTCCCAATATCTCTCCAAGTTCAAATTCTAAATATTTGTTTATGGCTTAACTTAAATACTATTTTGTTCATATTCTCCCTATCCAAAAGCAATATGTATCTCATTTGAACTCCAAGTACATCATAATTTCCCCTCTTTTATGGTGTTTATCACCTTGTATCCTGAATTATTCATTTGTGCACAAACCTTATAATGTTGATTAAATTATAAACAACTTAATGGCAGGGATAACATCTTACACATCTTTCTACCACCTTTAGGGTTTAGATGACAATTATTAGAAACTTAGTTAATGATTATAGATAAATTAATGTGTCCATCTAGTAAGGACATCAGAGCTCTTGTTTTCACAAGGGCTGACCTGGCTATACCCAACAATTCTGTGATTGCCCCAATATCCATTGGTATTTAGTGATACTCATATGTAGTTCAAATGAAAGGACTCAAAATGAACCTGTCATCTGGGCTACAAATTGACAAAACAGACACAGTTCTGATATGAGCACAAAAGTTTTATGTCAACTTGATAAATAACTCGTTATAATTGGTAGTACCCTTGTTTTGCTTTATAATCTCTAATGTCACTAGATTGAATATCTTTCAAGAAGTATAATTACACATCTTTCATCATAATAATAAAGTTTATGTGACATTTAGTTCTTAAATCATGATATTTTCAATGAATTATGAGAACAACAATGACCTTTGATACCATGGTGATGCTACTGTACTGTGAATTTTGGTTATAATTCATATTTTCTGCCATGCCTAAAGCATTATGAGTATCATATGAACAGCATCATATACATATTCTTTACACTAACTGAAATACTATTACTTGAATGACTCTCCAGAGCATATTATGATGAAATTTAAAAACACTTTCTAACTTCATTTTTTGTTCTTTGGGAAACTTTCATAATATTAATATACACTTTTTTTCCTATGAATATACAATTCTTAGCCTAAAATAGACGTATAGCCATAAGAATGAGTAAGTCAAATTTGAATTTATCCTTTCCAGATGATACTAAATGTTATATAAGAGCATGTTTTCCTAAGTGAAAGTGATTAGATAATCCTAGAGTCAGAGAGTTTCAAGTTTGAAATAAACATGTTGGGACATCCAATCTACCTTGCCACTTAAAGTAGAAATCTTTATATACTGGTCCTGACAGGTGACCATCTTGTTTCTATCTGAACTGCTGTGGTAAAATCTACTTCTCCAACTGGTTCAGTCCTGTCTTTCGGGGTGACAGGAAACTAAGTCTTGTCTAAGATAATTTTCAAATATATGAAGAGAAATTTCCTCTTAGTCTTGTACTGATTGGTATTTTTGGCTTGTTTAACCATTTTCACAACAATTAGTCAGTTAATTAATTGTTTTTTTAAAAAAAGATAGAACCCCAGCTCCTCTGGTAAACTTTTCTGAATGTTTTCTAGCTTTTTAATGCTCTCTTCAAAATACAGAACTCAAAATAAAAGACCATATAATCTTTGTTGACAGGCATTATAGGAATGTGTGGGACTATTGCTATCCACAAATTGGTCATTATATTTATGTTAATGTAGATTCCTGGATAGCTAGTCTATGTTTATCATTCCTTTATAATAATCTTGTGATCAGCAAACATTCCCAGAATCTTTTTCACATGAGTTTCTGCCCAGGTTTACTTCCTTTGGACTGTTATTAGGTAATTGATTTCTTAAATGCCTAAAAGCTGTTTAAGTAATGCATGCTTATCAAATGTATCGTATAAAATATAGAGCATAAAAAATGAAACACATAACCCAACGATGTATAGATAATGATTGTTAAAATTTTGATGTATTTTCTTCCACTTTATATTTAGATAATGGAAGTTGTAGCATATGAATACCCTGATTTTTTAGTTAGGTCAAATAATGTTTTTGTACCCATAAAATACTGAAAAAGTGGTATGTATATGTTTATTTTTATTCTTTAGTTATTGTAATTGCCATTGATAAATTTCCTGTGACTTTATGTTTTCAATTTTGTGTTTTAAAAGTTATAAATAATGCTGACACTGAGACACTTAGGTAATAGGTTGGGGCAATATGTTATTTATCTGAAAAAATGCTGTTATACCTTCATCTCACAGAATACAATAAAATAAATTCCCTAAGAATGAGATATATATATATATACAGATGGTCCCTGACTTATGATGGTTTTACTTACAATTTTTTTTACTTCAAGGTGGAGCAAAAGTAATACACATTCAGTAGAAACTGTACTTTGAGTACCCATATAACTATTCTGTTTTTCACTTTCAGTATGGTACTTAGTACATTACATGAGATATTCAAAACTTTATTATAAAATATACTTTGTGTTAAGATATTTTTGCCCAACTATAGGCTAATGTCAGAGTCCTGAGCACATTTAAGATAGACTAAGCTAAGCTATAATGTTTAGTAGGTTAGGTATATTAAATGCATTTTTACTTAACAATTCTTTCAAAATACAACAGGCTTATCAGGACATAATCCCATTTTTAGTCAAGGAGCATCTATAGTAAGAAAAGCTAATAACACTTGGAAGAAAATATAGGTAAATTTAGGCCTAATGGGAAAGAATTTGTAATCATATAAGAAACAACAAAGTGAAAATCAATACATTGGATTACACAAAAGACATTCAAAATTTTAAAAAATACATAGACGAAAATATTATTTGGCATTTTGTGAAAAAATATTTTTAATAATTGACCTTCATAATACATAAAACAACCATATAAATAATAATTTAAAACATTTAAATTATACTTGTATAATGTATAAGAAACATGAAGAAATGATTTGCAAAACAATAGTTTCTTTTTTTTTTCACACTACAATAGTTAATTTTATTTGTTCAAGAGCTCATATTGCAAGCATTAAACCAAGCATAGGCTTTGATTCTGTGAGCCCAAATTCACATATTGAAGAAGATCAAAGCAAACTGCGATCCATGTACACGGATGAAAACTAAAGGCTCAGAGTTAATAACATTGTAGTTTTTAAATTTCTATAGCCTAGAGCCCAGTAGTCACAGGTCTTTTAGGTCCTTCAGGATGTCCACAAGGTATCTGCACTTTTCTTGAGCTGAGCAACTTCATTATCCTTTAGCTTCTTGTTGATAACGCTGGTTAATCCTCGGCATTGAGGATACACGGAAGGCTCAGGAAGACTTCATTCTCGATGCCATACATCCCCTTTACCATTGTTGACACAGGATGAATCCTGGATAGATTTTTCAACATGGATTCAATAAGGTCAGCCACACTTAATCCAATAGCCCAGTTGGTATATCCTTTTAGCTTGATGACTTCATAGGCACTTTCAACCACCATCTTATGCACTTCCTTCCAATTTTCACTATCATTGTCAGTTCCCATTTCTGGATTCAATTCCTGGCACATTCCCGCCACTCCACACAGCCACACTTGAGTCGCCATGTTCCCCCAAAATCCATCCATGGCAGCTGCTGGGATGAATGCCAAGTTTTTCAGCCATAAGGTAGCGAAATCTAGCAGAATCCAGATTACATCCACTTCCAATCACGCGGTGTTTGGGTAATCCACTTGGTTTCCAGGTAACATATGTAAGAATGTCCACTGGGTTGGAAACCACAATTATGATGCAATCAGGACTGTACTTGACGATCTGAGGAATAATGAATTTGAAGACATTAACATTTCTCTGCACCAGATTGAGCCGACTCTCCCCTTCTTGCTGACAGACTCCTGCAGTTACCACTACAATCTTAGAATTGGCAGTCACAGAATAATCTTTATCTGCCACAATTTTAGGCGTCTGAAGAAATAAGCTCCCATGCTGCAGATCCATCATTTCTCCTTTAAGCTTATCTTCCAAAACATCCACAAGAGCAAGTTCATCAGCCAGAGACTTTCCCAGAATGCTGATAGCACACGCCATACCAACTTGTCCAACACCCACTACAGTGATCTTATTGTTTGGGACTGTGCCTCTTCTTCTGCAACTGGTGCAATGAGTTTTTCCTTAAGAGTTGCCATTTTGCACAGGAGAGGGAAGGCGCTGGAGACCTCTGTAACGGCAGTGCGGAGAAGACCAACAATAGTTTCTTAACAGACATATTATGGCCATATGTGTATGTATAAAAGTATTCATTGCCTAATATAAATGATTTGAACTAAAAGAATGTGAAAATAAAGTTACAGGGTGTAATATGAGTCTTCAAAACATTTTTAATGGTTGTATATTTAACATAATGGGAAAAATAGGATATTATGTACATATGATTATATTTTAATAAGAAAAATTATTTATAGTAATGAAATGAAAGGCAATGCATCATCATGTGAATATTAGTTATTTCTATGTGGAATATTTGTGCATGATGTTTAATCATTTCTTTGGACCTTTAGCACTATTTAAATCTGTTGTTCAAAAATTAGAATTATAATTATTTGCCTATTTAAAATATACTGTAATAAAATTCTTTAAACGTAAGACTGTCTAATTCCTTATTTTGAGGAGTGATTCTTGAAAGTGGAATGGAGTATGGTGTTATAACTACATCAGTCTCTGTCAAATTAAACCATTTTGGTTTGGGCTGAACATTTCAACATGTCCAGGGAATTTTGAATCTCTTATGTCATTCAATGTATGGCAGAATTTTATCTATCTTTGGATCATCTGCAAGTTTCATCGGCGTATAAACTAAAACCTCTTGTAATCACTTTTTTAAAAAACAAAAGTTTGACTAGGACAGTTTAGAGGATGGAGTTTCAAGCACAGAGTCCTGTGGGCAGGCCAGGAGAGACTATGAATGGTCGTGAAAACTGAGTTATGCCAATAAAAATGGAATGCTTTACCCTTGCCATAAAATAAGTTGGCATGGACACGATTAACTAGTCTTGATCATCAAGCATCCATTTTTTTAAATTCCTATTATCCTATCAGTCTTCTCATAGACACAGGAAAACTTATTACAAAACTTAGGCACTTGGAATCTAGTTGTAGAGTCATTTGAGGAACCATTTAAACATTTTAGACAGGGACCATTTACACCATTTAGACTTAAGTTTGCCCTAAGTCTGGGTGATTATCCAAATCATGCAGATAAGCTACTCAAAAATACAGATCCCAGGTTTCTATTCCTAATGATCATTGCTCGGTATGTTTGGAGTGAATAGGCATCTGTATTTTTTAAGGCTTCTTCAATGACTCTGATGATCATCCAGGCTTGGCAATCACTGAACTAGACAACATATGCAATCAAATAAAGTAGAAATAGAATGAGGAAGAAATATGGAGGGGCAAGAGTATAATCAATGTGTATGTGTGGGGGGCGGCAGGGGTGGAATAGTCAAGAAAGCTTGCATGAGGTGAGAGGCAGATTTAGCCAAAGGGAAAATTTACCATTTTCACTCTGTGTTATTAGTCCAGACCTAGACTCTTTCTCAAAAGGTATTTGAGTTTCTACACACACACACATACACACACACACACAAATTTCTATATAGAAATATATATTTCTAAATATTTCTTTAGAAACATATATATTTAATTACCAACAGCCATATATGTTACATATTTTTATTATCCTATCTCAGTAGGATAATAACTATGATAAAAATTACAATAAAAATTCAAGGCCATGAAAAGAGAGAAAGCAAATTTAATCTTACAGTTAGTATAATTATTCAGTTATGTTTATGTAGCATGTATTCATTTAACAAATATTGCGGCCTACTATGCCCCAAGCTTACACTGTTCTATTTGATTGGAATAAACCAATAGACAAATCAGGCAAAAATCTCTGCTCTTATAATGCTCATATTCTAGTGGGGAAGGCAAATAAAAATGAACAAAATGAGTAAGTTATTTAATATGTTAGAAGATGATAAATGTCTGGAATGTGTGGAAAGGAAGAATCAGTATTAAATAAGATTGTCATGGTGGACTTTCTTCAGAAGGTGTCATTTGAAGAAAGAATTGAGACTCAAGAGGAAGTAAACCAACCAGTTATTCAGAGAAAAATGTTCAAGGTAAAGAAAATAGCCAGTGCAAAAAGCCCTAAAATGGCAGTGTGCCTAGTGTGTTTTAGAAATAGGTAGGAGGGGCCGGGCGCGGTGGCTCAAGCCTGTAATCCCAGCACTTTGGGAGGCCGAGACGGGCGGATCACGAGGTCAGGAGATCGAGACCATCCTGGCTAACATGGTGAAACCCCGTCTCTACTAAAAAATACAAAAAAAGTAGCCGGGCGAGGTGGCTGGCGCCTGTAGTCCCAGCTACTTGGGAGGCTGAGGCAGGAGAATGGCGTAAACCCAGGAGGTGGAGCTTGTAGTGAGCTGAGATTCGGCCACTGCACTCCAGCCTGGCCGTCAGAGCGAGACTCCATCTCAAAAAAAAAAAAAAAAAAGAAATAGGTAGGAGGGGCCGGGCACGGTGGCTTATGCCTGTAATCCCAGCACCTTGGGAGGTTGAGGCAGATCACAACGTCAGGAGATCGAGACCATTCTGGTCAACATGGTGAAACCCCATCTCTACTAAAAATACAAAAATTAACTGGGCATGGTGGTGGGCACCTGTAATCCCAGCACTGGGGAGATTGAGGTAGGAGAATCCCTTGAACCCAGGAGGCAGAAGGTTAGAGTGAGCCAACATGGCGCCACTGCACTCCAACCTGGTGACAGAGCAAGACTCCATCTAAAAAAAAAAAAAAAAGGTCAGGAGGCCAGTGGGGCTCAGGTGAAGTGAACAAGAGAGGAGTGGAAGATAAGGTCAGAGAGGTAATGAGGATGTCATATTGGAAGGACACTGGCTTTTCTTTAGAATGAAATCAGGGCCGGGCGCGGTGGCTCAAGCCTGTAATCCCAGCACTTTGGGAGGCCGAGACGGGCGGATCATGAGGTCAGGAGATCGAGACCATCCTGGCTAACATGGTGAAACCCCGTCTCTACTAAAAAATACAAAAAACTAGCCGGGCGATTTGGCGGGCGCCTGTAGTCCCAGCTACTCGGGAGCCTGAGGCAGGAGAACGCGTAAACCCAGGAGGCGGAGCTTGCAGTGAGCTGAGATCCGGCCACTGCACTCCAGCCTGGGCGTGAGACTCCGTCTCAAAAAAATAAATAAATAAATAGAATGAAATCAGGAGTCCCACTCCCAGTTTCTGGCACTGATCTGATATCTGTCTCTAAAATTTTGTCTTTTCTAGGATGTCATATAAATGTAATCATATATATGCGATTTGTGTCTGGCTTCTTACCCTAAAAATAGGACTTTTAATATTCTGTATTGTGTGTATCAGTCTTTTTATTGCTAAATAGTTTTCATTGTGTAAGTCTACCACAATTTGTTTAGCCATTCACCATATGGTGAACATTTGGATACTTTCCAGTTTTTGGCTATTATTAATAAAGCTGTTACGATCATTTGTGTGAAGTTCTTTGTGTGGACACATCTTTTTATTTCTCTTGGATAAATTACTAGTATTCAACCGGCTGGGTCATATGATAAGTGTATGTTCATTTTTCGAAGAAAGTGCCAAAATCTTTTTTAAAATCTTTGCATAATTTGCATTCCTACCAGCAATGCATGGAAGTTAAATTTGTTCTTCCTTCTTGTATTTGCATTAAAAAATCTAGATAGTTTTATAGTATAGTAGGTATGTAATGGTATCTTATTGTGGTTTTAATTTACATTTTCCTAATGGCTAATGGTGTTGATCATCTTTTCATGTGCTTATTTGTAATCTGTATCTCTTCTTTGATAAAGTGTCTGTTCAAATCTTTCCTCTGTAAATTTCGTTGTCTTATTACTACAGTGATATGGTTTGCATGTTTTGTCCCTTACAAATGTGTGCTAAAATGTGACCTCTAACGTTGAAGATGGGGCCAAGTAGGGGTCATGGGGGCATATCTCTCCTCAGGAATTGCTTGGTGCCCTCGTTTGTGGTAATGAGTGAGTTTTCACTCTGTGTTCACATGAGATCTTGTCATTTCAAAGAGTGTGGCGCCTCTCCTCTTTCTCTTGCTTCCTCTCTTGCCATGTGACATGCTGATTCTCCTTCACCTTTCGCCATGATTATAAGCTTCCTGAGACCCTCACCAGAGGCACATACTGGTGCCATGCTTCTTGGATAGCCTGCAAAACCATGAGCCAAATAAGACCCTTTTCTTTCTCAGTTATCCTGCTTCAGGTATTCCTTTTATTGCAATGCAAATGTACTAGCACATATAACATTGAGTTATAGTTTTCTTTTTAAATTCTGTGCATAGGTCTTTTATCAGATATGTATTTGGCAAATATTTGTCTTTGTGGCTTACCTTTTAATGTTTGTAAAACTGTGTTTTAAAGAACTGCAGTTTTCAATTTTAATTATGTCTTATTTATCATTTATTTTTCTTTAATGGTTTGTATTCTTGCATAGTCACTATATCTTTGGATAGTCAAAATTCAGAAATATTTTCCCTTAGGTTTGCTTTTAGAAGTTTTATAGATTTACATTTAGGTTATGATATATTTTTAATTAATTTTTGCATGTGGTTTGATGTATGGTTCAAGGTTCATTTATTAATAGAGATGCATACATTTCCCAGCAACATTTTTCAAAACACTATCGTGTATCAGTGAATTATATTGGCTATTTGTCAAAGAAATCAATGGAACATATAGATCCATGTCTATTTCTGGATTCTCTATGTTGTTCCACAAATCTCTATGTCTGTCCTTTTATCAATGCCACACGGACTTGATAATTATAAACTTGTAAGCCTTAAAATTAAATAGTAAAATAACTTGAATTCTGTTTTCCTTAAAGTTGTTTGTGTAATTCCAGGTTCTTTGACTTTTTCAAATAAAACTTATAATTAGCTTGATAACTTTTATGAAAATAAAACAGCCTGATGGAATTTTGATTGAGAATGCCTTGATTCATACCAGGAGATTTGATATCTTAATTATCTTAATATATTGTTTTGTAATCTATGGTCACTCTGTATCTCTCCTGTTACTTAGATCTTTCTAGATTTCTCACAGAAATGTTTTATTCATATTATTTATTTTTTCAGTGGAAAATAATTTTTATTGAGACCCCACCAGCTGCAAAATCTGTTCCTGGCATTAAGCTCCTTCTTCCTTTGCAATTCAGTCTTTCTTGAGTGGTCTCATGAATGCTTTCTTCTCCTTCATAGTCTGGAAGTGGCAATGGCCAAACTTGGAGGTAGTGTCAATGAACTTAAAGTCAATCTTCTCCAGAGCCCGCCATTTGGTCTGGACCAGCAAGGACTTGCAGAGGATGAGCACTCGCTTCTTGCTTCCCACCACATAGCCTTTTAGCATGACAAAGTCATTGGTCACTTCGCCACAGTGGACAAAGCCACCCAGAGGTTGATGCTCTTGTCAGACAGGCCATAGTCAATGGAGGCATTGTTCTTGATCAGTTTGCCGTCTGTGATAAGGTAAACCTGGCCGATCTTACAGATCTTCTTGTTGATCTCAGTGCCATGATGGTAGCTTTTCTGGACAGTGCATGCCACAGAGAAAGCCACATGGGAAAGATGCCATGCCCCAGTACAGGCCACTTTGCACAAGCCACGGCTGGTCTTGTGGGGCAGCTTCTTGGTGTGCCAACAACTGGTGACCCCTTTGTAGCCTTTGCCCTTGGTCACCCCAATGACTTCGATCATCTCATCCTGCCCAAACACTTGGATCACAGGTACCTGTTGCTCGAGCCTCTTCTAGGCCCTGTACAGCTTCTCAGCCATGTTGCCTCAGTTCACCTAGATCTCCATCAGGTGGGCCCTCTGGTGCAGAGGAAGTAGGTGTATCTGGGTGTGGGCAATGACACGGATGACTTGGCAGTACTTCTTAATGCTGCTAAAGTCCTTCTACACCTGCTTCTTGCCATCCTCTTTCTGCCATTTCTTGCAGTACTTGGTAAAGACCTTCTTCTTAGATTTATGCCAGTTCTTGTAGAAACGCCTTTTGCACTCATTGCTGATGTGCTCAGCGAAGATGGTCTTGAAAGTCCAGATGCCTCGAGGGGTTTCCCCATATCCCACAATGCCCACAACCACCATGGGTGGTTGTCTCCACAATGGCCACAGCCTCTACCACCCCTTCATACTCACCTTGGATCCTGGCCTATTGACTTCCCCTCTCGATGTGGGTCATGCCAATCTTTTATCTCAAGAAGGCTGTGAAAGCTGTGTGGACCAGCTTGGAAGGGTCATCCTTGGGGAAGCTCTTCACCTTCCCATGATGCCTGCTGCTGCGCTTTCAAGGCAGGAAGCCGAGGGACCCGTGTCTGGGAGCGGAGAACTTTCTGTGAGACATCACACCATCAAATCCCACTGGAGAAATGTTTTATATTTTCAGCACATAAGCATTACATTTTGTTAGGCTTATTTATGAGTATTTCATATCTCAATACCATTATAAATAGTAGTGTTTTCTTCATTTAAATTTTCAGTTGTTCATTGATGGAGTATAAAATTTCAATTGACTTTTATATATGGACTTTGCATTCTGTGATGGTGAAAAACTTGCTTCTCAGGTATAACAGATTTTTTGGAAGATTATTTGTTTTTTTATAAATAGACAATCATGACATCTGAAAATAATATAGTTTAATTACTTCTTTTTCAATTTACCTGCCTTTTATTTACTTTCTGTACATGATTGCACTGGCTAGGACTTACAATATTATGTTGAATACAAGTGGTGAAAGTGAACATCCTTACCTTGTTTCTGATATGATAAAGAATTAAGTCTTTCACCAGGAAGTCTGATGCTAACTGTATATATTCCAGACATGCCTTTTCTCAGGTTGTGAAAATTTCCTTATATTCCTAGTTTGTTGAGAATGTTCCAATAGATGTTAACTTTGTCAACTGCTTTTCCTGCATCTATTGAGATAAATCTTATATAATTTGGATTTTTTTCTTGTTGATATTTTGAATTACATTGATTAATTTTCCCATGTTGAAACAAACTGGTATTCATGTAACAAACCCTACTTAGTCATGATATATTATCCTTCCTATATATTGCTGGATTTGATTTATTAACATATGTTTTTCAGGACTGTTTGTCAAAGTTCATGAAGGAGCTTGGTCTTTAGTTTTCTCTTCTTGTAATGTCTTTGTCCGACTTGATGTCTTGGGAATTTGTGACTCATAAAATTACTTGAAAATTTCTCTCCTCTTTTATTTTCTAGAAGAGTATTTGTAGCATTGCTTTTAGTTCTCCTTAAATGTTTATTATATATTGCCACTGAAGACATCTTTAGCCTTGGATTTTCCCCATGCAAGATATTTTAACTGAAAATGGTATTTGTTTACTAATTATCTTTGTTTGGGTTAATCTATTTTTTTCAATAAATTTTGGTAATGTTTGATTTTCAAGAATTGTGGTCCACTTTATGTATGAAATTTATTGACATAGAATTTTTAAAATATTCACTCATGCTTTAAGTTTTGGAAGCATATGTAGTGATGTCTCCTCTTTTGTTTCTTATGTTGGTAATTTGTGCTTTCTTTGTGTTTTATTTTGTCTTCATTAGACCAATTACAGGCATTCTTTTTTTCATCTTGCAGAAATATCATTTCATTTTATTGATTATCCTTATTGTTTATTTTAAATTTTATTGATTTCTCTTTTGTTTTTACTTTTATTACTTATTTATTGCTCTAGCTTTTCTTCATTCTACATGCCTTGGGTCTGAAATGTTCTACTTCCCCTAGTTACTTAAGGGGAAATATTAAATCATTTTAGACCTTTATTCTTTACTAATGTAAGCATTTAATTCTAGAAAATTTCCCCCAAGCTCTACCTCAGCTGTGTACCACAAATTTTGATATATTGTGATTCTGGTTTCATTTAATTCAAAGGGTATTTAGCATCTCTTATGCTTCCTCTTTGACCATGGGTTATTTAGAAGTGTGCTGCTAAATATACAAAAATAAAGAGAATTGAATTGACAGGTTTTTCTTTCAATACTTTAAAGATATGAATTCACTAATATCAGGTTAACATAGATTCAGACAAAAGTATGCTGTAAATCTTACATTTGTTTCTGTATATGTAATATGTGACTACCATTTGCTCTGTTTGATTTCTGTAATTGTGTCACTTCAAAAATGCTTTATAAATGGAATCACATTATATGTAATATTTTGTGGTTGCCTTTTTTCACTAAGCATAATTCCCTTAAGTTTCACTGAGTTCTTGCATGTATCAAAAGCTCATTCCTGTTTATTGCTGAGTAGTATTCCATGGTGTAGAAGTAAACAGTTTAACCATTAACCAATTAAAGGACATTTGCGCTGGTTCAATTTTTGACAATTGCAAGTAAAGTTACTCTGAACATTCATCTACAGGATTTTGTGTGAACATAAGTGTCCATTTTTCTGAGATAAATACCCAAGAGTGCAATTGCTGTGTCATATGGTAATTGTATGAACAGTTTCCTAAGAAACTGCCAAACTGATTTTACTTTCTGTACTATCTTACAGTACTACCAACAACGTATCAATTATCTAGGTGCACTGCATCCTCATCAGAATTTTATGTTGTTACAATTTCTTATATTTTAGCCATTCTAGTAAGTGTGTTTTAAGTTGCATCTCTTTGTGGCTTTCATTTGTATTTTCTCCAATGACTAATGATTTTGAACATATATTCATATGCTTGTTTGCCATATATATAGCCTCTTCAGGAAAATGTCTCTCCATATATTTTGCCAATTCCTAACTATATTGTTTACTTTCTGATGTTAAGCTTTAAGAATTCTTTATATATTCTAGATGCAAGGTTTTTTTTTTTTTTTTCAGATATGCAGCATGCAGACATTTTTGTCTAATGTGTAGCTCATATTTTCACCCTCTTATAGTGGTTTTTGGAAGAGCAGAAGTCTGTAATTTGAGGAACCTCCATACTGTTCTGTATTGTGGCTGTACTAATTTACAATAGCACCGACAATGTACAAGGGCTCCATTTTCTCCACATCCTTACCAGCATTTGTTATTGCCTGTCTTTTAAATATAAGCCTTTTTAACTGGGGATAGATGGCATTGCATTGTAATATCCATTTGCATTTCTCTGATGATCAATGATGTTGAGCACCATTTAATATAACTGTCATTTTTATGTCTTCTTTCTTTTAAAAGTTATTTATATTTATTTATATATTTTTAATTTTTGTGGGTACATAGCAGGTGTACATATTTATGGAGTACATGAGACGTTTTGATAAAGGCATGCAATGTGAAATAAGCACATTAGGGAGAATGGGGTATTCATCCCCTCAAGCATTTATCCTTTGTGTTACAAACAATCCAATTATACTCTAAGTTATTTTGTTGTTGTTGTTGTTGTTTTTTTTTGAGGCGGAGTCTCACTCTGTCGCCCAGGCTGGAGTGTAGTGGCCGGATCTCAGCTCAGTGCAAGCTCCGCCTCCCGGGTTTACGCCATTCTCCTGCCTCAGCCTCCCAAGTAGCTGGGACTACAGGCGCCCGCCACCTCGCCCGGCTAGTTTTTGTATTTTTAGTAGAGACGGGGTTTCACCGTGTTAGCCAGGATGGTCTCGATCTCCTGACCTCGTGATCCGCCTGTCTCGGCCTCCCAAAGTGCTAGGATTACATGCTTGAGCCACTGCGCCCGGCCTCTAAGTTATTTTTAAAAGTAATATTAAGTTATTGATTTTTGTCACCCTATTGTGCTATCAAATAGTAGGTCTTATTCATTCTTTCTATTTTTGTGCCCATTAACCATCCCCACATCCTTTCCCACTGTTCCACTATACTTCTAAGGTTCTGCTAACCATCTTTGTACTCGCTATATCCATGAATTCAATTATTTTGATTTTTAGATCCCACAAGTGAATGAAAACATACAATGTTTGTCTTTCTGTGCCTGGCTTATTTCACTTAACACAATGATCTCCAATTCCATACATATTGTTGAAAATGTATCTAATTCTCTTTTATAACTAAATAGTATTTTATTGTGTATATGTACCACGTATTTTTATTTATCTGTTGATGGACACTTAGTTTACATCGAATCTAAGCTATTGTAAACAGGGCTGCAATAGACGTAGGAGTGCACATACCTTACCAATATACTGATTTCCTTTTTGAGGGGTTATGTACCCAGCAGTGGGTTTGCTGGATCATATGTTACTTTAATTTTTAGTTTTTTTGAAGAACCTCCAAACTGTTTTTCATAGCAGTTGTACTAACTTACATTCCCACCAACAGTGCACAAGAGTTCCTTTTTCTCAACGTCTGTGCAAGCATTTGTTATTACCTGTCTTCTGGATACAAGCCATTTTAACTGGGGTGACATTATATCTCATTGTAATTTTGACTTGCATTACCCTGATGATCAGTGATGTTGAACAACTTTTCACATGCCTGTTTGCCTTTTGTATGCCTTCTTTTGAGAAATGTCTATTCAAATCTTTGGCTCATTTTCTGGTTGAATTATTAGGTTTTTTTCTATAGAGTTTTTGGAGCTCCTTATACATCCTCGCTATTAACCTCCTGTCAGATGGGGAGTTTGCAAATATTTTTTTTTTTTTACCATTCTAGGAGTTTTCTCTTCACTTTGCTGTTTGCTTCCTTTGCTGTGCAGAAGCTTTCTAACTTGACATAATCCCGTTTGCCTACTTTTGCTTTGATTGCCTGTGCTTTTGGAATATTACTCAAGAAATTGTTACCCAGAGCAACATTGTGGAGAGTTTTCCCACTGTTTTCTTGTAGTAGTTTCATAATTTGAGGTCTTAGATTTAAGTCTTTTATCCATTTTGATGTGATTTTTGTATATGGTAAGAGATACTGGTCTAGTTTCATTCTTCCATATATGGATATCTCATACTTCCAGCACTATTTATTGAAGAGGCTATCTTTTCCCTAGTGTATGTTCTTGGCATTTTGCCTAAACTGAATTAACTGTAGGTTTGTGCATTTTTTATGGGTTCTCTAATTTGTCCTATTGCTCTATGTGTCTGTTTTTATGCCAGTACCATACTCTTTTGGTTACTATAGCTCTATAGTATAATTTGAAGTCAGGTAATGAAATTCCTCCAGATTTTTTTCTTTTTTATTACAATAAGTTTGCCTATTCTATGTCTCTCGTAGTTCCATATGAATTTTAGGATAGTTATCTCTATATTTGTGAAAAATATCGTTGGTATTTTGATAGAAATTGCTTTGAATCTGTAGATTCCTTTGGGTTTTATGGACATTTTCACAATATTGATTCTTGCAATCCATGAACTTGGGATATTTTTCCATTTTTTGGTGTTCCCTTAAATTTCTTTTGTCAGTGTTTTATAGATTTTATTATATAAATCTTTCGCTTCTTTGGTTAATTCCTAGGTGTTTAATTGTATGTTTGGCTATTGTAATGGAATTACATTTTTGAATTCTTTTTCACATTGTTCTCTGTTGACATATAGAAATGCTACAATTTTTGTATATCAATTTTGTATCCTGCAACTTTACTGAATTTGTTATTAGTTCTAATAGATTCCTTATGTAGTCTTTAGGTTTTTTCAAATATAAGATTATATCACCTGTAAGCAAAAATAAGTTGACTTTCTTATTGCGAATTTGGATGCCATTTATATCTTTCTGTTGTACAATTGCTGTAGCTAAGAGTGCTGGTACTACGTTGAATAACAGTGGTGATAGTGGGCATCCTTGTCGAGTTCAAGGTCTTAGAGAAAAGGCTTTCAGTTTTTCCCCATTCAGGGTGATACTAGCTGTGGCATATACTAGCCATATATGGCTTTTATTATGTTATGGTATGTTCCTTCCATCCACAGTTTTTTAAGGGTTTTTACCGTGAAGCAATATTTAATTTTATCAAATTATTTTTCAGCATCAAATGAAGTTTTCATATGGATCTTATCCTTTATTATGTTGATGTGATGTATCATATTGAATGATTTGCATATGCTGAACCATCTGTGCATCCAAGAGATAAATCCCACTTGGTCATGATGGATGATCTTTTGAAGGTATTGTTGTATTGTTGAATTCAGTTTGCTGAATTTGTTTGCTAGTATTTTGTTGAGGATTTATGCATCAATATTCATCAGGTATATTGACCTGCAGCTTTCTTTTTAATGTGACTTTTTCTGGTTTGGGTATTAGGGTAATACGGGTCTCATAGCATGAGTTTGGAAGTATTTCCTCCTCTATTTTTCAGAGTAGTTTGAGTAGGATTGATGTTTGTTCTTCTTTAAAAGTTTAGTAGAATTCAACAGTGCAGCCATCAAGCCCCAGGCATTTCTTTACTGAAAGACTTTTTATTAAGGCTTCAATCTCATTACTTGCTATTGGTCTGTTCAGGTTTTAGATTTCTTCCTGTTCAATCATGGTAGGTTGTATGTGTCTAGTATTTGTCCATTTCTTCTAGATTTTCCAATTCATTGGCATATAGTTGCCCCTAGTAGCCAATGATGAGTGTTTGAATTTCTGTGGTATCAATTGTTGTGTCTCTTTTTAATTTCTGATTTCATTTATTTGGATCTTCTCTCTTTTTTCTTCATTAGTCTGGCTAAAGGCTTCCCAGTTTTGTTTATCTTTTCAAAAAACAGCTCTTTGTTTCATTTATCTTTTGTATTATTTTTTTTGTTTCAATTTTATTTCTTCCCTGATCTTTATTATGTCTTTTATTCTACTAATTTTGGGTTTGCTTTGCTCTTGCTCTTCTAGTTCTTTAATGTGAAATGTTAGATTGTTTATTTTGATATAGACACTTTTAGTTATAGCCTTTACTTTTAGTACAGCTTTTGCTGAATTTTATAGGTTTTGGCATGTTGTATTTTCATTAAAATTTATTTCCAGACATGATTCAATTTTATTCTTCATTTCTTTATGCACTCACTATTATTCAGGGGCATATTGTTTAATTTCCATGTATTTGTATAGTTACACAAATTCCCCTTGTACTTAATTTCCAGTTTTATTCCAGTGTAGTCAGAGAAGATGCCTGGTATTATTTCAATTGATCTGAACAGTTTACAGCTTGTTTGTTACCTTACATATGGTCTATCCTTGAGAATGATCCATGTATTGAGGAAAAGAATGTGTATTCTGCAGTTGAATGAAATGTTCTGTACATATCTATGAGATCCATTTAGTCTGTAGTATAGATTAAGTCCAAGGTTTTATTGTTGATTTTCTGTCTGGAAGATCTGTCCAATGCTGAAAATGGGGTGTTGAAGTCTCCAGTTATTATTGTATTGGGGCCTGTCTCTCTCTTTAGCTCTAATATATTTGCTTTAGATATCTGGGTGCTCCAGTGTTGGGTGCATATATATTTAAAATTGTTCTATCCTCTTGCTGAATTGACCCCTTTGTTATTACATTTAGCTTTTTTGTCTCATACTTTTTGTCTTGAAGTCTATTTTGTCTGAAGTAAGTATAGCTATTCCAGGTTTTTCTTTTTGGTTTGCATTGGCGTGTAATATCTTTCTCCATCCCTTGTTTTCAGTCTATGTGTGTTTTTATAGGTGATGTGTATTTCTTGTAGACAACAAGCCAGTGGGTCTTATTTTTTTAATCCATCAGCCAGTCTATGTCTTTTGATTGGAGAGTTTAGTTCATTGACTATTAGCTATTGTACACAGTGCTGCAACAAACATAGAAGTGCAGATATCTCTTTGATATACTGATTTCCTTGTGTTTTTTTTTTTTTTTTTTTTTTTTTTTTTTGGTATATACCCAGCAGTGGGATTGCTGGGCCATATGATAGCTCAATTTTTGGTTTCTGAGGAAACTCCAAACTGTTCCCAATAGTGGTTGTACTAATTTACACTCCCACCAACAGTGTACAAAAGTTTTCTTTTCTCCACATCCTCACTAGCATTTGTTATTGCCTGTCTTTTGTATATAAGTCATTTTTACTGGAGTTACATGATATCTCATTGTAGTTTTGATTTGCATTTTTCTGATAAGCAATGATGTTGACCACCGCTATTTGTATGTCTTCTTTTGAGAAATGTCTATTTAAATATTTGCCCATTTTTGATTGGCTTATTAGAATTTTTTTCCTATAGAGTTCTTTGAGCTTCTTATATTATGGTTATTAACCTTTTGTCAGAGGGGTAGTTTGCAAATATTTTCTCCATTCTATGGGATATATCTTCAGTTTCTTGATTGTATCTTTTCCTGTGCAGAAACTCTTTAACTTGATGTGATCCCGTTTGTCCATGTTTGCTTTCTTTGCCTGTGCTTGTAGGGTATTGCTAAAGAAGCCTTTACCAATACCAATGGCCTGAAAATTTTCCTCAATCATTTTTTCTAGTAATTTCATAATTGGAGGCTTTATATTAAGTCTTCAATGTATTTTAATTTGATTTTGTATATGGTGAGAGATATGAGTCATTTCATTCTTTTGCCTATGGATGTCCAGTTTTCCCAACACCATTTATTGAAGAGACTTTTCCGCAGTATATGTTCTTGGCACCTTTGTAAAAAATGAGTTTGATGTAGGTATATGAGTTTGTTTCTGTGTTCTGTATTCTGTTCCATTGGTCTACATGTTTGCTTTTATCCCAGTACTATATGCCCTTTTGCTTACTATAGCTCTGTAGTATAATTTGGAGTCAGGTAATGTGATTCTTCCAGTTTTGTTCTTTTTGCTTAGGATAGCTTTGGGTATTCTGAGTCTTTTGTGATTCAATATGAATTTTAGAATGTTTTTTCTATTTCTGTGAAGAATGTTGTTGGTATTTTTATAGGGATTGCCTTAAATTTGTAGAATGCTTTGGGTAGTATGGACATTATAACAATATTGATTCTTCTAATACAAGAACATGAAATATTTTTCAATTTTTCTGGTGTCCTCTTCAATGTCCTTCATCAGTGTTTTATATGCCTATGTTTTAACAGGAGGTTTTTTTTTTTTTGCTTACTCAATTGTTCTAGTTCCTTATAGATTCTGGACATTGGACTTTTGTAGATACTATATTCATAGTTTATGAATATTTTCTCCCATTCTGTAGGTTGTCTGTTTACTCTATTGATAGTTTCTTTTGCTGGAAAGAAGCTCATTAGTTTAATGAGGTCCCAATTGTCAATTGTTTGTTTTTGTTGCAATTGCTTTTGAGGACTTAGTCATAAAATCTTCCCCAAGGTCAATGTTCAGAATGATGTTTCCTAGGTTTTCTTCTAGGATTCCTATAGTTTGAGGTCTTACATTTAAATCTTAAATCCATCTTGAGTTAATTTTTGAATATGGTACAAAGTAGGAATCCAGTTTTATTTTTCTGCACATAGCTAGCCAGCTATCCCAGTACCATTTATTGAATAGGGAATCCTTTTCCCATTGCTTATTGTTGTCTGCTCATTGAAGATCAGACGGCTGTAGGTGTGTGGCTTTATTTATGGGGTCTATATTCTATCCCACTGGTCTATGTGTCTGGTTTTGTACCTATATCATGCTGTTTTGGTTACTGTAATCTTATACTCTATTTTGAAATCAGATGAAGTGATGCTACGAGCTCTGTTCTTTTTGCTTAGGATTGCTTTGCCTATTCAAGCTCTTTTTTTAGTTCAATATAAACTTTAGAATTATTTTTTAATTCTTTGAAAAAATGATGTTGGTCGCTTGATAGGAATAGTGTTGAATCTATAGATTGCATTGGGCAATATGGCCATTTTAATGATATTGATTCTTTCTGACCCTGAATATGGAATGTTTTCCACTTGACTGTACTATCTCTGATTTTTTCAGCAGTGTTTTGTAGTTATCCTTGTAGAGATCTTTCACCTCCTTAGGTATTTTATTATTTTTGTTGGCATGTAAATGGGATTCTGTTATTTTATTTGGCTCTCGGCTTGAACATTATTAGTGTATAGAAGTGGTACTGCTTTTTGTACATTGATTTTGTATTCTGAAATTTTACTGAAGTTGTTTATTAGCTCAACTAGCCTTTTCATGACATCTTTAGAGTTTTCTAGGTATAGAATCATATAATAAATGAGGAGAGATCGTTTGACTTCTTCCTTTCTTATTTGGATATCTTTTGCTTCTATTTCTTGACTGATTGCTCTGGCTAGGACTTCCAGTACCATGTTGAATAGGAGTGGTGAGAGTGGGCATAATTCTTATTTTTCCAGTTCTTAAGTGGAATGCTTCCAGCTTTTGCCTGTTTATTATGATGTTGGCTGTGGGTTTGTCATAGATGGCTCTTATTAGTTTGAGGTATGTTCTTTTGATGCCTAGTCTGTTGAAAGTTTTTATCATGAGAGGATGTTGGATTCTATCAGGTTTTCTGCTATTTGTTTTTAAATTTTAATTCTATTGATGAGATTAATCACATTTATTGATTTTTGTATGTTGAACCACCCCTCCATCCCAGCAATAAGTCTACTTGGTCGTGTTGAATTTACTTTGTCATGTGCTGCTAGGTTGGATTTGCTGGTATTTTGTGGAATATTTTTACATCTATGTTTATCAGGGATATTAGCCTGTAGTTTTCTCTTTTTTTGTTGTGTCTTTGCCAGATTTTGGTATCAGAGTGATACTGGGTTCATAGAATGAGTTATAGAGGGTATCATCCATCTCTATTTTTTTTGTGTGTGTGTAATGGTTTAAATAGGATTGGTAATGGATGTTCTTTTTATGTCAGGCAGAATTGAGCTGTAAATTCATCTGGTCCAGGACTCTTTTAGCTTGGTAGGTTTTGTATTACTGATTCAATCTTGGAAGTCGGTATTAGTCTCTTCATGGTTTCAATTTCTTCCTTACTCAATGTTGGGAGGTTGTGTGTTTCCAAAAATTTATCCACTTTCTCTAGATTTTCTAGTTTGTTTACATAAAGGTATTAAAGGTATTCATTGTAGTCTCTGAGGGTCTTTTGTATTTCTGTGGGATCAGTTGTAATGTCACCTTTGCCATTTCTGCTTGTGCTTATTTGTCTCTTCTCACTTTTTTCTTTGTTAATCTAGCTAGTAGTCTATTGATCTCGTTTATTCTCACAAAGAACCCATTTTTTGTTTGTCTCAGTTCTATTCAGTTCTCCTCAGAGTTTTGTTATTTCCTTTCTTCTGCTAGCTTTGGAATTAGTTTGTTCTTATTTTTCTAGTTCCTCTATATGTGATGTTAGATAGTTAATTAGATTTTTCTAACTTCTGATGTAGGCATTCAACATCATAAACTTTCCTCTGAACACTGCTTTTGCTGCATCCCAGATATTTTGGTATGTTGTGTCTCTGTTTTTATTTATTCCAAATAATTTTAAAATATTTTATTTAATTTTATTGTTTTCAAAATGTGATCCAGGAGCATGTCATTTAATTTCTCTTTAAGTGTGTGGTTTTGAGAGATCTTTTCTTTTTTTTTATTGATTTGTATTTTTATTCCACCGTGGTTTGCAAGTATGTTTTTTTTTTATTTTTAAGCAATTGAAACTTGCTTTATAGCCAAGCATGTGGTCTATTTAGAGAATATTCCATGTGCAGATGAGAAGAATGCATATTCTGTGGTTTATGGGTGAAGTAATTTGTAGATGTCTATTAGATCCAGTTGGTCAAGTGTCAAATTTAAGTCTAGAATTTCTTTTTTAGTTTTCTGTCTTGATGATCTCTCTAATGCTGTCAGTGAGGTGTTGAAGTCCCCACTCTTATTGTGTGGGTCTGTGAGTCTTATTGTAGGTCTGGAAGTACTTATTTTATGAATGTGGTTGTTCTAATGTTCAGTGCATATGTATTTATGATAGTTAAGTCATCATGTTGGATTTAACCTTTATCATTATGTAGTGTCCTTCTTTGTCCTTTGTTAATTTTGTTGGTTTAAAACCATTTTGTCTGATATAAGAATAGCAACTCTTGTTCTTTTTTGTTTTCCATTTGCATGATAGATCTGTCTTCAACCCTTACCTTGATTCTATGTGTGTCATTATGTGGGAAATGGGTCTCTGGAAGGCAGCTGGTGAATAATTCTTGTTTTTTTTTTAAAAAAAAAATTCAACTTGACACTTTGTCTTTTAAGGAGGAGGTTAAGACCATTTATGTTCAAGTTTAATGTTGATATGTGAGATTTTGCTCCTATTGTAAAGTTGTCAGCTGGTGGTTTTGCAGTTCCTATGAGTTGCTTTAAAGAGTCCGTGGGTATGCACTTAGGTGTGGTTGTATAGTAGCAGGTATTGTTCTTGTGTTTTCATGTTTAGAACACTCTTAAGAATTGCTTGGAAGGCTAGCCCAATGGTAATTCCCTTAGTCTGAAAAAGATGTTATTTCTCTTTTGCTTATGAAGCTTAGTTTGGTGTGGTATAAAATTCTTGGTTGAATTTTCTTTCCTTTGAGAATGCTGAAAATAGGTCCCCAATCTCTTCTGGCATGTACAGTTTCTTCTGAAGTCCTCTGTTAGCCTAATGGACTTCTCTTTGTACATGATCTAACCCTTTACTGTGGTTGCCTTTAAGGTTTTTTTCTTTAGTTTGACCTTGAATACTCTGGTGACTATGTATGTTGGTAATATTCATTTTGTATAGTATCTAGCAGGTATTTTCTGGATTTCTTGTATTTGGATATCTACCTCTCTAGCAAGATTAGGAAAATTTTCTTGAATTATTCTTTCAAATATGTTTTCCAGGTTGTTCAGTTTTTTTCTTGTTTATCAGGAATGCTAATAATTCATAGGGTGGTCACTTTACATAATCCCATATTTCCTGGAGGCTTTGTTTATTTTATAAATTCCTTTTTCTTTATTTTTGTTTAACTGGGTTAGTTTGAAAAACCAAGCTTAAAGTTCTGAAATTTTTTCTTCTGCTTGAACTAGTCTATTGATAATACTTTCATTTGTAGTTTGACATTTTTAGTGAGTTTTTCAGTTCCAGTAGCTCTGATTGATTCTTTGTAAGATGTTTACCTCTTCCTCTATTTTTTGGATTTATTTCCAGACTATTACCTTCCTTTATTCCAGACTATTCAAGGTCAAACTAAAAAAAAAAACTTAAAGGCAACTAGAGCAAAAGGTTAGATTATGTACAAATAAAATCCCATTAGGCTAACAGAGAACTTTTCAGAAGAAACTGTACATGCCAGAAGAGATTGTGGGCCTATTTTCAGCATTCTTAAAGAAAAGAAAATTTAACCAAGAATTTTATACCATGCCAAACTAAGCTTCATAAGCAAAAGAGAAATAACATCTTTTTCAGACAAGCAATCACTCAGGGAATTTATTACCATTGGACTTGTATTCTAATCAATTCTAAGAGTGTTCTAAACATGAAAACACAAGAACAATACCTGCTACCATACAACCACACCTAAGTACATACCACAGACTCTTTAAAGCATCTACACAATAGGAACTGCAAAACAACCAGATGACAACTTTACAGCTTTACAGGTTTCTTAGTCCTGATTTTCAACCATGTTTTGGATCTTACTGCATGTCACTGTAATCTATGCTTTGAATTCTCCATATGTAATCTATGTTCCTCTATTTTGGTTAGAGACCACCTCAAGAGAGCTAGAGTTAACCTTTGGTGGTGTCACAATATTCAGATTTTTCACAGTGGCAGAATTCTTATGCTGATTTCTCATCTGGAGAAGGTTATATTGGGTAGAATCTTTTTCCTTTGTTTCTATAGTCCTATGTATTTCTGTCAGCAGGTTTTGTTTTGGACTGTGAGGTTCAACCTACAGGCTAGTAGATGGCATTGACAACTAAGAACCACTTGCCATACAAACAGATGGGTGTGGATCTGATCTTTGTTTACTGTGAGGTGCTTTCCATTTTTTAGGTAAATGGCTGGACTGTGGGGTGTCCAGTGCCCTGAGCTTCCTGTTCTATGGCGGTGGTGGGACACAGCTGAAGAGAACTGGAGCCCCTGAGTTGCCAACAAATATTCTAATGGTGAGTGCAGGCACCACCCGCTGTGAGAGTGTCTGAGAGGAGCTCTTGGTGAAGTGCACTGAGATATCTGCAGGCGGTAGGAGTGTGAGGCAGTTGCACTGGCTCCTCATCTCTGATAGGCAGGAATGCAATCTAATTCCCTATCATTCCCCTGTTCCAGTGGTGGTGATTCCTATTTCAGATGCACACTGTGGTCTCTCTGGACCACAATGTGCTTGAGAGTCATGTAAAACACCTGTTTTCTGACTTTCCATGGGTGTGGTTTCAGGTCATAACCTTATCACTCAATCTGATACACATAGCTTTATGGCATGCCTGTTCTTTAATGTGGCAGTGCTGCTGTTTTTTGTAAAGCAGAAGGGCTCCACTTTTTGGCCCATGTGAATAGGTGTTGGTCGTGGTGGTGTCAGGTGGTTGGGTCAGCACTGGGGCAAGTGGTCAGGTGCCCACAGAGTTGAAATGGGGTAGGTAGTTTCCCAGTTCCCAGGCCCCTAGATGGCCTGCTGAATAGTGTGTATGAGTCCTGGAGGGGCTAGACTGGGGTTTGGCTAGCCCAGAGTTCAAGTATTGGCTGTGATGTGGAGGCAGGCTTGTCCTTGGGTCATTGACCAAGCTGTCTGGTAGAGGCAGGTGGAATGCTTAGGTGGTAGAAGTCTGAGGGTATATCACAGGCCTATGGGTGCTGGGTTTTCACAAAGGCTCTGGGATCTAGGTGAAATATTCAGGTGATGGCAGGGCGACTATGCTGTGGGCCTTTCACTGGGGAGGGCAGCATCCCTCAGCTAGGACAATGAAGACTGACAGCTGTGAGACGTGTAACATGCTCACATTTCCCTCCCATCCAAACAGTGCTGAATGTCACTGTTGAGGCTGACAAAGATGTCAAGCATTGTCTGTTACCTCTGGGAATTTTGCCCCAAATGAATGCAGAGCTGTGCCCCACCACAGTGCTCTGGCTGGGGTGAAGTTGCTGCACTGGAAGCCTAAGCTGGCTTTCTTCATGCTAGGGAGTTTCTCCAAGTTCCACGTCAGTCTTGTGTGCATGAATGCCTGTCTTCACTCCTCTCTGTTCTTGCTGGATCCCCTCATTTCCTTGGTGAATCCTGCTGTGATCTCTTAGACAATCCATTTGAAGAGCTAGTATTTACTTGCCACTTTATCTCCTCTCTATGAGAGTGGCGTACACTAGCTGCTTCTAGTCAGCTATATTGAACCTCCAATCCAAGTTTTTTTTTTTTTTTTGGTTCTTTTAGCACTTTAAGTATATCATCCCACTGTCTTCTCGCATCCGTGATTTCCAAAGGAAAGTTCATGCTAATCTTAATAAAGATCCCTTGTATGTAATCTGATAAGTTGCTTCTTCTTGATGCTTTCGAAATCCTCTATGTCTTTGACTTTTGACAATTTTACTGTCATGCATCTTAGTGTGATCTCTATGAGTTTATCCTGCTTAAAGTTTGCTGAGCTTCTTGGATGGGTCGATTTATTTCTGTCATTAATGTGGGAAGTGTTTACATTTTATTTCTTTAATTATTCTTTCTGCCAAATTTTCTCTATTCTCTCCCTCTGGGACTGACATTATCTGCACTTTGCTATGCTTCATGGTGTCCCATAGGTCTTTTAGGCTCTGTTCATTTATTTTACTTTTCTCTGCTCTACAAATAGGATCATATCAATTGCTATATATATATATACATATATATGTGTGTGTGTATATATATATATAGAGAGAGAGAGAGAGAGAGAGAAAGAGTCTTGCTCTGTAGCCAGACTGGAGTGCAGTGGCGTGATCTTGGCTCACTACAATCTCCGCCTCCCGGGTTCAAGTGATTCTCCTGTCTCAGCCTCCTGAGTAGCTGAGAATACAGGCACTCACCACCACACCCAGCTAATTTTTGTGTTTTTAGTAGAGACGGGGTTTCACCATCTTGGCCAGAATGGTCTTGATCTCTTGACCTCATGATCTGCCCACCTTGGACTCCCAAAATGCTGGGATTACAGGCATGAGCCACTGCTCCCGGCCTCAATTCTCATATCTTAAGTTCACTGATTCTTTCTCCTTCTTACTCCAAACTGACCTGAACCTTTGTAATACTTTTTCTGTTTTCATTTTAGTTATTGTACTTTTTGTTATCAAGGATTTGTATTTGATTCCTTTTTATCATTTCAATTTTAATTGACATTCTCATTTTGTTCATATATAGTTTTAAGGACATTTTCTTTTAAATATCTGTATAGTAAGTCCAATGTTGGGCTTTCTCAGTGGTAGCTGCTGTCAATTTATTTTGTTCCTTTTAATTGAACATATAGTTGTATGGCTTTGTTTGTCTCATATTTTTTTTTGTTGAAAACTAGATATTTTTATATTATAATATGGTAGCTATGGAAATTACATTTTCTCCATACCCCAAGGTTTGTTAGGTTTTCGTTGTTGCAATTCGTAGTAGTCAATTTTCTAGTGAATCTTTCAAACTATTTTTATAGAGGTTATATTATTTGTCATGTGTGATCACTAGAGTCTCTGTTCCTTAGCTCATAGTAAGTTAAAAAATAGATACCAAACAATATAATTTGGCTGTGTCCCCACTCAAATCTCATCCTGAGTTGCAGCTTTCATAATCGCCACACGTTGTGGGAGGCACACAGTGGGAGGTAATTGGATCATGGAGGCAGGTTTTCCCTGTGCTGTTCTCATGGTAATGAATAAGCATCATAAGATTTGATGGCTTTATAAAAAAAGGGCAGTTCCACAGCACATACTCACTTGCCTGCCACCATATAAGAGGTACCTTTGCTCCTCCTTCACCTTCCACCCTTCTGCCACGATTGTGAGGCCTCCCAAGCAATGTGGAAATGAGAGTCTATTAAACCTCTTTGTCTTTATAAATTACTCTGTCTTGGGTATGTCTTTATTATCAGCATGAGAATGGCCTAGTACAGTAAGTTGGTACCGGTAGAGGAAGGTGTTACTATAAGAATATCCAAAATTTAGTAAGCAACTTTGGAACTGGGTAACAGGCAAAGATTGGAAGAGTTTGGAGGGCTCAGAAGAAGATAGAAAAATGTGGGAAAGCTTGAAACTTTCTAGAGAATTGGAGGGCTCCAAAGACAGAAAGATACGGGAAAGTTTGGAACTTCCTAAAGATTTGTTGAAGGACTTTGACCAAAATGCTAATAGTTATATGGACAATAAAGTCCAGGCTTGAATTGGTGTCAGATAGAGATGAAAAGCTTGTTGGAAACTGGAGTCAAAGTCACTCTTGCTATGCAAAGAGACTGACAGCATTTTGCCACTGCCCCAGAGATCTGTGCAACTTTAAACTTGAGAGAGATAATTTAGGGTGTCTGGCAGAAGAAATTTCTAAGTGACAAAGCATTCAAGAGGAAACAGAGCATAAAAGTAAGGAAAATTTGCAACCTGATGATGCAATAGTAAAGAAAACCCAATTAACTGGGAAGAAAATCAGGCCAGCTGCATACATTTGCATAAGAAACAAGGAGCCAAATGTTAATCACCAACACAATGGGAAAAATGTCTCCAGGGCATGTCAGAGACCTTTATAGCAGCACCTTCCATTATAGGCCGGGAGGCCTGGGAGGAAAACATAGTTTCCCGGGCCAGGCTGGGAGCCCAACACAGAGCTCCCACTGGGGCACTGCCCAGTGGAGCTGTGAGAAAAGGGCCACCATCCTCCAGACCTCAGAATAGTAGATCCACCAACAGGTTGCACTGTGCACCTGGAAAAGCCACAGGCACGCAACACAAACCCATGAAAGCAGCTAGAAGGGGGGCTGTACTCTGCAAAGCCATAGGGGCAGAGCTTCCCAAGGCTGTGGGAGTCCATCTCTTGCATCAGCATGACCTGGATGTGAGGCATAGAGTCAGAAGTGGTCATTTTGGAACTTGATGGTTTAATGACTGTCCTGCTGGATTTTGGACTTTCACGGGGCCTGTAGCCCCTTTGTTTTGGCCAATTTCTCCCATTTGGAATGGGTGTGTTTACCCAATGCCTGTACCCTCATTGTATCTAGGAAGTAACTGACTTGCTTTTGATTTTACAGGCATACAGGCATATAGGCAGAAGGAACTTGCTTTGTCTCAGATGAGACTTTGGACTTGGACTTTTGAGTTAATGCTGGAATGAGTTAAGACTGGGGGACTGTTGGAAAGGCATAATTGTGTTTGGAATTGTGAGGACATGAGATTTGGGAGGGGCCGGGGGTAGAATGATATGGTTAGGTGTTGTGTCTCTACCCAAATTTCATCTTGAATTGTAGCTCCCGTAATCCTCACGTGTTATGGGAGGGGACCAGTGGGAGGTATTTGAACCATTCAGGCAATTTTTTTTTCTGTTTTGTTCTCATGATAGTGAACATCTCATGAGATCTGATGCTTTTAAAAGGGTAGTTCCCCTGCACTCCCTCTCTTGCCTGCTGCCATGTAAGATATGCCTTTGCTCTTCCTTTGCCTTCCACCATGATTGTGATACCTCCCCAGCCATGTGAAACTATGAGTCCATTAAACCTCTTTTTCTTTATAAATTACCCAGTCTCAGGTGCATCTTTATTAGTAGTGTGAGAACAGACTAATAAACCAAAATATCTTCCAGTCTTCATGGATTGTCTCTGTGCTGGGGCCTTCCTTCAACATGACACTTGCACTGAAACTACTGTTCAACCTTCAGTGAAAGCATAAGTCTTCTTAGGCCTTATTAGTGCATGCACATTTCCCTCGGTTTCAATTTGGCTTGCTGATTTTTCCCATAAATGTGGTGATTTTGAGTGTCCTATCTTTCTTTCTTTCTTTCTTTTCTTTCTTTCCTTTTTTTTTTTTTTTTTTTTTTTTTTTTTTTTTTTTTTGAGACAGGCTCTCACTGTGTTGCCCAGGCTGGAGTGAAGTGCTACGAACTCAGCTCACTGCAACCTCTGTCTCCTGGGTTCAAGCGATTCTCATGCCTCAGCCTCCTAAGTAGCTGGGACTACAGGCACACCTGGCTAATTTTTGTATTTTTGTAGAGACTGGGTTTCACCATGCTGCCCAGGGTAGCCCTAAGTCCTGAACTAAAATGATCCACCTGCTTCAGCCTCCCAAAGTGCTGGGATTACAGGCATGAGCCACTGTTCCCAGTCCTAAGATTTAAAAAACATTTACCTTGGCTTTTTCTTACAGGCTGTAGGGTGTATATTTGATATATCAATGTATTATTTTGCTCCAGATATCTTTGGGTTGTTTTTCAGCCTTACAATATTTTTGAACAATGCCAAACATTTTTCATACCTGGGTCCATTCCAAATTAGTTGAAAGAGTGGTGAGTTTCTTGCGTTAGTCTTTCAGGTAGCACTCACATATGTTGTAACAGACATACACAAAAATTTGTGAATAAAATATGCTCGGTTCCCACCAGTATTAAGTATAAGGGGCCCAGACTAGAAACATTGACTATCTTCTTCATGTTGGTGCCAAACTAGGGAGGGTATAGGGCAAAGCCAAGTAAAAATGCCACAAAACTTTCCTACAAGTTTGAAGTTGTATTTTTCTTGATGCAGCATTTCCTTGGTAGTTGTAAACCTTTTCCTGTTTTTCATAGTTCTAAAATAGTTGGTTATGACATTCCTGCTTCTTTTTCAATGTTTCTATCATGTAATGGGAACTTAAAGATGCTTATTCTGCAATTTTGCTGACATAACTTAGGTCTGTGTTTCTTTTTTAGTTTTCATTCCCCCTTTTTTTCCACTTGCTGTTTTAATTTAGATAATTTTATGTTCAGTGATTATTTTTACTTCCCTGTATGCCTAATGATGACATTGAAATAATGTTTTTTGTCTCTGAAATAATCTATTTGTTTCCATTTCACTCTTTTTTGTAGGTTCCATATCTGATGGACTCCCTCAACTGTTTGTGCATGGTATCCAACTTTTACATTAGGTCTTCTATTATATTAGTCATAGGTTTTAAAAAATAACTTGCCTGATAGTTGTAACATTTGTGTCATCTCTTAATCATGTTCTATTGTTCACATTGTCACTTGACAATGTATTATGTTCTTTTGTTTGATTTTTAATTGTCTCAGAATTTTTAGATTTTTTAAACTTTATTTTAGGTTCAGGAGTACATGTGCAGGTTTACTATATAGGCAAATTGCATATCACAGGGGTTAGGTGTACAGGCTATTTTGTCATCCAGGTAATAAACATAGTATTCAATAAATATTTTGTGATTCTCACCCTCCACCCTCAAGTAAGCCCCATTGCTGTTGTGCACATTCTTTATGTCCATATGTAACCAATATTAACTCCCACTTAAAAGTGAGAACATGTGATATTTGATTTTCTGTTTCTGTGTTAGTTCACTTAGGATAATGGCTTCCAGCTCCATCCATGTTGCTGCAAAGAATAAGATCTCATTCTTTTTTATGGCTGCTTAGTATCCATGGTTTATACATACCATATTTTCTTTATTCAGTCAGCCATTGATGGGGCCTTTAACTGATCCATGTCTTGTATTTGATACTGCTGCTGCAATGACATACACATGTATGTGTCTTTATGGTAGAACAATTTATCTCCATTGCATATATATTCAATAATGAAATTTCTGGGTCCAATGGTATTCTAAGTTTTTGAGAAATTGCCAAACTGCTTTCCACAATGGCTGATTAATTTACATTCCTTCAAGTAGGTGTAAAGCCTTCTTTTTCTTACAGATTGCCATCATCTGTGTTCATTGATTTTAATGTTAGTCATTCTGATTGATGAGAGATGGTATAACTGTGGTTTGATTTGCATTTTTTAATGATTAATGATGCTTAACATTTTTTTTTTAATTTATTTTTTTTATTATACTTTAAGTTCTAGGGTACATGTGCATGACGTTTATATCATGTATAACTCCCCAAAGCAATCCCTCCCTCCTCCCCCCTCCCCATGATAGGCCCCAGTGTGTGATGTTCCCCTTCCCGAGTCCAAGTGATCTCATTGTTCAGTTCCACCTATGAGTGAGAACATGCGGTGTTTGGTTTTCTCTTCTTGTGATAGTTTGCTAAGAATGATGGTTTCCAGCTGCATCCATGTCCCTACAAAGGACGCAAACTCATCCTTTTTGATGGCTGCATAGTATTCCATGGTGTATATGCCACATTTTCTTAATCCAGTCTGTCACAGATGGACATTGGGTTGATTCCAAGTCTTTGCTATTGTGAATAGTGCCGCAATAAACATACGTGTGCATGTCTTTGTAGTAGAGTAATTTATAATCCTTTGGGTATATACCCAGTAGTGGGATGGCTGGGTCATATGGTACATCTAGTTCTAGATCCTTGAGGAATCGCCATACTGTTTTCCATAATGGTTGAACTAGTTTACAATCCCACCAACAGTGTAAAAGTGTTCCTATTTCTCCACATCCTCTCCAACACCTGTTGTTTCCTGACTTCTTAATGATTGCCATTCTAACTGGTGTGAGATGGTATCTCATTGTGGTTTTGATTTGCATTTCTCTGATGGCGAGTGATGATGAGCATTTTTTCATGTGTCTGTTGGCTGTATGGATGTCTTCTTTTGAGAATGTCTGTTCATATCCTTTCCCACTTTTGATGGGGTTGTTTGTTTTTTTCTTGTATATTTGTTTGAGTTCTTTGTAGATTCTGGATATTAGCCTTTGTCAGATGAGTAGGTTGCAAAAATTTTCTCCCATTCTGTAGGGCCTGTTCACTCTGATGGTAGTTTCTTTGCTGTGCAAAAGCTCTTTAGTTTAATTAGATCCCATGTGTCATTTTGGCTTTTGCTGCCGTTGCTTTTGGTGTTTTAGACATGAAGTCCTTGCCCATGCCTATGTCCTGAATGGTACTACCTAGATTTTCTTCTAGGGTTTTATGGTATTAGGTCTAACATTTAAGTCTCTAATCCATCTTGAATTAATTTTCGTATAAGGGGTAAGGAAGGATCCAGTTTCAGCTTTCTACTTATGGCTAGCCAATTTTCCCAGCACCATTTATTAAATAGGGAATCCTTTCCCCATTTCTTGTTTCTCTCAGGTTTGTCAAAGATCAGATGGCTGTAGATGTGTGGTATTATTTCTGAGGACTCTGTTCTGTTCCATTGGTCTATTCTCTGTTGTGGTACCAGTACCATGCTGTTTTGGTTACTGTAGCCTTGTAGTATAGTTTGAAGTCAGGTAGCGTGACGCCTCCAGCTTTGTCCTTTTGACTTAGGATTGTCTTGGCAATGCGGGCTCTTTTTGGTTCCATATGAACTTAAAGCCGTTTTTCCAATTCTGTGAAGAAAGTCATTGGTAGCTTGATGGGGATGGCATTGAATCTATAATAACTTGGGCAGTATGGCCATTTTCACGATATTGATTCTTCCTATCCATGAGCATGGTATGTGTTCTTCCATTTGTTTGTGTCCTCTTTATTTCACTGAGCAGTGGTTTGTAGTTCTCCTTGAAGAGGTCCTTTACATCCCTTGTAAGCTGGATTCCTAGGTATTTTATCTCTTTGAAGCAATTGTGAATGGAAGTTCATTCTGATTTGGCTCTCTGCTGTCTGTTACTGGTGTATAAGAATGCTTGTGATTTTTGCACATTAATTTTGTATCCTGAGACTTTGCTGAAGTTGCTTATCAGCTTAAGGAGATTTTGGGCTGAGACATGGGGTTTTCTAAATATACAATCATGTCATCTGCAAACAGGGACAATTTGACTTCTTCTTTTCCTAACTGGATACCCTTGATTTCTTTCTCTTGCCTGATTGCCCTAGCCAGAACTTCCAACACTATGTTGAATAGGAGTGGTGAGAGAGGGCATCCCTGTCTTGTGCCAGTTTTCAAAGGGATTTTTCCAGTTTTTGCCCATTCAGTATGATAGCTGCTGGGTTTGTCATAAATAGCTCTTATTATTTTGAGGTACGTTCCATCAATACCGAATTTATTGAGCGTTTTTAGCATGAAGGGCTGTTGAATTTTGTCAAAAGCCTTTTCTGCATCTATTGAGATAATCATGTGGTTCTTGTCTTTGGTTCTGTTTATATGCTGGATTACGTTTATTGATTTGCGAATGTTGAACCAGCCTTGCATCCCAGGGATGAAGCCCACTTGATCATGGTGGATAAGCTTTTTGATGTGCTGCTGAATCCGGTTTGCCAGTATTTTATTGAGGATTTTGCATCGATGTTCATCAGGGATATTGGTCTAAAATTCTCTTTTTTTGTTGTGTCTCTGCCAGGCTTGGTATCAGGATGATGTTGGCCTCATAAAATGAGTTAGGGAGGATTCCCTCTTTTTCTATTGATTGGAATAGTTTCAGAAGGAATGGTACCAGCTCCTCCTTGTACCTCTGGTAGAATTCAGCTGTGAATCCATCTGGTCTGGACTTTTTTTGGTGGGTAGGCTATTAATTGTTGCCTCAATTTCAGAGCCTGCTATTGGTCTATTCAGGGTCAACTTCTTCCTGGTTTAGTCTGGGAGAGTGTAAGTGTCCAGGAAATTATCCATTTCTTCTAGATTTTCTAGTTGATTTGCGTAGAGGCATTTATAGTATTCTCTGATGGTTGTTGTATTCTGTGGGGTCGGTGGTGATATCCCCTTATCATTTTTATTGCGTCTATTTGATTCCTCTCTTTTCTTTTTTATTAGTCTTGCTAGCGGTCTGTCAATTTTGTTGATCTTTTCAAAAAACCAACTCCTGGATTCATTGATTTTTGGAGGGTTTTTTGTGTCTCTATCTCCTTCAGTTCTGCTCTGATCTTAGTTATTTCTTGCCTTCTGCTAGCTTTTGAATGTGTTTGCTCTTGCCTCTCTAGTTCTTTTAATTGTGATGTTAGAGTGTCAATTTTAGATCTTTCCTGCTTTCTCTTGTGGGCATTTAGTGCTATAAATTTCCCTCTACACACTGCTTTAAATGTGTCCCAGAGATTCTGGTATGTTGTATCTTTGTTCTCATTGGTTTCAAAGAACATCTTTATTTCTGCTTTCATTTCGTTATGTACCCAGTAGTCATTCAGGAGCAGGTTGTTCAGTTTCCATGTAGTTGAGCGGTTTGATTGAGTTCTTAGTCCTGAGTTCTAGTTTGATTGCACTGTGGTCTGAGAGACAGTTGTTATAATTTCTGTTCTTGTACATTTGCTGAGGAGTGCTTTACTTCCAATTATGTGGTCAATTTTGGAATAAGTGCGATGTGGTGCTGAGAAGAATGTATATTCTGTTGATTTGGGGTGGAGAGTTCTATAGATGTCTATTAGGTCCGCTTGGTGCAGAGATGAGTTCAATCCTGGATATCCTTGTAACTTTCTGTGTCGTGTGTGATCTGTCTAATGTTGACAGTGGAGTGTTGAAGTCTCCATTATTATTGTATGGGAGTCTAAGTCTCTTTGTAGGTCTCTAAGGACTTGCTTTATGAATCTGGGTGCTCCTGTATTGGGTGCATATATATTTAGGAGAGTTAGCTTCTGTTGAATTGATCCCTTTACCATTATGTAATGGCCTTCTTGTCTCTTTTGATCTTTGATGGTTTAAAGTCTGTTTTATCAGAGACTAGGATTGCAACCCCTGCTTTTTTTGTTCTCCATTTGCTTGGTAGATCTTCCTCCATCCTTTATTTTGAGCCTATGTATGTCTCTGCATGTGAGATGGGTCTCCTGAATACAGCAGACTGATGGGTCTTGACTCTTGATCCAGTTTGCCAGTCTGTGTCTTTTAATTGGAGCATTTAGTCCATTTACATTTAAGGTTATATTGTTATGTGTGAACTTGATCCTGTCATTATGATATTAACTGGTTATTTTTCTCGTTAGTTGATGCAGTTTCTTCCTAGCCTCGATGGTCTTTACATTTTGGCATTTTTGCAATGGCTGGTACCGGTTGTTCCTTTCCATGTTAGGGCTTCCTTCAGGGTCTCTTGTAAGGCAGGCCTGGTGGTGACAAAATCTCTAAGCATTTGCTTATCTGTAAAGGATTTTATTTCCTTCACTGATGAAGCTTAGTTTGGCTGGATATGAAATTCTGGGTTGAAAATTCCTTTCTTTAAGAACGTTGAATATTGGCCCCCACTCTCTTCTGGCTTGTAGAGTTTCTGCCGAGAGATCTGCTGTTAGTCTGATGGGCTTCCCTTTGTGGGTAACCCGACCTTTCTCTCTGGCTGCCCTTAAGATTTTTTCCTTCATTTCAACTTTGGTGAATCTGGCAATTATGTGTCTTGGAGTTGCTCTTCTGGAGGAGTATCTTTGTGGCGTTCTCTGTATTTCCTGAATTTGAATGTTGGCCTGCCCTACTAGGTTGGGGAAGTTCTCCTGGATGATATCCTGAAGAGTGTTTTCCAACTTGGTTCCATTTTCCCCTCACTTTCAGGCACCCCAATCAGACGTAGATTTGGTCTTTTTACATAATCCCATACTTCTTGCAGGCTTTGTTCATTTCTTTTTCTTCTTTTTCTTTGGTTTCTCTTCTCGCTTCATTTCATTCATTTGATCCTCAATCGCTGATACTCTTTCTTCCAGTTGATCGAGTCGGTTACTGAAGCTTGTGCATTTGTCACGTATTTCGTGTCATGGTTTTCATCTCTGTCATTTCGTTTATGATCTTCTCTGCATTAATTAGTCTAGCTGTCAATTCTTCCACTCTTTTTCAAGATTTTTAGTTTCTTTGCGCTGGGTACGTAATTCCTCCTTTAGCTCTGAGAAGTTTGATGGACTGAAGCCTTCTTCTCTCATCTCGTCAAAGTCATTCTCTGACCAGCTTTGATCCGTTGCTGGCGATGGGCTGCGCTCCTTTGCAGGGGGAGATGCGCTTTATTTTTGAATTTCCAGCTTTTCTGCCCTGCTTCTTCCCCATCTTTGTGGTTTTATCTGTCTCTGGTCTTTGATGATGGTGACGTACTGATGGGGTTTTGGTATAGGTGTCCTTCCTGTTTGATAGTTTTCCTTCTGACAGTCAGAAGGACTGTCTGGGTTCTGTGGAGATTGCTGAGGTCCACTCCAGACCCTGTTTGCCTGGGTATCAGCAGCAGAGGTTGCGAAGATAGAATATTGCTGAACAGCGAGTGTACCTGTCTGATTCTTTCTTTGGAAGTTTCTCTCAGGGGTGACTCCACCCTGTGAGGTGTGGGGTGTCAGACTGCCCCTAGTGGGGGATGTCTCCCAGTAGGCTACTCAGGGGTCAGGGACCCACCTGAGCAGGCAGTCTGTCCGTTCTCAGATCTCAACCTCCAGGTTGGAGATCCACGGCTCTCCCCAAAGCTGTCAGACAGAGGTCGTTGCGGTCTGCACCGGCCCCGCTCTTTCCCTGTTGGACTGCAGCTGTGAGCTGTCCGCAGAGGTAGAGTCTACAGAGACAGGCAGGCTTCCTTGAGCTGCTGTGAGCTCCACCCATTGGAGCTTCCAGCGGCTTTGTTTACCTACTTAAGCCTCAGCAATGGCGGGCGCCCCTCCCCAGCCTCGCTGCTGCCTGTGGATAGATCGCTGCAGACGGCTGTGTTAGCAGTGAGGGAGGCTCCGTGGGCGTGGGACCCCCGGCCAGGGTGGGATATATTCTCTGGTGTGCCTGTTTCTTAAAGCGCAGTATTGGGGTGGGAGTTACCCGATTTTCCAGGTGTTATGTGTCTCAGTTCCCTGGCTAGGAAAACGGATTTCCTTCCCCTTGCACTTCCAGGTGAGGCGATGCCTCGCCCTGCTTCAGCTCTCGCTGGTCAGGCTGCAGCAGCTGACAGCAACCGATTGTCCAGCACTCCCTAGAGAGATGACCCCAGTACCTCAGTTGAAAATGCAGAAATCACCGGTCTTCTGTGTCGCTCGCGCTGGGAGTTGGAGACTGGAGCTGTTCTATTCGCCATCTTGCTCCGCCTCCGCTGAACATTTTTTTCATATTCTTGGTTGTGGTGTGTCTTCTTTTGAGAAGTGTCTGTTCATGTCTTTTGCCCATTTTTTAACAGGTTGTTTTGCACTTGTAAATTTGTTTAAGTTTCTTATAGCTTCTGGATATTAGACCTTTGTCAGTTGTGTCAGGTGCATAGTTTGCAAATATTTTCTTCCATTCTGAAGGTGTTACAATTGTTTTTGGCGTCCTCATCATGAAATATTGGCCAGGTTCTATGTCAAGAATGGTATTTCTTAGGTTTTCTTCTTGTGTTTTTATAGTTTGAGTTTTCCATTTGAATATTTAATCCATCTTAAGTTTATTTTTGTATGTGGTATAATGAAAGGTTCTAATTTTAATCTTCTGAATATGGCTAGTCAGTTATCCCAGCAACATTGATTGAATAGAGAGTCCTATCCCCATTGGTTGCATTTGTTAACTTATCAAAAATCAGATGGTTGCAGGTGTGCAGCATTATTTCTGGGCTGTCTATTGTATTACATTTGTCTATATCTTTGTTTTTTTACCTGTAGTATGCTGTATTGTTACTGTAGACTTGAAGTTTTGTTTGAAAGTGGGTAATGTGATACTGCCAGCTTTTTTTTTTTTTTTTTTTTTTAATTTTCCTTAGGATTGCTTTGGCTATTCTGGCTCTTTTGTGGTTCCACATGAATTTTTTTTTTTTTTTTCTAATTCCATGAATTGTGTCTTTGATATATAGAAATAACATTGAATCTGTAATTGCTTTGGCCAGTGTGACCATTTTAACAAAGTAGATTCTTCCTATCCATGAGCATGGAATATTTTCCAGTGGTTTGTGTCATCTCTAATTTCTTTGAGCAGTGGTTTGTAGTTCTCCTTGTAGAGATCTTCCACCTCCCTGGTTAGCTGTATTCCTAGATATTTTATTCTTTTTTTTGTGGCTATTGTAAATAGGATTGGGTTCTTGATTTGACTCTCTGCTTGGATGTTGTTTGTATGTAGGCATGCTATAGATTTTTGTACATTGAATTTGTATTCTAAAATTTGCTGAAGTTGCTTAACAGATCAAGGAGACTTTGGGCAGAGACTATGGGGTATTCTAGGTATAGAATTATATCATCTATAAACATGGATAGTTTGGCTTCCTCTTTTCCTATTTGGATACCTTTTATTTCTTTATCTTGTTTGATTGCTGTTGCTAGGACTTCCAGTACTCTAGTGAAGAGGAATGGAGAGAGAGAGAGAGGGCATCTTTGTCTTGTTCTGGTTTTCAAAAGGAATGCTTCCAGCTTTTTCTCATTTATTATGATGTAGGCTGAGGGGTTTCATAGATGGCTTATTATTTTCAAGTATGTTCCTTCAATGCCTAATTTGTTGAGGGTTTTTAACATGAAGAGATGATGAATTTTATCAAAAGTTTTTTTTTGCATCTATTGAAACAATTATGTAGCTTATCTTTTTAGTTTTGTTTATGTGATGGACCATTTTAATTGATTTGCATGTGTTGAATGAACCTTGCATCCCAGGGATAAAGCCTACTTGATCCTGGTGGATTAGCTTTTTGATGTGTTCCCAGATTCAGTTTACTAGTATTTTGTTTAATATTTCTATGTTTGTATTCATCAAGGATATTGGCCTGAAGTTTTCTTTTTTGTTATATCTCTGCCAGGTTTTGGTATCAGAATTATGTTGGCCTCATAGAATGAGTTAGGGAAGAGTCATCTCTCCTCAATTTTGGGAATACTTTCTGAATGAATGGTACCAGCTCTTCATTACATGTCTTATAGAATTTGGCTGTGTATCCTTCTTGTTTTGGGCTTTTGTTAGTCATCGGGATTTTTATTACTACGTTTCAGAACTCATTATTTTTTTCTTTAGGGATTCAATTTCTTCCTGGTTCAGTCTTGGGCAGTTGTATGTGTCCAGGAATTTAAGCATCTCTTCTAGGTTTTCTACCTTGTGTGCATAGAGATGTTCATATTAGTCTCTGAGGTATTTTTTTTTTTTTAAGACAGAGTCTCACTCTGTCTCCCAGGCTGGAGTGCACTGAAGCGATCTCGGCTCACTGCAAACTCTGCCTCCCGGGTTCACACCATTCTCCTGTCTCAGCCTCCCAAGTAGCTGGGACTACAGGCGCCCACCACCACACCTGGCTAATTTTTTTAAAATTTTATTTTATTTGTATTTTTAGTAGAGACAGGGTTTCACCATGTTAACCAGGATGGTCTTGATCTCCTGACCTTGTGATCCACCCACCTCAGCCTCCCAAAGTGCTGGGATTACAGGTGTGAGCCACTGCACCTGGCTGATTTTTCTATTATTATTATTTCTATGGAGTCTTTGGTAATGTGCCTTTTGTCCTTTCTGATTTTGCTTATGTGGATCTTCTCTCATTTTTCTTCATTGGTTTAGCTAGTACTCTATCTTATTAATTTTTTCAAAAAAAATCTGAATGTGTTATTTTGTATGGTTATTTGTGGCTCAATTTATTTCAGTTCAACTCTGATTTTGGTTATTTATTGTCCTCTGCTACCTTTGGGGTTAGTTTCCTTTTGTTTTTCTAGTTCTTCCAGGTGTAATAGTAAAGTTGTTAATTTAAGTTATTGTAAGTTTTTGATGTGGGTGCTTTACACTATAACCATCCCTCTTAACACTGATTTAGCTGTGTCCCAGAGATTCTGATAGGCTGTATGTTTCTTCTCATTAGTTTCAAAGAATTTCTTGATTTCTGCCTTAATTTCATTATTTACCTAAAAGTCATTTAGAAGCAGGTTGTTTAATTTCCATGTAATTCTATGGTTTTTAATGATCTTCTTAGCATTGATTTATATTTTCATAGTACTCTGGTCTGAAAGTGTGGTTGGTATGACTTCTTTTTTTAATTGTTGAGGATTGTTTTATAACTGACTGTGTGGTCAATTTCAGTGCATGTGCCATGTACAGATAAAAGAATATATATTCTGTGCTTGGGTGGAAAGTTCTGTAGATGACTATTGGAGTCATTTGATCAATTAATGAGTTCAGATCCTACATATCTTCATTAATTTTCTGCCTCAATGATCTGTCTAATACTGTCAGTGGGGTGCTGCAGTCTCCCACCGTTATTGTGTGTTTATCCAAGTCTCTTCATAGGTTTCTAGAAACTTGTTTTATTCATCTGGTTGCTCCTCTGTTGGGTGCATATATATTTATGATAGTTAGGTATTCTTGTTGAATTGAACTTTTTGCCACTACGCAATGCCCTTCTTTGTGTTTTTTAAATTTTTTTGTTGGTTTAAAGTCTGTTTTGTCTGAAATTAGAACAGCAACCATTGCTTTTTTCTGATTTCTGTTTGCTTGGTAGATTGTTCTCAATCCCTTTCCATTGAGACTATGGGTGTCATTGTATTAAAGATGAGTTTGTTGAAAACAACCTACCATTGAGTCTTGCTTCTCTATCCAACTTGCCATTCTGTGCATTTTACTTAGGACATTTAGCCCATTTACATTCTAAGGTTAATATTGATATGTGCAGATTTGATCCCATCATTTTTTGTTAGCCTGTTATTATGCAAACTTGTTTGTGTGGCTGCTTTATAATGTCAATGGTTTATGTGCTTAATTGTATTTTGCAGTGCCAGTAATGGTTTTTCTTTTCCATATTTATCTTTTACATTAGGATCTCTTGTAAAGCAGGTTTGGTGGTAATTAATTATCTTAGCATTTGCTTGTCCTAAAAGTATCTTATCCTTTGCTTATAAAGCTTAGTTTGTCTGAATATGAAATTCTTTCTTGAACAGGCCAATATTAAGCATTCTTAAAGAAAAGAATGACTTGTCTTTTCCGGCTTGTAGATCTTTGCTGAAAGTTCCACTGTAGCCAGATGGGGTTCTCTTTGTAAGTGAACTGTTCTTTCTATCTCCCTTTAACATTTTTTTAAAATTTTGATCTTGGAGAATCTGATGACTATGTGTCTTGGGGATGGTCATCTCATGTAATACCTTGCAAGGGTTCTCTGCATTTCCTGAATTTGAAACTTGCCCTCTCTAGCAAGGTTGGGAACATTTTCATGGATGATATCCTGAAATACATTTTCCAAGTTGCTTGCTTTTTCTCCCTCTCTTTCATGGATGCTAATGAGTTGTAGATTTGGTCTTTTTACATAATCCCATATTTCTAGAAGATTTTGTTCATACTTCTTTAGCCTTTTTTCTATATTCTTGTCTGAGTAATTTTTAATTTAATTCTAGACATTGTAACTAGAAACAGTAAAGAGTCAGGTAAATATAATTTATGCCCAGAGATGGACATGTCTCTTCTTCTGTTAAGTTGTTAGGTTGTTTTGGTGTGTGTACAAGAACAGTTCTATGCTGATGTCCTGATTACTTTGCAGTTATTCACATAGGCTACATAGACAAAGCCTGTCTTTGCAGAATGCATTGTGATATGCACATGTGAACATATGAGGCTTGTGAGAACCTGCTGCAAGGCTACTTCTCACTCCTCCTTATCTTCCTAGGAGGCTATCATGAGACAGTTTCTCAGCACCTCTTAGATTTTAATAAGGCATAGAAGCTTTCTGTCTTTTCCTCTTTAGGATAGAGCTGCAGGTATAAAAGTAATTAGGTACAGCATGACACAAGTTGTACCTCATCATATGTTTTGTAGCCATCTGTACTCCTTTGTTTCATTATCATCTTGTGGGACAAGGAAGACAGGGAGTGGGCACCTTTGCCTACTTTTGTAGTTGTTGCATACAAGTGATTAACTATCTGAGGGCTCATAGACTGTGCATACTTTCAGGTTTTCTTGACAGGACATTGGGTCAATCTATTCAGGAACTGAGCTGGTTTTTATATTTTTCTTGCTATCTTTACCTTCAGTGAACCACGGACATCAAATAGCATTATACTGCTTTTACCTTGTTTGGAATGGGGCCTTGACTTCTGGAGGGGTTTTCTCTGTGTTTGTGCTTCATTCTCTGTCCCAAAGAGGTCTGTCAATTATGCAAGCATATGCCATGCCCCACCCCCAACATTGGAGGTTAACAACAAGACTTCTGTTACTTGCTAGTCTAGTCTTTTCATAGGGATAAGGGGTTTCTCTGGGTTCTCCTGGTCTAGATGCAATCTTTGCTATGACTTGTGCATCTGAAATTGAGAATCAATCTTTCTCAGCATTACTGGTATTTCTTTGTGGCAATCAAACTGTGCCTTATACCTGATATATCTTGTTTGGGAGCAAGTTTCTTTTCCTAAGCCTTGTACTGGCATAAGATCCTGGACTTAAGAGTATGTCCTATTCCTTCTCCAGGAGCACAGATTTTTTTTCCTCCACTCTCCAGAAATAACATATCTTTCCCTATTTTGTTAATGTGGGATTGTTTACTACCCCTTCCTCAGAAGAAGAGCAATATAGTAGGCAATGTCTTTAGCAGATATTTGTACAGCAGTTTTATGTAAGATCTTCATATTAATCCTTAAAATAAAAACACTTGATAAACACTGAGTTTATAACACTAAAATGAATCTCAGCCAGGTGACTTTGTAGTTACTGTGTTCCTGATTTAAGTTTTTTTGTACGTTTATGTTAGAATACAGTTTTGGTGATTTTGCTTTGTGTTGGAAGTAGCAACAATTTTCAGCAACAAAGGACACACTGGCTTAAATGAAGACACATTATTGGCACACACAAATTTTAGAGTTAACTTATACTTCAGGTAAAGATTGAAATAGAAGGTCAATGATAAAGAAATATTCTTTTTATTTTTGACTCTCCAATTTTATTTCATTATGTTAGCTTCACTCTAAAATTGACTTGTTCTAAGTCTAAATATGGCTGCCTATAGCTCCTGGGTTTATTAAGCTTCTTTGTTAATATTTAGTGTGTGAGAAAGAACATCTTTTTATGTATCTTCCATTGAAGTGAGAGAAAATTTCTTCCTCAGAAACCTACAGCAAATGTTTCTTCAAATATAAATAGCTTAAAATTTTTATATGTTCATCTCTGGGCCAAAAATATCACTGCAGAGAGGGAATATACCAATTGGTTTAAGTCAATTAAAGTCCTCTTACAGAAAAGGCTAGAGGTGAAATTAATCCAATCCAATATTTTTGACTGAGAAATTCAAGTCCTGTTAGAAAGGAGAAAAAGAAACCGGGGAAGCAACTAAGAAATGACTACTATACATAACCAGAGGAAAGGTGGAACTGGATAGTCTCTCTGTATAACTTTCCTGAAATTATTTATTTCAGCTGAAAAGCACATAATTTGGAAGTCTCACTTTTCTTTTTTATAAAGGCTGGCATGCAGTTATTCTATATTGCTGAATGGAAATACATCCGTTTACTTTAAAGACCATGGAGCAGGTGAGAGCACTGACTTACACTTGTGACATATGATATAGTTAGGCTTTGTGTCCCCACTCAAATGTTATCTTAAATTTTAGCTCCCATAATCCCCATGTGTCATGGAAGGGACTTTGTGGGAGGTAATTGAATCATAGGTGTGGGTTTTCCCAAGCTGTTCTCCCGATAGTGAATAAGTCTCATGAGATCTGATGGTTTTATAAAGGGGAGTTCCCCTACACACAATCTCTGTTGTCTGCTGCCATGTAAGACGTAACTTTGCTCCTCATTTGCCTTCCACCATGATTGTGAGGCCTCCCCAGTCATGTGGAACTGTGAGTCAATTAAACCTCTTTCCTTTATAAATTACACAGCCTCAAATTTATCTTAATTAGCAGTGTAATAACAGACTAGTACAGTAAATTGGTACTGGGTAGTAGGGCACTTCTATAAAGATACCCAAAAATGTGGAAGCAACTTTGGAACTGTGTAACAGGCAGAGATTGGAATCATTTGGAGGACTCAGAAGAAGATAGGAAAATGTGGGAAAGTTTGGAACTTCCTAGAGACCTGGAGGGCTCAGAATACAGGAAGATGTGGGAAATTTTGGAACTTCCCTAGAGACTTGTTGAATGGTTTTGACCAAAATGCTGATAATAGTATGCACTATAAGGTCCAAAATGAGGTGCTCTCAGATGGAGATGAGAAATTTTGGGGAATTGGAGCAAAGATGACTCTTGGTATGATTTTGCAAAATGGCTGGTGGCAGTTTGCCCCTACCCTAGAAATCTGTGGAACTTTGAACTTGAGAGATGATTGAGGTTATTTAGTGGAAGACATTTATAAGTGGTAATGTGTTCAAGAGGAAGCAGAGCATAACAGTTTGAAACATTTGTAGCCTGACAATGCAATATAAAAGAAAAACCCATTTTCTGGGGAGAAATTCAAGCTGGCTGCGGAAATTTGCATAAGTAACACAGAGCGAATGTTAATCACCAAGACAATGGGGAAAATGTCTCTAAGGCATGTCTGAGACAATCATGGCAACCCCTTCTGTCAGACAAGGAGGCCTAGGAGGGAAAAATGGTTTATTGGGCCAGGTCCAGCCTCCCCTTTCTGTGTGCAGCCTCGAGACTTGGTTCCCTGCATCCCAGTGGCTTTAGCTCCAGTCATTGCTAAAAGGGGTCAAGGTACAGCTCAGGCCATGGCTTCAGAGGGTACACGACCCAACTCTTGGTGTCTTGGTGGATTACATGTAGTGTTGGGCTTGTGAGTGTGCAGAAGTCAAGAATTGAGGTTTGGGAACCTCTGCCTAGATTTCAGAAGATGTATGGAAACACTTGAATGTTCAAGCAGAGGTGTGCTACAGTGGCAGAACCCTCATGGAGAATCTCTGCTAGGACAGTGCAGAAGGAATTGTTGGGTGAGAGCACCACACAGAGTCCAACACCGGGGCACTGCCTAGTGGAGCTGTGAGAAGAGGGCCACCATACTCCAGACCCCAGAATAGTAGATTCACCAACAGGTTGCACCATGCACCTGGAAAAGCCACAGGCACTCAACGCCAACCCATGAAAGCAGCCAGGAGTGGGCTCTACCCTGCAAAGCCATAGGGGAAGAGTTTCTCAAGGCTGTTGGACCCCACCTCTTGCATCAGCATGACTTGGATGTGAGACATGGAGTCAGAAGTGATCATTTTGGAACTTTATGGTTTAATGACTGCCCTGCTGGATTTCGGAATTGCATGGGGCCTGTAGCCCCTTTGTTTTGGTCAATTTCTCCCATTTGGAATGGGTGTGTTTACCCAATGCCTGTACCCTCATTGGATCTAGGAAGTAACTAACTTGCTTTTGATTTTACAGGCATATAGGCAGAGGGAACTTGCCTTGTCTCATATGAGACTTTGGACATACACTTTTGAGTTAGAGCTGGAATGAGTTAAGACTTTGGGGGACTGTTGGAAGGGCATAATTGTGTTTTGAATTGTGAGGACATGAGATTTGGAAGGGGCCAGGTGTGGAATGATATGCTTAGACATTGTGTCTCCACCCAAATTTCATCTTGAATTATAGCTCCCATAATCTTCACATAATTGGGAGGGAACCAGTGGAAGGAATTGAATCATTTGAGTAGTTTTTTTCTGTGCTGTTCTCATGATAGTGAATGTCTCATGAGATCTGATGGTTTTATAAAGGGTGGTTTCCCTACACATACTCTCTCTTGCCTGCCACCATATAAGACGTGAGTTTGTTCCTTATTTGCTTTCTGACATGATTGTGAGGTATCCGCAGCCATGCTGAACTGTGAGTCAATTAAACCTCTATTCTTTATAAATTACCCAGTCCCAGGTACGTTTTTACTACCAGTGAGAGAACAAAGTAATACAATATATAAAAATCTATACGGACATTTCACTTTCCAGATTGAAGAGCACCAGACCTCCCTGAGGAGAAATTATTTTCAATAGCCACACTGTATCAAGGCTATCTCTGTTTAGACTAGAAAAAACTGTTCCAAATATTTGGCAGTGGTTGAAGGTTGTGGGGTAGTGAACTGCTTTTAGGGTGTGGGTCAAGATGGGAAGAAAATATTAGGTACATACGAGGAAGAAGGGGTTAGGAGTACAGTGGGAAAATAAATAAAATGATTGTTGATATATTTGGTAAGCTTGGAAAAATGATAATTTAAAAACAGATTTATATCTACAAACGTTCCTTTTTTATATTAATATTTTACTCTAAATTGTCATATTTTTTTCTGAGTGGCAGAACCCCAAAATAGATAATTGGAAAGAATCAGCTATGCTGAATTCAAACAGCTGAAAAGACAACATATCCTTGTTACCTACTTTAAGATTAATATGCTAATGTTTTAGGTCAGAAATGAATTAATTTATTAAAATTATATACATAAAACAAATATGAATGAAATTATTTTTATTAAAATCTGAAGCTATTTTTTTCTTTTTCTTTTTTTCTTGGAGAGGATTGACGTTAAAAACTTCTAGAGCCTATATCCAAAGACATTTGTTGATATCCAGGAGTCAAAATGGACAATTGAATAAGAGGAAAAACAAAAGAACCAGTGATCCTTCCATTTTATAATTTTATGGCAAAGAAATCATGGGCAAATAGTAGATGTAGGAAAAAAATAAATCAAAAGCTTAGTCCCATTATATCCCCTAATCCAGACTCTATAATTCAGCTTGGCAAATAGAATTTATCACAGACTTGTCATTTTCAGAAACTGTTTGGATTGCAACAAAGTGCTATCACATATAGATGGAATAAGAACTGAATATAAATAGTGACAGAAAATCTCTTCCCTAACTTTTCCAAGTTTTCCATTATACACCTTAATATAAATGCCATGGAAATGCCATTGTTAGAGATTTATAGATGCACCATTTACATGGCAAATTTAGGCATTATATAGTTATTTCTGATTAGTGAGCAATACCAGATTATTTTATTTTCTGTACATAAAACTAGAGCCTAGTTGAAAAAAAAATGATTTGCAAAGAGAAGTATAGTTTATAGTTAAGTCTAGTGGGGAGAAGAAAGGAAGAAAACTTAATCTGAGAGTCTGAGGCAATGCCCCCACATACCTGCCATGTGCAGTGTGAAGGCACTGTTTGCTGATAGGACAGACAAAAGAAAGGTACCGGATGCCAGAAAGAGAAGGTGGTGGTGGGGGGACTTCTTCAGAGGAACTCACCTGCTCTAATTGTTTGCTCAGAGCAAGACTTGACTGTAGATGTTCTTCAACTTTTCCACAACTTCCATTAATTCTCTTTGCAAGGTACTCACCTTTTCTCTTGCCTCCTTTCATGACATCAGGAACTAGGTACAGCTACTTCTCTGCAGAACTGATGAATCTCATTTTTAAGAAATCATAAGTACAACATTTAAGCTGGCAAAGGAAAGAACTTGAAGGCAAGATTTATTTTGGTACAAACCATTGCATTAAAGCCCAAAGTTTCTTCTATTAGGGACACCTTTCATTCATTTAGGTTTAACGTAGGACATTAACTCCTTGATGTTGAAGCCCAGAACAGCGCGAAGATTCTTCAGAAATAATGATAAACTGCCTGGAGTATTATTACACAAGCTGATAGAGGAGAATTGTGCACCTGGCTTCCCAAAGTAATTAATACCTACTCAGAGCTGTCTCATCAGGGAGTGCAGTGGAACCTGAACCCAAAATAACATGGAAGAAAAAGAAACAGAAAACCTCTCCTATTTTTTTTAAATAGTACATTGATTTATCTTAGCCATATTTTGTAATTTCTGTAAACAAGTCTTAGAGATCCTTAGTCTGTTTTATCCCTAAATATTTCATATTTTTGGTGCTACTCTAAATTGTGTTGTTAATTTCTCCTTGTCTCTCTCTTTTTTTTTTTTTTTTTTTTTTTTTTTACTATTTTCTAACTGACAAATAACAATTCTATATTCTAGCCTAATGCCTTATCCAGTCAGATGGCTTTCTAGGTTGTAGGAATTAGCATCCACGAATCACTTCACCACTGTCCTACTCCCAAGGTCCTTAAACTAAGATTTCTTTTGTAAATGAGGCTTGTGTCTATAGTCTTCTAAATAGTATCTATTCTTTAACATATTTATTTATTAAAATAACCTCACTTTGTAGCAAAGACACTGAAGTTAAGCAGGTGGCTGTTTCCTGTAATTATAAGCTAGAGAAAATTTGGTATCTGTTTCAAAGTATAGGGTATTTGAGGCATGTTCAAACCCTGAAGGAAAGGTGCTCTGAGAATTCTTTTAAGGGCTCAGGGAAATGATTAGCATGTATCTGAAGCCTCATCCCCAGGGGAGCTGCAAATTTTCAACTGAATATAGCAGATCAATTTCTTACTAATGAACATACAACTACAAGTGGCATTTCTGATAATCTTCCTTCCTGCCTAGACTTAAATAATGTCATTTTGTGTTTTGGTCGATTTTTCATAGACCAGAAAAAAATGGAATGTTTTGCCTCTTATTTTTAGAGCACCTCAATTTCTTATCTTAGCTTAAATCTTTTATTGCTTTTCTCTCCCTCTAGCAACCCTTTTTCTTAAGGAAGTTTCTTTCTTTGAGCTCTCTCTTAACCCTCCCACCTTCTTCAATATAAAGCCAAGTGAAGATATTTCAAAATGCTAGCTAAAGAGGCAGGAAATGAGTTATCATCGAATGAGGGAATTAATCCAGAGTCAAATAGTCTGACATTCAAAATCCATACTGCAATCCACAGCGGATAATACTGTGTAAAACAAATTGTTATCTAAAACAACATGAAGAAAAATAATTCAAAAAAGTGTACCATGAAAAACTTAAACTTGGCTTCCCAAGACATACACTTTTTTTTTTTTTTTCTGCAACAACACAATGACTGCTTTAGCGGCACAAGAAGCTTTACAATTAGAATATTCTAGGCTACTGTTCTTTGATCTGGGCAATTAGAATAGAAGCAATGTATAGTTTTTAAAAAAAACAGCTTAAATACCTGTGATTTCTGACATGTCAAAATATTGATTGACTCAATAAAAACTCAAGACAATGTTAATGTGTAGGCATTCTACAAACAATAGAATTCATATTGTCACAATTAGAACTATACTTAAAAATGTGTTTAAAAGCTGTGTATGAATATTTTTTAATGTACACTTTTTAAAATATTGATCATTTAGAGTGTCAAAATGAACCTGAATTATGTCATTTAAATTTAAGGGAAAATCTCTCCTCCCAACCATATCAATGACCCATTCATATCAAATGAGTTTCCATTTAGTTGGCTAAAGTAAAGCGCTTCAAACCAGCTGATTTTTTTAATACCTCTTAAGGAAGTCTGGTCACCAGGGTTCCCATCTTCATTTATAGATAGCCTCCACTTTTACATTTTTTGGAGAAGGTACTATAGAAAATAGTATGCTCATGTGACCCCACTGACTGTTTTTACTGAGCAGAGATTCTAGTGAAATATGCTGAGTGAAAAAGAATTAATAGGGCAGGAAACTAGCCAGACTAGATAGCCTAGCATGAGATCTGATATCTTGATAGGAATAGAGTGGAGGAGGGGTGAGGGTAAGAGTTCTGTTACCTCTTATTCTCCTTATAGAAAGCGAAAAGGGAAGTCAATAGGTATAGTGTAGTTTATAATCATACATAAAAAAATCAGCATTTTGGCCGGGCGCGGTGGCTCAAGCCTGTAATCCAGCACTTTGGGAGGCCGAGACGGGTGGATCACGAGGTCAGGAGATCGAGACCACCCTGGCTAATACGGTGAAACCCCGTCTCTACTAAAAAATACAAAAAACTAGCCGGGCGACGAGGCGGGCGCCTGTAGTCCCAGCTACTCGGGAGGCTGAGACAGGAGAATGGCGTGAACCCGGGAGGCGGAGCTTGCAGTGAGCTGAGAGCGGCCACTGCACTCCAGCCTGGGCGGCAGAGCAAGACTCCGTCTCAAAAAAAAAAAAAAAAAAAAAAAATCAGCATTTCTATACACCAACAAGTTTCGATCTGAGGGCTAAATTGAGAATGTAATTAATCCCATTCACAATAGCCATATCCACACAAAAAAATGAGACACCAGGAATACAGCTAACTGAGGAGGTAAAGATCTCTTATTTATTTATTTATTTTAATTTATAATTTTTCTGAGTACATAGTAGGTGTATAGATCTCTACAACAAGAATTACAAAACACTGCTGAAAGAAATCAGAGATGACACAAACAAATGGAAAAACATTTCATGTGCATGGAGAGAAATAATCAATATCATTAAAATGACCATACTGCCCAAAGCAATCTACAGATTCAACAGTATTTTTGTTAAACAACCAACATCATTTTTCACAGAATTAGAAAAAAATGACTCTAAAATTCATATTAAATAAAAAAGAGCCTGAGTAGTAAAAGCAGTTCTAGGCAAAAATGATAAAGCTGGAAGCTTCACATTACCTCATTTCAAACTACAGTATAAGATTACAATAACCAAAACAGCATAGTATAGTTACCAAAACAGACACATAGACTAATGGAACAGAATAGATAACCTGCAAATATAGCAACACACTTACAGTCGTCTGATCTTTAACAAATTCTACAAAAATAAGCAGTGGGGAAAGAACTCCCTATTCAATAAGTAGGATAGGTAGCTAGCTATATGCAAAAGAATGGATCTGTACTCCTACCATTCATCATATTAAAAAATTAACTCAAGATGGATTGATGATTTAAGTGTAAGACCTCAAACTATAATAACCCTAGGAACAAATCTAAGAAACATCATTCTGGATATTCCCCTTGGCAAATAATTTGCGATTAAGTCCTCAAAAGCAATTGCAACTGAACAAATATTGACAATTAGGATCTAATTAAACTAAAGAGCTTCTGCACAGCAAAAGAAACTATCAGCAGAGTAAACAGACAACCTACAGAATGGAAGAAAATATTTGTAAACTATGTATCCCACAAAGGTCTAGTATCCAGAATCTATAAGGAACTTAAACAATTGAACAAGCAAAAAACAAATAGCCCCATTAGAAGGTCGATAAAATACATAAACAGGTACTTCTCAAAGGACGACATACAAGCAGACAGCAAATATTTGTAGAAGTGCTCAACATTGCTAATCATCAGAGACCTGCAACTCAAAATTACAATGAAAATACCATGTCATACCAGTCAGAATGGCTATTATTAAAATGTCAAGAAACAGCAAATGCTGAGGAAGCTGCAGAACACTTATACACTGTTGGTAGGAATGTAAATTAGTTCAGCGATTGTGAAAAACAGTTTGAAGATTTTTCAAACAACTTAAAATAGAACTACCATTTAACCCAGCAATCCCATTATTGGGTATATATCCAAAAAAAAATAAATTATTCTACCAAAAGGACACATGCACTCATATGTTCATTGCAGCACTATTCACAGTAGCAAAGACATGGAATCAATCTAGGTGCCCATCAATGGTGCATTGGATAAAGAAAATGTGGTATGTATACATCATGGAATATTATGCAGCCATAAAAGGAACAAAATCATGTCTTTTGCAGCAACATGGATGCAGCTGGAGGTTATTATCCTAAGTAAATTAGTGCAGGAATTAAAAACCAAATATCACATGTTCCTATTTATAAGTGGGAACTAAACATTGGGTACTCATATAAAGTTGGGAACAATAAACAATGGGAGTTATTAGAGAGGGGAAGGTGGAAGGGGGCAAAAGTTGAAGATCTAACTGTTGCCTACTAAGCTCACTATATGAGTGATGGGATTATTCGTATCTCAACCCTCAGCAAAACACCATATGCCCATCTAACAAATCTGCACATGTACCCCCTGAATCTAAAATAAAAGCTGAAATTATTAAAAATATACTAAGCAAGTGAGAAGTAAAAACTGCTAAGTTTCTCTTGTTTTTCAGGGTTGGGAAATGGAGATGTCCAATATTGCAGCTGGCAGGTCTTTCCATATGTACCATTCAGAGATCATACTATGAATGATAGTTTAATATAACATCCTATGTTGACTGTATGTAATGTAATCCTTCTTCAATTCTGCTCAATGCCATTAAAGAAAATAATAGCTAACACTTGTTGAGTACTTCCTATGTGAAGGCACTGTACCAAGTGGAAAGTTTTATATGCATTATCTCATGAGCTCACAGCCAAATAAGGCAATTACTATTATTATCTTAATTTTCCAGATGATGAAACTGAGACAGAGTGGTTTAATTACTTTTAAAGATTCCCATATCAAGTAACTAGCAGAGTTGACATTCAGATTTGAACTCATGTACGGCAGGTTCCTAGGTCCCTGCTCTGAAACCACAGGGGAGTATATATGTAGAATGTATTTGTCCTGGGTTCCGTTTTCTTAGGATCTTTGTCTCTGAGCAGATCCTTAGAGATATACATGTTTATAATTTGTTGGGAACCTAATGGAGACACTGCCTTCATTTAGAGGATTTATTGCAATAATAGTAATTACAAAAACAGCAGGAAACTGACATCAAATTTAATTGGGGGCAGATTAGGTTTTGGTTAGGACTATTAACCTATTAAGTAGGCATCTGCCTAGGCATATGATTAGGTTTAGAATATGTTTTTTCTAGGAAAGACATGGAGACCATCATTTCCTGCTCCATAACTTTTCAGTTGGGAAAAATGAGATCTAAAGAGATAAAGTAGCCAGCCCAAGAGTGCACAACTAGTGAACATCAGAGCAAGGACAAGTATTTATAAGTATACCCTCCCCTGCTCCAAGGCTTGTAGCCTGATCTACAGCTTTTTGGATTCCATAAATGAGAATCAATTCTGCCTAGGTAAACATACAGCTCATAGGAATTTAAAATTGTCCAACTATTCCAAAATAGACATTTCCTTTCTTCTGCTGGGGTTTTCATTCCTTGCAGTTTCACAATGTGGCTCCAAAGCCAACTTTTGGGTCTCAAGGCCAAGTCAGTAAAGTACATCTGTTCTTTGTGTAAAGACCACGTCTAGTGTCAAGAATTCTGGAATGGCTGTGAGGATGAAGCTGACTTAGGCAATGTATGCTTCTGACGGGGTATAAAGTGTGAAAAATCAGGTTAACTGTTCATAGGCGAATCTGTTTGCCTGTTCAGAGAGCAAAAGCGGCATGCATCCTTCTGAAGGATGTAGATAAAGTGGCAAGTGGAAAAGATTTTCTAAGTTGCTGTCACAGTCTCCACACTCTCAAAATGAGTACTTTAAATACAGCAACAATATGGCACTATTGTACGGTAAAAATCATCTTAGTAGGATATGCAAGCCCTATTTTAAAATTTACCCTAAATAGTCCATTTACTCCAACAAATGGCAGCTGATTGGGCTGTGCTGTAATTGGGTACAGCATTGAAGAGCTGCTTTGCCTATTATTTAAATTTCCAGTGAAGAAATAGCTAGTTCTACTTATTTTCTTTCAGGGCCACAGATGTGTCTTGGCCATAGTACAGCTCTAGAGAAGGAAACAAGTGAGTGAGTTTAGGAAAGGCAGTTTTGCTGTAGCACAATTCACAGTCATGACAACCAAGACGCCTCTGCAAATGGTATAGTCCCACCTTCTCTCCAGGCAGCTGCTCAGCAGCTCAAGGAACTTAGCTGACAGGAGGGATAATTTGCAGACTTCAGCCCTGCTCCATTAGGCTAGATGAACATGCTCTTCCTTCCCATTCTCCTTGCCCAGGTTGCTGTTGTCAGTAGTCTGAGGTAGGGATTGTGCCAATCAAGTTAACAACTGCATTTGAGAACCTGCCCAGTGTCTGGCTCTGTATTGTACTTTGTGCAAGAGTATAAGCCTGTAAATCCATGGGTGAAAGTTAGAAGGGTAGAATTAAAATACAAAGCAGAATGAAACATTTTCTTTTTTATATTTCTAGCCATTCGACGTATCCAGAATGATCTTTGTACCCAAATCTGCTCCTCTTCCTGTGGCCTTCAAGTGTGGAGAAATAGCCTTGCCATCCACTTACTTCCTCAAATGAGAGACCTAGAACGACCTTCTACTTGTCTTCTTTTCTTATCTCCTACATCCAACTCCCTTACCGTGGAGGTTTAATTGATTCTACATCCAAATTATTGCTCAAATTCATCCCCTTTTCTTCATTCTTACTAGCACAGTTTCAGGTGTTCATTTTTCAACATGAATTTAGGAATAGTCTCTTTGCTATTGTTCTGCCCTCTCCAATCCACCTTTCTCATTGCTCCCAAATTGAGCTTTATAGAAAATATGATCTAAAATTTCATCTCATTGCTTCTCTACTTACAACCCTTCAGTAATGTCCTACATTTTTTCAGAAAATCATTTAAGTTTTGAGCCTGACATATAAGGCACACTTTGATCTGGCTCCTGTTTACTTCACTCAAATATCAATGAGGTTTGGTGTATTATTATAGATAACTCTTGTCTATGTATCATGTTATGAGAGACACTAAAAGTAACTATATACATATATACATATATATATATATGAAATGAGTCTATAATTGAGGCATTTCAGTGATGCAGATATGCCTTTCATTCTGAATTACAAAATTAGGTTTATTCCCTGAATTTCAGTAAATAATAGTGCAACTTGATTTGGTGATTAATGTTCAATTTTCTTGTGCTCCAGGAACCTTTGGAATTTTGAAATCTTGTTTTATGGATACAAACCTACATCCTCAGCTGTGCCTATAATTTAGACCTGCTGTTTCTTGAGTTTTGTTCCTTCTAAGAGTCAGTATGCCTTATAAAAATAAAGGGAAATTAGAGGATAAATAAATGTGTTGCAAAAATGCGAGTTGCATAAGTTTCAACTATGTCTTCTCATACAGAATAAGTTGTGCATTCTTGGCTTGAATTACCTAGAAGTAACACTCTGGAAGTCCTATAAGATTACTGACACCTGAGGAAGTTGGTGAGGAAGATTATGTTCTCCCAAGAGGAAAGAATTTGTGGAAGAAATTGTGGATAAATTTACAAAGCTTTCTTTTATTTTTATCAATAACATTTTGCGTTCTTATTTTTTTTATTATACTTTATGTTCTAGGGTACATGTGCACAATGTGCAGGTGTGTTACATATGTATACATGTGCCACGTTGGTGTGCTGCACCCATTAACTCGTCATTTACATTAAGTATATCTCCTAATGCTATCCCACCCCCCCACAATTGGACCCAGTGTGTGATGATCCCCTTCCTGTGTCCAAGTGATCTCATTGTTCAATTCCCACCTATGAGTGAGAACATGTGGTATTTGGTTTTCTGTTCTTGCGATAGTTTGCTGAGAATGATGGTTTCCAGCTGCATCCGTGTCCCTACAAAGGACACAAACTCATCCTTTTCTATGGCTGCGTAGTATTCCATGGTGTATATGTGCCACATTTTCTTAATCCAGTCTGTCACTGATGGACATTTGGGTTGATTCCAAGTCTTTGCTATTGTGAATAGTGCCGCAAAGAACATATGTGTGCATGTGTCTTTATAGCAGCATGATTTATAATCCTTTGGGTATCTCTCCAGTAATGGGATGGCTGGGTCAAATGGTATTTCTAGTTCTAGATCCTTGAGGAATAGCCACACTGTTTTCCACAATGGTTGAACCAGTTTACAGTCCCACCAACAGTGTAGAAGTGTTCCTATTTCTGGCGGAGCAAGATGGCAGAATAGGAACAGCTCCAATCTCCAGCTCCCAGTGCGAGCAACACAGAAGACGGGTGATTTCTGCATTTTCAACTGAGATACCGGGTTCATCTCACTAGGGAGTGCTGCACAATCAGTGCTGGTCAGCTGCTGCAGCCCAACCAGCAAGAGCTGACGCAGGGCGAGGCATCGCCTCACCTGGGAAGCACAAGGGGGAAGGAAATCCCTTTTCCTAGCCAGGGGAACTGAGACACACAACACCTGGAAAATCGGGTAACTCCCACTCCAATACTGTGCTTTACCAAGGGTCTTAGCAAACGGCACACCAGGATATTATATCCCACACCTTCAGTTCTGGTCTGATCTTAGTTATTTCTTGCCTTCTGCTAGCTTTTGAATGTGTTGCTCTTGCTTCTCTAGTTCTTTTAATTGTGATATTGGGTGTAAATTTTAGATCTTTCCAGCTTTCTCTTGTGGGCATTTGTGCTATAAATTCCCTCTACACACTGCTTTAAATGTGTCCCAGAGATTCTGGTATGTTGTATCTTTGTTCTCATTGGTTTCAAAGAACATCTTTATTTCTGCTTTCATTTCGTTATGTACCCAGTAGTCATTCAGGAGCAGGTTGTTCAGTTTCTATGTAGTTGAGCAGTTTTGATTGAGTTTCTTAGTCCTGAGTTCTAGTTTGATTGCACTGTGGTCTGAGAGACAGTTTGTTATAATTTCTGTTCTTTGACATTTGCTGAGGAGTGCTTTCCTTCCAATTATGTGGTCAATTTTGGAATAAGTGTGATGTGGTGCTGAGAAGAATGTATATTCTGTTGATTTGGGGTAGAGATTTCTGCAGATGTCTATTATGTCCGCTTGGTGCAGAGCTGAGTTCAATTCCTGGATATCCTTGTTAACTTTCTGTGTCGTTGATCTGTCTAATGTTGACAGTGGGGTGTTGAAGTCTCCCATTATTATTGTATGGGAGTCTAAGTCTCTTTGAAAGTCTCTAAGGACTTGCTTTATGAATCTGGGTGCTCCTGTATTGGGTGCATATATATTTAGGAGAGTTAGCTCTTCCTGTTGAATTGATCCCTTTACCATTATGTAATGGCCTTCTTTGTCTCTTTTGATCTTTGATGGTTTAAAGCCTGTTTTATCGGAGACTAGGATTGCAACCCCTGCTTTTTATTGTTCTCCATTTGTTTGGTAGATCTTCCTCCATCCCTTTATTTTGAGCCTATGTGTGTTTCTGCATGTGAGATGGATCTCCTGAATACAGCAGACTGATGGGTCTTGACTCTTTAACTAGTTTGCCAGTTATGATATTAACTGGTTATTTTGCTTGTTAGTTGATGCAGTTTCTTCCTAGCATTGATGGTGTTTACATTTTGGCATGTTTTTGTAATGGCTGGTACTGGTTGTTCCTTTCCATGTTTAGTGCTTCTTTCAGGGTCTCTTGTAAGGCAGGCCTGGTGGTGACAAAATCTCTAAGCGTTTGCTTATCTGTAAAGGATTTTATTTCTCCTTCACTGATGAAACTTAGTTTGGCTGGATATGAAGTTCTGGGTTGAAAATTCTTTTCTTTAAGAATGTTGAATATTGGCCCCCACTCTCTTCTGGCTTGTAGAGTTTCTGCCGAGAGATCTGCTGTTAGTGTGATGGGCTTCCCTTGTGTGTAACCCGACCTTTCTCTCTGGCTGCCCTTAAGATTTTTTCCTTCATTTCAACTTTGGTGAATCTGGCAATTATGTGTCTTGGAGTTGCTCTTCTCGAGAAGTATCTTTGTGGCATTCTCTGTATTTCCTGAATTTGAATGTTAGCCTGCCTTACTAGGTTGGGGAAGTTCTCCTGGATGATATCCTGAAGAGTGTTTTCCAACTTGATTCCATTTTCCCCCTCACTTTCAGGCACCCCAATCAGATGTAGATTTGGTCTTTTCACATAATCCCATACTTCTTGAAGGCAAACTTAATAATGTTTTCTCATACTGGCTCTATCACCCTTCCCTGCTTTGTTCTCTCTATCTCTCATACCTGTTCCCTAATATTGCATCCTTTAACAAGGGGAATATTTGTTCTTTGCCTCAGGATTTGCTTTTCTTTCCTTTTTTTTTTTTTTTTTTTTTTTGTAAAACAAAGGTAATAGTGATGCATAACAAAAGATATGGAGGTAGGAAATTCCAGAGTTCAGATAGAAATGTGCTGTTTTATTTATTTATTTATTTGTTTATTTATTTATTTTTACTATTATACTTTAAGTTCTAGGGTACATGTGCATAACGTGCAGGTTTGTTACATATGCATACTTGTGCCACGTTGGTGTGCTGCACCCATCAACACGTCAGCACCCATCAACTCGTCATTTACATCAGGTATAACTCCCAATGCAATCCCTCCCCCCCCCCCATAATAGGCCCTGTGTGTGATGATCCCCTTCCCAAGTTCAAGTGATCTCATTGTTCAGTTCCCACCTATGGGTGAGAATATGCGGTGTTTGGTTTTCTGTTCTTGCGATAGTTTGCTGAGAATGATGGTTTCCAGCTGCATCCATGTCCCTACAAAGGACACAAACTCATCTTTTTTTATGGCTGCATAATATTCCATGATGTATATGTGCCACATTTTCTTAATCCAGTCTGTCACTGATGGACATTTGGGTTGATTCCAAGTCTTTGCTATTGTGAATAGTGCCGCAAAGAACATACGTGTGCATGTGTCTTTATAGCAGCATGATTTATAATCCTTTGGGTATATACCCAGTAATGGGATGGCTGGGTCATATGGTACTTCTAGTTCTAGATCCTTGAGGAATCGCCATACTGTTTTCCATAATGGTTGAACTAGTTTACAATCTCACCAACAGTGTAAAAGTATTCCTATTTCTCCACATCCTCTCCAGCACCTGTTGTTTCCTGACTTTTTAGTGATTGCCATTCTAACTGGTGTGAGATGGTATCTCATTGTGGTTTTGATTCATATTTCTCTGATGACCAGTGATGACAAACATTTTTTCATGTGTCTGTTGGCTGTATGCATGTCTTCTTTTGAGAAATGTCTGTTCATATCCTTTGCCCACTTTTTGATGGGATTGTTTGTTTTTTTCTTGTAAATTTGATTGAGTTATTTGTAGGTTCTGGATATTAGCCCTTTGTCAGATGAGTAGACTGCAAAAATGTTCTCCCATTCTGTAGGTTGCCTGTTCACTCTGATGGTAGTTTCTTCTGCTGCGCAGAAGCTCTTTAGCTTAATTAGATCCCATTTGTCAGTTTTGGCTTTTGTTGCTGTTGCTTTTGGTGTTTCAGACATGAAGTCCTTGCCCATGCCTATGTCCTGAATGGTATTACCTAGGTTTTCCTCTAGGGTTTTTATGGTATAATGTCTAACATTTAAGTCTCTAATCCATCTTGAATTAATTTTCGTATAAGGAGTAAGGAAAGGATCCAGTTTCAGCTTTCTACTTATGGCTAGCCAATTTTCCCAGCACCATTATTAAATAGGGAATCCTTTCCCCATTTCTTGTTTTTGTCAGGTTTGTCAAAGATCAGATGGCTGTAGATGTGTGGTATTATTTCTGAGGGCTCTGTTCTGTTCCATTGGTCTACATCTCTGTTTTGGTACCAGTACCATGTTGTTTTGGTTACTGTAGCCTTGTAGTATAGTTTGAAGTCAGGTAGCATGATGCCTCCAGCTTTGTTCTTTTGACTTAGGATTGTCTTGACAATGCGGGGTCTTTTTTGGTTCTATATGAACTTAAAGCAGTTTTTTCCAATTCTGTGAAGAAACTCATTGGTAGCTTGATGGGGATGGAGTTGAATCTATAAATTACTTTGGGCAGTATGTCCATTTTCACGATATTGATTCTTCCTATCCATGAGCATAGTATGTTCTTCCATTTGTTTGTGTTCTCTTTTATTTTACTGAGCAGTGGTTTGTAGTTTTCCTTGAAGAGGTCCTTTACTTCCCTTGTAAGTTGGATTCCTAGGTATTTTATTCTCTTTGAAGCTATTGTGAATGGGAGTTCATTCATGATTTGGCTCTCTGTTTGTCTGTTACTGGTGTATAAGAATGCTTGTGATTTTTGCACATTGATTTTGCATCCTGAGAATTTGCTGAAGTTGCTTATCAGCTTAAGGAGATTTTGGGCTGAGATGATGGGGTTTTCTAAATATACAATCGTGTCATCTGCAAACAGGGACAATTTGACTTCTTCTTTTCCTATCTGAATACCCTTTATTTCTTTCTCTTGCTGATTACCCCAGCCAGAACTTCCAACACTATGTTGAATAGGAGTGGTGAGAGAGGGCATCCCTGTCTTGTGCCAGTTTTCAAAGGGAATGCTTCCAACTTTTGCCCATTCAGTATGATACTGGCTGTGGGTTTGTCATAAATAGCTCTTATTATTTTGAGATACATTCCATCAATACCGATTTTATTGAGAGTTTTTAGCATGAAGGGCTGTTGAATTTTGTCAAAGGCCTTTTCTGCATCTATTGAGATAATCGTGGTTTTTGTCTTTGGTTCTGTTTATATGCTGGATTCCGTTTATTGATTTGCAAATGTTGAACCAGCCTTGCATCCCAGGGATGAAGCGCACTTGATCATGGTGGATAAGCTTTTTGATGTGCTGCTGGATTTTGTTTGCCAGTATTTTATTGAGGATTTTTGCATCGATGTTCAGCAGGGATATTGGCCTACAATTCTCTTTTTTTGTTGTGTCTCTGCCAGGCTTTGGTATGAGGATGACGTTGGCCTCATAAAATGAGTTAGGGAGGATTCCCTCTTTTTCTATTGATTGGAATACTTTCAGAAGGAATGGTACCAACTCCTACTTGTACCTCTGGTAGAATTCAGCTGTGAATCCATCTGGTCCTGGACTTTTTTTGGTTGGTAGGCTATTAGTGCCTCAATTTCAGAGCCTGCTATTGGTCTATTCAGGGATTCAACTTCTTCCTGGTTTACTCTTGGGAGAATGTAAGTGTCCAAGAATTTATCCATTTCTTCTAAGTTTTCTAGTTTATTTGCGTGGAGGTGTTTATAGTATTCTCTGATGGTAGTTTGTATTTCTGTGGGGTCGGTGGTGATATCCCCTTTATCATTTTTTATTGTGTCTATTTGATTCTTCTCTTTTTATTCTTTATTAGTCTTCCTAGTGGTCTATCAATTTTGATCTTTTCAAAAAACCAACTCCTGGATTCATTGATTTTTTGGAGGGTTTTTTGTGTCTCTATCTCCTTCAGTTCTGCTCTGATCTTAGTTATTTCTTGCCTTCTGCTAGCTTTTGAATGGGTTTGCTCTTGCTTCTCTAGTTCTTTTAATTGTGATGTTGGGGTGTCAATTTTAGATCTTTCCTGCTTTCTCTTGTGTGCATTTAGTGCTATAAATTTCCCTCTACACACTGCTTTAAATGTGTGCAGAAAAATATTTTGAGCATCACTTTTACTCAGTAGAAAATAATTTAAAATATGTTAGTTCTTATAATCAACTAACATAAAATGAAATAGCATGCATCATTTTCATGGAGTTTTTAAACTTTATTAAATAAACTTCACATTACTAAAAGTGTGCAGTTTAATGTTTTCATACAGTTATGTATCTGTGAAATTGTTAACACAATCAAGATACTGAGCATATCCATCACCCTCAAAGTTTTCTTGTGTCACTCCCGCCACAAATCCGCTCTCCAGGCATTCAATCTGTTAATATAGATTAGTTTGCATTTTCTAGAATTATACATACACAAATCACAGAATGTATACTCTTTTCTGCCTAATTTCTTTCACTTAGCAAAATTATTTTGAGATTCTTCGATATTGATGTGTGTATTAATAATTCATTCCTTTTTACTGATGAGTAATATTATATGTGTGGCTAGATCAACAATTATTTATCCAATCACCTTTGGTTAGCTTCTAGCTTTTGGGTATTTTATACAACGTTTGTATGAATAGTCATATACATGTCTTTGTGTAGACATTCGTTTTCATTTCTCTTGGTAAAAACCTAGGAGTAGAGTGGCTGGATCATAAGACATGTATATATTTAACTTTTTAGGATATTTAACTTTCTAGGAAATTAGGAACTGTTACCCAAAATTGTTGTATAATTTCAGTTTTTCACCAGCAGTATATGAGAGTTACAGGTCCTCCACATCCTCACCAACACTTAGTATGAGCACATAGCATACATTTTAATATTTTTTTGTTTGAATAAGTGTGTGGTCTTGATTTGCACATCTTCGGTGGCTAATTGTTCATTTTTTATGTGCTTATTACATCTTATTTGGTGCTGGATCTGTTTAAATATTCTGTCTGTTATTTATTGTATTATTTATTTTGTTATTATTGAATTTTGAGATTATTTTACAGATTTTGGATACAAATTAAGTATTAGTTATGTGGAATAAAAATGTTTACTCAACTCATTGGCTTGTCATTTCTTTTTCTTACCTGAGAACATAAGTTCCTAACTTTAATAAACTCCAATTTATCAGTGTTATTTTACAGATGATGCTTTTACTATTGTATCTAAGACACCATTGCCTAGTCTAAGGCCATAAAGATTTACACTATCTTTCCTTTTATGAGGTTTGTAGTTTTAGCACTTGTAGTTAGTCCTATGATCATTTTGAGTTAAATTTTGTCTATGATGCATGGTATTAATTGAGACTTATTTCTTTTGCTCATTCTTGTTTTTGAATATGAATATTTAAGTGTTCCAGTACTTTTTTTGAAAAGACTATCCTTTCCCCACTGACCTGCCTTTGAATCTCTATAAAAAATCAATTGACCTTTTATAGCAGGTCTATTTCTATACTTAATTTTGTTCCATTAATAAGTATGTCTGTCTTTATGCCAATAACAAACTATATTTATGGCTGTAGATTTATAATAAATCTTGAAATAGGGCCATGTAATTCCTTCAACTTCATTCTTTTTCAAATTGGCTTGAATATTCTACATCTTTCACATTTCCATATGAAGTTAGAATTGTCTTGTCCATTTCTACAAAAAGAGTTGCTGAGATTTTGATTGGGATTGTATTGAATTTCTACATTAGTTTGAGAACTAACATTTTAACAATATAAGTCCTGAATGGTACTACCTAGATTTTCTTCTAGGGTTTTATGGTATTAGGTCTAACATTTAAGTCTCTAATCCATCTTGAATTAATTTTCGTATAAGGGGTAAGGAAAGGATCCAGTTTCAGCTTTCTACTTATGGCTAGCCAATTTTCCAGCACCATTTATTAAATAGGGAATCCTTTCCCCATTTCTTGTTTCTCTCAGGTTTGTCAAAGATCAGATGGCTGTAGATGTGTGGTATTATTTCTGAGGACTCTGTTCTGTTCCATTGGTCTATATCTCTGTTGTGGTACCAGTACCATGCTGTTTTGGTTACTGTAGCCTTGTAGTATAGTTTGAAGTCAGGTAGCGTGACGCCTCCAGCTTTGTCCTTTTGACTTAGGATTGTCTTGGCAATGCGGGCTCTTTTTTGGTTCCATATGAACTTTAAAGCCGTTTTTTCCAATTCTGTGAAGAAAGTCATTGGTAGCTTGATGGGGATGGCATTGAATCTATAAATCACCTTGGGCAGTATGGCCATTTTCACGATATTGATTCTTCCTATCCATGAGCATGGTATGTTCTTCCATTTGTTTGTGTCCTCTTTGATTTCACTGAGCAGTGGTTTGTAGTTCTCCTTGAAGAGGTCCTTTACATCCCTGTAAGCTGGATTCCTAGGTATTTGATTCTCTTTGAAGCAATTGTGAATGGAAGTTGATTCCTGATTTGGCTCTCTGCTTGTCTGTTACTGGTGTATAAGAATGCTTGTGATTTTTGCACATTAATTTTGTATCCTGAGACTTTGCTGAAGTTGCTTATCAGCTTAAGCAGATTTTGGGCTGAGACAATGGGGTTTTCTAAATATACAATCATGTCATCTGCAAACAGGGACAATTTGACTTCTTCTTTTCCTAACTGGATACCCTTGATTTCTTTCTCTTGCCTGATTGCCCTAGCCAGAACTTCCAACACTATGTTGAATAGGAGTGGTGAGAGAGGGCATCCAGGACATAGGCATGGGCAAGGACTTCATGTCTAAAACACCAAAAGCAACGGCAGCAAAAGCAAAAATTGACACATGGGATCTAATTAAACTAAAGAGCTTTTGCACAGCCAAAGAAACTACCATCAGAGTGAACAGGCAACCTACAGAATGGGAAAAAATTTTTGCAACCTACTCATCTGACAAAGGGCTAATATCCAGAATCTACCAAGAACTCAACAAATATACAAGAAAAAAGCAAACAACCCCATCAAAAAGTGGGGAAAGGATATGAACAGACATTTCTCAAAAGAAGACATCCATACAGCCAACAGACACATGAAAAAATGCTCATCATCACTGGCCATCAGAGAAATGCAAATCAAAACCACAATGAGATACCATCTCACACCAGTTAGAATGGCAATCATTAAGAAGTCAGGAAACAACAGGTGTTGGAGAGGATGTGGAGAAATAGGAACACTTTTACACTGTGGTGGGATTGTAAACTAGTTCAACCATTATGGAAAACAGTATGGCGATTCCTCAAGGATCTAGAACTAGATGTACCATATGACCCAGCCATCCCACTACTGGGTATATACCCAAAGGATTATAAATTACTCTACTACAAAGACACATGCACACGTATGTTTATTGCGGCACTATTCACAATAGCAAAGACTTGGAATCAACCCAAATGTCCATCTGTGACAGACTGGATTAAGAAAATGTGGCACATATACACCATGGAATACTATGCAGCCATCAAAAAGGATGAGTTTGCGTCCTTTGTAGGGACATGGATGCAGCTGGAAACCATCATTCTTAGCAAACTATCACAAGAAGAGAAAACCAAACACCGCATGTTCTCACTCATAGGTGGGAACTGAACAATGAGATCACTTGGACTCGGGAAGGGGAACATCACACACTGGGGCCTATGATGGGGAGGGGGGAGGAGGGAGGGATTGCATTGGGGAGTTATACATGATATAAACGTCATGCACATGTACCCTAGAACTTAAAGTATAATAAAAAAAAAAAAAAAAAGAAAAATAAGCCTAAATAAAAGGCTCTTAACTATGAAAAAAAAAAAAAAAAAAAAAAAAACAATATTAAGTCTTCCAACCCATAAACACACGGTATCTCTACACTCATTCAGGCTTTATTTTATCTCAGTAATGTGTTTGTATTTTAAGTGTACAAGGATTACACATCTTTTGCTTAATTATTTTATATGTTTTATTTTTTGGTTACAAGGATATATGGCATATTGGTGAAGTCTGGGTGTTTGGTGTAGCCATAGTGGACATTATACCATTAAGTAATTTCTCATCCCTCACTCTCCCACACATTCCCACCTTTCTGAGTTTCCAATGTCTGTTATTTCACACTCTATGTCCATGTGTACACACAGTTTAGCTACCACTTATAAGTGAGAACATGCAGTATTTGACTTCTGAGTTATTTGTTTCTGAATTATTTTACTTAAGATAATGGCCTCCGGTTCCATCCATGTGGCTGTGAAAGATACAATTTCATTTGTTAATAGTGCAATAGTATTTCATTCTATGTATGTATATGTATACTATGTTTTCTTTGTTCATTAATCCATTGATGGGTACAGGTTGAATCCATATCTTTGCTATTGTGAATAGTGCCATGATAAACATACAAGTGTAGTTATCTTTTTAAAATAATGATTCATTTTCTTTTGGGTAGATACCTAGTAATGGGATTGCAAGATTGAATGATAATTTTACTTTTAGTTCTTTAAGAAATCTCCATACTGCTTTCCATAGAGGATTCCCTAATTAACATTCCCACCAACAGTGTATAAGTATTCCCTTTTCTCCACATCCTTACCAACATCTGTTATTTTGTTTTACTTTTTAATAACAGCCATTCTGATTAGTTTTAATTTGCATTTCTCTGATTATAAGTGAAGTTGTTCATTATTTCACATGCTTTCTGGCCATTTGTATGCCTTATTTTGAAAAATCTATACATGTCCTTTGCCAGCTTTTTAATGGGGTTATTTATTTTGTTGTTGTTATTGTTGAGTTATTTAAGGTTCTTGTAAATTCTGGATATCAGTTCCTTGCCAGATGTGTAGTTGGCAAATATTTTCTCCCATTTCCTAGGTTGTTTGTCCATTCTGTTGATTATTTCTATTGCTGTGTTGAAGCTTTCTGGTTTAATTAAATACCACATGTCTATTTTTGATTTTGTTGTTTGTGCTTTTGAGGTCTTAGTTATGAATTCTTCATCTAGACCAGTGTCCATCCAGAAGAGTTTTCTCTATGTTTTCTTCCAGTATTTTAATAGTTTCAGGTCTTACATTTAAATCATCTTGAGTCAATTTTTGTATATGGTGAGAGATAAGGGCCCAGTTTTATTCTTCTGCATATGGAAATCCAATTTTCCTAGCACCATTTATTGAAAAGGATGTCCTTTCCCAGTGTGCGTTTTTGACGACTTTGCCAAAGATCAGTTGGCTGTAGATATGTGGCTTTTTGAGTTCTCTATTCTGTTTCATTGATCTATGTGCCTATTTTTATACCAGTACCATCATTCATATGCTTAAATGTTACCATAAACAATATGTTTTAAATTTTAATTTCCTATTTTTTATTTATAGTTCATAAAAATGCTGGTGATGTTTTTACATTGGTTTTTATCCTGCAAGCTTGCTAAACTTAGTTATTAATTCTAGAACTAATATTTGTAGAACACATAGGTTTTCTACATTGGTGATTCTCTCATAAGAGAATAAGGAAATTTTGACTTCTTCCTTTCCAATATGAATGTCTTTAGATTTTTTCTCTTGCCTCATTTCGCTGACTAGAACATTCAGTACAAGGTTGAATAGAAATGGTGTAAGCAGACACACTTGCTTTATTCCTAATCTTAAGGGAAAATAATTTAGCCTTTCACCAATAAATATGATAGATGTTAGCTGTAAGTTTATCATAGATAACTTTTACATGTTGAGAAAAATCTCCTTCTATTTTTAGTTCTGTTGAGAACTTTTTATTATAAATAGATGTATAGATGTTGGTTTTGACAAATACTTTCTCTGCATAAATTGAGATGATTGTGTTTTATTAATTTGTTAATATAATGAATTACATTTAATTGATTTTGAATGTTAAACTAACCTGGCATTGCTAGACTGAACTCCATCGGACTATAACATATTGTTTTTATTAAATATTGTTTTATTTAACTTGCTAAAGTTTTGTTAAAATTGTTTGCATCCATACTCATGAAGATTACTGGTCCATAGTATTATTTTCTTGTAATATTTTTTGCAATTTTTTTTCTTTTGAGACGGAGTCTCGCTCTGTCGCCGGGGCTGGAGTGCAGTGGCCGGATCTCAGCTCACTGCAAGTTCCGCCTCCCCGGTGTAGGCCATTCTCCTGCCTCAGCCTGCGGAGTAGCTGGGACTATAGGCGCCCGCCACCTCGCCCAGCTAGTTTTTTTGTATTTTTTAGTAGAGACGGGGTTTCACTGTGTTAGCCAGGATGGTCTCGATCTCCTGACCTCGTGATCCGCCCGTCTCGGTCTCCCAAGGTGCTGGGATTACAGGCTTGAGCCACCGCGCCGGGCCCTGTAATATTTTATATGGTTTTGGTATTAGGTTAATGTTGGACTCATAAAATGATTTGGAAGATACTTTCCCTTCTCAAATTTTCTGTTAAGGTTCTTGAAGAATTAATATTATTTCTTTTCAAATATTTGATAGAATTCATTAGTGTTTCCACATGGAGCCTGGTATTTGCTTTTTCTGAGGATATTTAATTATTAATACATTTCTTTCAGAGATAGGAAGATATTCAGGTTTTCTATTTTTATGAGTGACTTTTTGTTTCTGTCTTTCAAAAGATTCACCCATTTCATCCAAGTTTTAAAATTCATTGTCATAATATTCTGTTATTATTTTAATATCCATAGAATCTATAGTTATGTCATCTCTGTCATTGCTCATATTGATATTTTGTTGTTTATTTTCATTTCTTGACTAGTCATTTATTAATTTTATTAATCTCAATGAAACTAATTTTAGTTTCATTGATTTTCTAATTTCTGTTTTCTTTTTCACTAATTCCTCTTTTGATCTTTATTATTTATTTTCTTCCTTTTTCTCTGGGTTAGTTTGCTCTTCTTTCTTTTTGTTAAAAATAGAAGCTGAAATAATTTACACTCCCACCAACACTGTAAAAGCATTTCTGTTTCTACCCATCCTCTCCAGCGTCTATTGTTTCCTGACTATTTAACAATCACCATTCTAACTGGCATGAGATGGTATCTCATAGTAGTTTTGATTTGCATTTCTCTAATGACCAGTGATGATGAGCTTTTTGTTTGTTTGTTTGTTTGTTAGCAGCATAAATGTCTTCTTTTGAGAAGTGTCTGTTCATATCCTTCACCCACTTTGTCAGATTGCAAAAATTTTCTCCCATTCTGTAGGTTGCCTGTTCACTCTGATGATAGTTTCTTTTGCTGTGCAGAAGCTCTTTAGTTTAATTAGCAATCATTGTGGAAGACAGTGTGACGATTCTCAAGGATCTAGACCCAGAAACACCATTTGACCCAGCAATTCTATTACTGGGTATATACCCAAAGGATTATAAATCATTCTATTATAAAGACAAATGTGCACATATGTTTATTGCAGCACTGTTCACAATAGCAAAAACTTGGAACCAACCCAAATGCCCATCGATGATAGATTGGTTAAAGAAAGTGTGGCACATATACACCATGGAATACTATGAAGCTATAAAAAAAGGATGTTTTCATGTCCTTGGATGAAGCTGGAAACCATCATTCTTAGCAAACTAACACAGGAACAGAAAACCAAACACCACATGTTCTCACTCATAAGTGGGAATTGACAATGAGAACACATGGACACAAAGAGGGGAACATCACACACTGGGGCCTGGTAGGGGGTGGGGGTAGAGGAGGGATAGCATTAGGAGAAATATCTAATGTAGATGACAGGTTGATGGGTGCAGCAAACCACCATGACACGTGTATACCTATGTAACAAACCTGCACATTCTGCACATGTATCCCAGAAGTTAAAGTAAAATATAAAAAAAGTAGAAGCTGATGTCATTTACTTGAGAAACTTCTTTTCTAATACATGTGTTTAGTGCAATAAATTTTCTGCTGTATATTGTTTTGTCTTTTAAAATATATATATTATACAAATATCACTTTTCCATTTGTTGGGAATCTAAAAAGGTGATTCTTAAACTGAATGTGTACAGTGCTAATGCAAAGAGAACACAAAACAAAGGCTAAATATTAGAAATAATTTTAAACTTCAATGTTATTAATGACAAATAATTTAAAATAAAAGGACACATAATGGCATAGCATGAAATATTTTAAGGTATTTTTATCAGATAAAACACATGATTTCAAGAAAGCATGTTCTTTGCAGCAACATGGATGCAGTTGGAGGTCATTATCTTAAGTGAATTAAGGCAGGAACAGAAAGGCAAATACCACACGTTCTCACTTATAAGTGGGAACTAAACATTGAACACACATGCGTATAAACATGGGAACAATAGACACTGCAGGCTAGTGGAGGGGGAATGGTGGAGGGAAACATGGATTGAAAAACTGCTTAACCCGTACTATGCTCACTGCCTGGGTGGTGGGATCTATATTCCAAATCTCAGCATCATGCAATATTTCCATATAAGAAAATGTGGCACATATACACCATGGAATACTATGCAGCCATAAAAGAGGATGAGTTTGTGTCCTTTGTAGGGACATGGATGCAGCTGGAAACCATCATTCTCAGCAAACTATCACAAGAACAGAAAACCAAACACCGCATGTTCTCACTCATAGGTGGGAACTGAACAATGAGATCACTTGGACTCAGGAAGGGGAACATCACACATCGGGGCCTATCATGGGGAGGAGGGAGGGGGGAGGGATTGCATTGGAGTTATACCTGATGTAAATGACGAGTTGATGGGTGCTGACGAGTTGATGGATGCAGCACACCAACATGGCACAAGTATACATATGTAACAAACCTGCACATTATGCACATGTACCCTAGAACTTAAAGTATAATAATAATAAAAAAATCAAAAAAGAAAAAACTAACTTGCACATGTACCCCCTATATCTAAAATAAAATTAAACTAATTTTTAAAGAAGAAATTTTATACTGATGGTAAGCCACCTTGCTCTAATTCATCCAAACTCTTAGGAGGGTCTCTTTTACTCTCCTTTACTGCCAGAAATGCATTATCAAAACTTCGTGATAAGCACATAACTATATGATATAACAGAGGTATACACAGAGGCCAGTGAGAAAGCATGTGTGGAATAACCATGGAAGACTTCACAGAGCAATAAAATGGTATGTGTATTGAATAATTAATAAGAGTTCATGGAGGACATATGGGGTGTGATCATAATATAAATGTGTACTTTGTTGGAAAAGCTTTCAGCGACAGAATTGGGAGATCACTGAAACCTGTGGGGAAGTAGAGGTTATAGGGCTGATGTAGTTTAAGGCCAATGAAGCAGAATAATCCCTGCTCTAAGCATAGGAATATGGACTATGTAACAGATCCCACAGGAGGAAATATGATGAGTATCTGCTTAATAAGTCATTGTTGAAATCCTTTACTTAAACTTTGTGCTTCAGGACTTATATGTAACTTCTTATTTGTGAAGCAAAACATCCTGTCTGATTTTTTTGGATAGTCCTAAACTTGACTGAAATGATTCTGACTATAAATGATCAAGAGTAGAAAAATGATTTTTAAAAAGTTGCAAATACTATGTCAGTACTTTAACAGAAAATACTAATGTCTATTTAAATAGTTTGGTATATCGTACATATTTTTTAAAGATTATCTAAATTTTCTCCTCATAAAATCCAGGAAAAAAAAGCAGCACTGTTTTTTGTTTGTTTTTGTTGTTTTGTTTTGTTTTGTTTTGTTTTGTTTTGTTTTGTTTGAGATGGGGTATCACTCTGTTGCCCATGCTGGAGTGCAGTGGGGTGATCTCAGCTCACTGCAAGCTCCACCTTCTGGGTTCATGCCATTCTCCTGCCTCAGCCTCACAAGTAGCTGGGATTACAGACGCCCTTCACCACGCCCGGCTAATTTTTTTTTTTTTTTTTTTAATAGACCCGGGGTTTCACTGTGTTAGTCAGGATGGTCTCGATTTCCTGATCTCGTGATCCAACCGCCTGGCCTCTCAAAGTGCTGGGATTACAGGGGTGAGCCACCACGCCCTGCCAAAAAAACAGCACTTTTTGTAATGGTTTCTTTGAAATGGTGAAAGTATTTAGGCTAAGCTTTTTAATCAGTTGTAGAAGTAGGGCTAAGAAATAAACAAGAGCATAGATCAGGAATAATGAGTAATCTATCAGATTGTCTCATGGATTTTTTTTTTTTAGTTTTACAAATAATCTTGATTGAAAATGGAAGAGTTCCAATCTCTTTACCCCAAGGATTTGCCAGCAAGTTTAGCAATTAGAACTTGATGTAATAGATGCTGTTTTAATGGATTATGGTCTATGAATTTCTAAATTTGAGCAGCTATGTGAAATGAAAAAGGTTCAGTAGTGAAGCTTTTCTTCTTTGTCCTAGCAGCTGAATATTGGAATAATTTTGGGTTTACCGCAGTGCTTCAGTCCCTGCTCTGCTAGCATTTGCTATTGTTCTGTCAGAATAGCTTTGAGTTCCCTTCACAAAGCTCTGTTGGGACATGTATTCAAATCATTTCTGTGCATTATAAATTACTTCACAACATCAACAAGTGGCAATGCTGTGATTCCTATTCTAGAGTAGGCATGATCTAAATTTATTGTGGAAAGGGGTCCTATGTGAACGATATATTTTGATAGGCAAAGAGAACCAATGATTAATTTTCATTGTGCCCATAATGCCCCCCGCAACCTGCTTAAGTAACAGCTTGCTTTCTATCTTGCTAGACTTTGAGGTCTTTAGGTAAACAATCTCATACTCTCTCACTGGAAAAGAGTCAAAGAAAAAAAAGAAAATAGAAAGAAATGATTAAATGCACAATTTTCTGAGATAAGTAGGAAAGTCAGTACAACAGCAAGCATAGAAGACTTTCCAGGTTACAGATGAAATATTGTCCATTTAAATTTTTTTACTCTGGGTTCTCTCTTGCTTTGTATATGGAGTGCTGATGGAGTGAGAGAATACCAGTTGATGATCAATGATTGTCTTTAGACTTCAAGCTGTATCTGAGGAACTCTTTTTAAGTAAATTATTTCTGGAGTTCAATTTCAAAAGTAGCCGAATTCCTTTCTCTGTTTATATGCTTTGATTTACTTTGTGTTCTGCTGTGTTATTTTGAAGGGAAAATGTCCTCTTGGTGTAGAGTTCCTTTTACTGTGCTATCTTATGAAGTTTGAAGAAGGGTTTATTGGTTTTTCTAGAGCACAATAAAGTTCAACTATCATACTTCTACCTGCAAAATAAAAGAAAAAAAAATTACTACACATACACAGTCTCTGAGAGTCAGCCAGACATTAACAAGAAATATATGCCCATCAGGGCAACCCATTAGTTTTTTTTGTTGTTGTTTGTTTGTTTTTTGTTTTTTTTTTTTTTAAGAGATTCACTCATTCTCAACCTCTTTTGAAGGGGGAAAAGAAAATAATTCACTTGGTCAGTTTTGCACACAAAGGAGAAAACTTTCTGCCAACCCCATCACTTTAGCATGAGAAATGACTCTTGTTATCCATAGATAACAAATGTCAAATTTAGAATAAATTGAATAGAACACTAAGGTCCCTGAGATTGACATTTCAGGGGAATGCACAAGTCTAGGGATACAGAGAAGTGAACAACAACAACAACAAAAAGAGAAACAATTGGAGGATATGCATGAAAGGTCATGTAGAAGAGCCTACTAAAAATAGGTGCACAATATAGAATGGTCATTATGGGGGCAAGTTAGAGAGAGGGGCATCATCCATCACTGTGGAAACATAGGAATTGGTTTAATGATCCATTAAAATGGATTTGTGATTTAGAAAGTGGCGTTACTTGCATTTGGATAAAAACATGCACAATAAGTGATAGAACAAGGACAGAAGGACCTGGCTTCTATGAATAGAGGTAATCTCCTTCCCCGTCATTTGTTTGCCAAATTTAATTCAGGTAAAGAGAACTGAATTCAGTCAGATAATGAGAGATAATTTTAATGAATTCTTGGAAATTATTTTTAAACTTTCTTAGAAATAACCTTCGAGGAGAGCAATATTGAGCAGAGAAAAATTAAACACTCCAAATTCTAATTTCTCTTTTGCCACTAATTAGCTAACACTATCTTTGCCACCTTTTCAGGCCTCAATTTCTTCATTTATGAAAAGAGAATTTCTAAGGTGATTCTAAGTTCCCTTCTATTATTACATTTTATTGCCCTCCACAAATACATATTGAATACCTGCTTATCCTGGAGCCAGATTGCCTGAATTCAAATCTTGATTGCAATTTGTAAGTTGTGTGACCTTGAATCAAGTTTAACTTATCTGTGCTTTGGTTCCTTGATCTATTATATAATTCCAATAACTATATGATGGAGTAGTTATGAAGATGAAATAAGTTAATATATTTAAAGTGTTTATAAAAGTTTCTGACATACAGTATGCTTTACTAAAGTGTAGTTATTAATATTCAAATGCTGTGTTAAGTGTTACAGAATAAGAATAGTTAAGAGATTAATTCTATCTTTAAGGAATTTGCAGTCTATGGGAGTAACTCAGAAAGGCAAACAAAGAATGATGGGGCTAAATCTAGTTCAGGAAAGACTTCACAGAGGAGATAACATTTTGAAATAAGCCTTAAAGGTTTACAAATTTACTAGTGGGGAAGAAAATTAAAAGATATTCCAAGTTAAGGGGACAATGAGAAGAGGCACACAGACATGCCAGTGAATGGTAGGAAGTTCTAAGGTATGTGACTCATATGCAAGCTACACAAAAGAAAGCATTTGAGTATTTGATTCATTAGTCACTGTCCAATATTGAAGACCTCAAATGAACAATTCTTATACCCAATAAAGTCTTATAACTCTCTGGTTTGTCTAGGAATAAGTTGATTTCCGGTGTGTTCTAACAGTTGGTTAAGTGTGGTTAAGGTCAGCAAACAGAAAGCTTTTACATAAAGTGACACTTTCTATACTATGCCCCTTTGGGCATGATAAGCATTTAGAGTGTCATGGCCTATCCATTATAAACAATGCCTTCAACCACACCGGTACCTTGTTTAGTCCAAACAAGTCATCTCTGACTAGGCAAAAATCCCTTGATCTTTTCCTTTTCAGCTTTACTGAGGTGTAATTGAAAAATAAAAATTATATATATTTAATGTGTACGATGTGATGTTTTGATATACATATACCTTGTGTAATGATTATCACAGTCAAGTTAATTAACATATCTATCACCTCCTGTCTTCATTTGTGGTGAGAATACTTAAGATCTCTTCTCTCAGCAACTATCAAGTATACAATATATTATTGTTAACTATAGTCACCAGGCTGTGCATTAGGTTTTCAGAACTTACTCATTTTATCACTGCACAATTGTACCCTTTGACCATCTTTCTGTTTCCCCCACCTCGTGACTCCTGGTAACCACCATTCTACTGTCGGCTTCTATGAATTCCACTTCTTTAGACTCCAAGTATGAGATCATGTAGTATTTCTCTTTCTGTGTCTAGATCATTTCACTTAGCATAATGTCCTCCAAGTTCATTCATGTTTTTACAACTTGATTTTAATAGTCTCAATCCACAAGCTGATGGGGGCCAGGAATTACATGTCATCCATATGCCTTACTTCCCTTGTTTAGCAGCACAATTCCCCTAAGGGAGCCATATTTACTCTTTTACTCCATGACCCATAGTAACCAACTCACATTTACAGAGGATGAGACAATACATGGGAGTCATGGCACTGTTGCCCATTATCTTTTTCATATTTGCTATCAGGCTACTGTGACTTACAATTTATATCAGACCTCCCTGAAACAAAACCTTGACCAAATCACAGGCAGATCTCCTATATTCCTATGCCTTATATGCATGTGTATGAACCAAGTATCTTTCCCATAATCCCTATCTTATAAAGTTGCAGATGTCCCCACCTTCTCTGATGACAAGGTGCTGAAGTTCCAACTGGCTATGTGGCTTATGTCATTTGAATAATGATCATAGAAGAACTAAAGGTAGATATTTTTGCTATGAAATGTGAAAGAAATGAATATGAATCATGTTAAAAGGAATTGCATAGACTAATCATCATTAGAAAGAGGTAAATGGAAATAAGATTTGGATTTGTATCTAGCAAATTCCAGCAGATTTTCAATGGTTTGCTCTACAGTATCTTTTAATATGATATATGCCAAAGATGTAGGCTAAAATACAGTATACAGTTATCCAAGGATCATATGCTTGAATTCTAATACTTATTCCTAATAACCTAACTGGTTTTGAAAATTTTAGTTTTGGGTGCCTATATGGCAGCTTGCAGATTCAAAGTGTATTATTTCCCAAATTTGGCCCATTGGTGACCTAACCACCATATATTCTGTGAAAAACAACTCAGGCTCCAGTACTCTTGTTTATCTGTCTTGGAAGGAAATCAATCTATAAATCATCTGCTAAAAATATCCTGCCTCCCCAATATTTTGGCACATAGTGATGTCTGTAGAACTTAGCTACGTCTCCTTAAGTCATTGAAAATATTCACAAACAAATACAAATGTGCTTTTGCTAAAATGTATTTTGTCAGATGTAAGTGATGAGGTCAACATTTGTGAGTCTTTAAAGGATAGCTTTCGTGCCTTTACTAAATGATCTCCAAACATCACTGATGGAATATATTGCACTATGTATCTTAAAACACTGATATTTTATTTATTAAATATTTAAATAGTTTTATATGACTGTGTTTATACTCTGGATTTAAAAACTTGGACTAATTATTTTAAATAAGTTATAATGTATTGACTAAATAATCTGGCAGACCCTAGAATAACTTAACTTTCAGGACAGATGGAAATCATGTTTAAATCCATAAAAAAATAGCTAAGTGAGGCGATAGATACGTTAATTAGCTTGATTTACTCATGCCACATTGTATACATATACTGAAACATCACATTGCATCCCATAGATGTATACTATTATGATTTGTCAATCAAAAATATTATTAACAATAATTTTTAAAGAGAAATCCAGAGATCAGTAAATATCAGTGGTTCTTTCATATATATCCCTTGGATGCATACCTATAGGACCCAGTTTCTCTTGCACAAGTTGCATAATAGAATAAAACAGGACAAAGGAAAAAACATTGTTATCTTCATTTAATTCTAGGTCACTTAATATGAAAAGTGCCATTTGATTCCATCTTGCATATTTAATTTTTACTTTAAGATACAAAGTTCAGTTTTACCTCCTATTTTCACTGCAATTCATGTGAATTGATAGTTTCTCTCTCTTTTATTCTATTTAATTTTTTTCTTTGCTGTTTCTACTTTAAGATCTATGCTCCAGTCTGGCTGGTTTCCTGTCAGTTCCTGGGACACATGATGCTCATTTGTGTGTCAAGGCCTTCAGCTCCTCAGGGAGGCCTTTTGTAGCCTCAAAACTGGTTTAGAGCCATGATAGCACCAGTATTTACAATTTTTAATATTCCTCACATCTATTTTTCTTATTCAGTGTCAGTCTTCTCCACAGCCTAAAGTTTGTGAAGTCAGAACTCATATTTAATTTGTTCACTACTATAGTCTCAGTATCCTCAGTGCTTAGCATATAGTTAATGAGTTTCTTGAAACCTTTCCAGGAAGCCCTTCCAGGTTAATCTCTTCAGACACTTAGCAGTTGTAGTGATGGTTTCTTTAGGTGTTATGTATCATACGGATTATATAAGTTTCCATTTGCTTGTTATTGGTCCTGTAGACATCAAATTTTTGCCATAGAAATGGTTTTATCTTCCCAAACTAGACTAAAACCTCATTGATGGATAGAATAAAGTCTAATTGTTTGATATTACCTATCTTGGCAATCATCATGCTCTGACTTAGTTGAAAGTAAGTGCTGTGTATAAAGATACACAGAAACAGGAATGCCTCTAAATATAGAGATAGTCTTGTTTTCTTGTCCAAGTTGTGTTGAGTCTTATTCTGGACTGAAATTGGAATGATTACTTTTCCTGCACTAGTGTACATCAAACATTTGAATTAGGAGGCAGAGTAAATATGTTTAATTTCAAGAAACTAACTACAATTTCATTTATAACATATATATGTAGGCGTAAGTTAACTTCTTTCAAAATTATTCCTGCTCATAAACGTTAAAATGATGAGAGGTAAATTGGTTTCACATTTGTTGCTTCACAAGCGTACAGAATATTGTAATCATTGGATTTATTTGCTACTGAAGGATGAAAATTCAGACTTAAGCAAATCCCATAGGAGAATATCTAAAAATTCATTTGGTTTCTTATTAAGATTCAGGCATATGTTACTTTACTTTGGTACACACACACACACACACACACACACACACACACGGGGAGAGAGAGAGAGATTCAACTTGCATGGCCTATTCTCTGGCCCTGCTGGCCTAATATTACGTTGGCGCAAAAGGAATTGTGGTTTTTGTCATTTAAAGTAATGACAAGAAACCACAATAATATTTGCGCCAACCTAACACTTCCTGAAAAAACAGGGAGATTATAGAGTTAGTAGTAGTTAAATGTGTAGGTTGATTATACTCTATTTTTAGGTAAATCTTAAGTATAAGACAAAAGCCCTTTCTCACCAACACCTCCATAGGAACTAATATTCAGCCTAGACTTACAGTACCAGATTCTGTACTTTTAATATAGTTGGTATATGATAATGTTTTGTTCAATTTATGAAGTTAGTAATGCTGTGATGGCCAAGAAAAAAATATAAACTATTGAAGTATAGTATCCTGGGTCTGAAATTTTAATGGCCGTTGTGTAGCAATAAATTGGATGAACTATATAATGCTGTTAAATGCTTGTTTTAGCTAAAAATATTGTTTTGTTTCTGCCACATTTTTCCCACTATCTTCCAGTTATTTGCTTACTGCTGTAAATTAATTTAAATCTGAAGGTAGCATATGGTTTTGAGTCATCGTCGGAGGACTATAACTTCTTACATATCTAAGGAATTATACTTATCTATTGTCCTTTTCTTTTTCTCTAGACTTAGAAGATTGTTCTGCAAAGAGCAGGCTCTCCCTATAGCAGTGGTTCCCAAACTTCACTGTGGGTTTCACCTAAAGTGTGGGTCAAGAATCTATATTTTATGAATTCCTTCTCTCGGGTGATTCTGATGTAGATGTCCCATGGGGCCCCCTTTTAAGAAATATTGCAATAAAATTTGATACCTGGCTGATGAAAGAGGAAGACAATTTGATGACAGCTTGGCAAAACCTTAAAAGTTTAGGGTTTTGATAAGTAAACATTTAAGCTCTGTTAAAAAGTATGCAAATTCACTGTAGTGAAGACAAGTTGAACCAGATAGGATAGAGGATGTTTGAGGACTTACTCTGCTGTCAACACATTTTCTCCAATAAGAGAACACAATTTTGTGGTACTGATGCTTCAAAAATGGTGATACGTAAAAAGAGAGGCAAAAAAATCATGTAAAACATTCAGTAGTCCTTGTTTCATGGAACAGCAAAGTACTGTGAGATAGATTAAGACCTACTGGTCTATTTTCCTAAAAATTTTATATGGGTTTAATTTGTTTGTTTGTTACAGACCACTTAACTAAATTTATGAACTAAGGGAGGTGCCTGAGAGATGCATCTGGGAGCTTTGCAAAGTTTCAACTATATTTTTAAATGGTACAGGAACAGGGAGAATCTAGCTAACACTGATTATACAATATGTGCATAATGTGTTAATTCTAAGATGTACTTCTGTATTGATTAGCCATAAAATATGCACTAATTTGGCTTGAATTATATCTGAGCAGGAAAGAAACAATCTTGAAAAAAGCATCTGTTTAAGAACTTTTTCAACCATTTTAATAATGGAATATAGGATTTAAAATATGTTGAGTAGCCTTTTTGAGCACATTTTATAAAATAAAAAATGATAGGACAACACAAATATTTACCCAATGGCATAAAATAACATTGAAGGTTTATAGAAACCATATCAAAGTGATATTAGAATAACTTGTGTTAGTAGGCAAGGAAATTTTATAGTTGTACTGTGATTCTGTAGTGCCCATATCAGCAATTGAAAATGATAATATCCATTTGAGCTCTGTTACTGTGGTTACTTGTAGCATTGTCCCCCTTCCCCTTCCCTGGCCCTAGGGGAAAAAGTGTGTGGGAGGTACAAGGTCACTCTATTGTAATATGTGAAATCACTAGTTATAAAATCCCTGGGAAAGAATTCAAAAGTCCTGTGTTCTCATCCAGACTCTACCACTAATAGATCAGTGTAATTTGTCACTTCATTTTCTAGGCTTCAGTTTCCTCATATGTCAAATGTGGATAATTCCTGCTTTATGTTTTTATAACACTTTATTTAAAATCATTCTGAACTAAATATTTCTGTAGATGCTCATACCAGTTCCGAGAGATAGGTCAGATAGAGTCTATACCATAGAAAAGAATTACTGCAAGGAAAGGCAGTGTGGGCTTAACTAAGCCTTGCTATCAGACATGACTTAACATTATACTTACCATGCAACTTAAACTACAATTCAGATCATTGGCATAGGGATAGGTGAGCTATTCTGAGAGAGAAAAACATCCTGTTAAAGATATTGTGATAACTGAGAGGTAGCATTTCAAATTTTTGTCATAATAAAATGTGTCAGGAAAAGATATGTTTTTCCTTTAGGAGCAGTTTCTTGACATAAAACAGAGAAGACTATCTGGCACGAATGAAAAAGCTGTTGCTATTAACTTCTAGAGCTGTTCTGTCCTATATGGTAGCCACTAGACACATGTGGATATTTAAATTTAAATTAATTAAAATAAAAATTAAATATCTCATAGTATCCATATTTTAAGTGTTCAATAGCTACTGTGTCTAGTGGTTGCTATTTGGACAACACAGACATAGAACATTTCTATAATCACAGAAAGTTCTATTAGACAGCACTACTCTGTAGTAATAGCTAACCAATAAAAGCAATTGGAAAAAAAAAAGTTACCCTAATAATTATTGTTGCTTTTTGGACAACATAAACTCTCAAAGTTTCTTTCTTTAAACATTCCCCTTTTCTTCTTCCTCTCATCTAATGTCACCTCCCGCCCTTACTCTGTTAACATCTTGGCCTAAACCTTAGATAAATGTTACAGAAACAATCAATCTGTATTGGTGAAAAGGAAGGAAACGTAAATCATTGATTATGCTTTAATCCTCAAAGAAAAAACTCAATAGGAAGAAAACCACTGTTTTGTCTATTTTGTTTCAGTCTAGAGAAATTAGCTGGAAGCCTAGAGGGTGGACTTTTTTCTTCTTTCCCTCTGTCTTCTCATCTAGCAAACGATCATGTCAAATTAAATAACCTCTAGACATCCTTGCTGCTATGATTTTTAGCATGAAGTTCAGTGACTGTTGTATAGGCAGGGTTAACAAGAATTCTTTTCTGAGAAGCTGAACTAACAGCGTCTGAAAATTTTTCCAACTCTAGGATTCTAGGAGGGATTTTTAGGTTTTCCCATCATTTTGGTTCTTTTTTGGTACCCATGTGTCCGTTGAACCCAACTTTTCTACTAACCACAAATGTAAAATAAATAATTCCATATTGCAATTTGGGGAATCTGGGTGTTTTATATAAGCCTCACAGTAACCACAAAGAAAAAGCCTCTAGTAGATATACTAAAGATAAAGAGAAAGGAGTCAAAGCATTTGACTACAAAAATTCATCAAATCACAGAGACAGCAAAATTAGCCAAACCATTTCTGAAACCATGTTCTTCAAAGTACAAACAAAGATGAGTTTTAGAGCCACAGATTTTTAGTTTGAACTACTAAAATCTTTAAAGGAGTTATTAGAAAAAAGAGGAGTAGGGAAACAAAAAAAAATGTATAATACAGAGAAACCAAAAGGAATTGATAATACATGCATATAAAAGTTAAGGTTGTATTTGTTGTGAGTTGTTATGGGCAGAGGTGGGGTGGTGAAGAGGATTAAACCAACAACCACAGTAGTGAGACTGAAAACTTTAGGAATGGCCTCTGATTAGATTATCTACCTGAAAAACAGGAACATTTAGCTCTTACTTAGGGCAAACAAAAATATGGTATAATTGAATCTTTAATGAAAGAACAAAAGAGGATGAGAGAATAAAATGATGATATAACATTTGAAGAGTTCCCAAGTGGTGGTTTAGAGACCGAACTCATGGCAACCCACAAAAGCTGCTTGGAAAATCTTTCTGGGGCTACATTTCCACAATTATCTCCAATAGGCTGGTAATAGTACTGACTGTGGGACAAGAAGCCTAGATTTCACACTCAGCTTTGTCACTACTAAATGATTGAAATTGGTCTGTTCACTTCCCTTCTTTGGGATAATTTACCCTATATGTAAAAGGACGGTTTTCAATTCATGGACCAGATGATCACTAAGGTTTCTTTTCTCTTTATTGAGACAAAGTCTCACTCTGTTGCCCAGGCTGGAGTGCAGTGGCGCAGTCTTTGCTCACTGCAACCTCTGCCTCCCAGATTCAAGTGATTCTCCTGCCTCAGCCTCCCGAGTAACAGGAATTACAGGTGCCTGCCACCATGCCAGGCTAATATTTTGTATTTTTAGTAGAGATGGGGTTTCACCAAGTTGGCCAGGCTGGTCTCGAACTCCTGACCTCGTGATCCGCCCACCTTTGCCTCCTAAAGAGCTGGGATTATAGGTGTGAGCCACCACACCTGGCCCGCTAACTAAGGTTTCTTACTCTACCATAATTCTCTAATTTATTGAGGAACATCATGACAATAATGATGATAGCTACCATTTATTGCCTGCTTATGATGTGATACGGAGTGTTCAAAATGCTGCTTATGAATCTAGTACTCATTTAGTGATCATTACACAGTGAGGTAGGAATAATTATAACCACTATTGTTATTTGAAAAAATCTGATAACTCAGAGATAATACATAACTTGTCCAAATTACCAGCTGATAAAGCCAGGATTTGAACTGTAATTTGGTTGTAGAGATCAAGTTCTTAAGAACTACATTGCTTTGCCACCTAAAATGTGAAGTAATATAAATTTCAGTACATATGGAACCCATGAGGAAAATGCCATTTGTCTGTATTTTCTCTCACTTTGAAGTCTCTCCAAAAACTTCCAACCCTTCAAGAATCTTTGATGTCATAATCATTATTTACTGCATGTTTTCTTTGTCAAAGGCATTGTGCTAGGTGCCTTATATAAATAAATAAATTATCACACAAACCCTATGAAATTTGGACTATTATTATCTCTTTTCTACGGATGAGAAAGCTGAGACACCAAATTTGGCAATCCAATTGAGGTCACACAAATGATAATTAACAGGTAAATTCAAACCCAGTTTTGCCTGACTTCAAACAAAACCCCTTTTTACTGATTTCGGGTTCTATATTCTTCGACTTAAATATAGAGATTGATACAGAAAAACCTCACCAAGAAAAAACAGACACACAGACACACAGACACATCAGCATACTCCTCAATTACTCACACAGCTATTTGGAGGATGTCAGTATGCTTGAAATTCTACAACATCTGGCACTGAAGCCAACAGGAAATGAGGATGAATGAGAAAAAACACATTTTGGATCATTGAGTGGGTTTATGTTGCCCTCACAGCACTGTGTACTCTTTAATTTGGTCAGCCGTTTTTCTATTTCAGAAGCTGTAGAACAGTTGGTGCATATTTGCCTAACTTCGGCTTCTCATGAATAATTAATAATTTCTGCCAGTGTTTGTCAGTGGAAATCAAGTCTTGTTCCCTCTCAGCGTAGGAGCCTAGTACATCAAACATTTAGGGAACATAGGCCAAAAAAACAAAAGGAAATATCAAATACCCAATAAGTTATATTGAGGAATAATACATTCCTAGCAGAGAATGAGGCATAAGAGGATCCAATTTCTCCCCCAAAGTACTACATATTCTTTTCTTCTTTTCTTTTCTTTCTTTTCTTTTTTTTTTTCTGAGACGGAGTCTCACTCTGTGGCCCAGGCTGGAGTGCAGTGGTGCGGTCTCAGCTCACTGCAAGCTCCGCCTCCCGGATTCACACCATTCTGCTGCCTCAGCCTCCCCAGTAGCTGGGACTACAGGCACTCACCACCACCCCCGGCTAATTTTTTGTATTTTTAGTAGAGACGGGGTTTCACCGTGTTAGCCAGGATGATCTCGATCTCCTGACCTCGTGATCCGCTCACCTCAGCCTCCCGAAGTTCTGGGATTATAGGCGTGAGTCACTGCGCCTGGCTACATATTCTTAAAATGCAGTTCAAGTAAGACTTTTCTTTTACTCTCGGTAAATTTACCTGTTTAGATGCAATAGAGGTACTCTGTTAATAAAGGCTGCATTAAATAAATTTCTGTTAATTGAATTCTATTTTCTCATAAATGTTTCTATGAAATTGATTCCTTGTTTGAAGCCAACAGAATATATATATGGACATGTATATATATGTGTGTGTATGTATATATATATATATGGATATGTATATATGTGTGTGTGTGTCTCAATAAATTTAGTAAAAAATAAATCTTAGTTTAAGGAAGTAAATAAGTTTTCATAACCATTTTGATACTCCAGTGATTTTGTATTGCACTTGATCAATTTTGAATATTTGATCAACTTAAGCACCTGCTTTTCCCTAGTATTGAAATTCCTTTGTTGCTTGACCTTAAATGTAGTTTTCAGAGGTTTCCCTCATTTAGAAGTATGTACAATGTCTCCTAAAGTCCAATTACCACATTCATCTTTACAAGTGGAAGTTTTCACCTCTTTTATAAGATTATTTTGCTGTGGAGCCCATAGTTTATTTAATAACTAAGTACACTTTTTATTATAGTTTCCAAACCACATTGAAAATATGCTTGCTTTCAGTAAGAGATACTATACTTTTCAGCTTTATTTCCAAGAATTAGGTTGCATGTAGACAAAATTATCATAAGACAAAGAAATACAAATATGAAGTGTCTTGGGGGCTTGCTTCTCTGTAGAGGGCTTTTGTATGATGTATGAGCATATCGCCTTAGAAGGGAAATATCTACTCCTTGAATAAGTAAGACCAGTCCTACTTCACATATCAGTAGCTAAATTCTTTTGTAAAATTGTGTCTGATAGTTGAAAGTTGGAGAGAGGAGGGAAAGACAATTGAAATCCATGTCTAAATATCACCAAATAACTGTTTTATATAGTGAAAAATCAGTTGGGCTCACAGACCCCTAAAGCTGGAAGGAAAAATGTACATCTGTTATGTAGCAATAAAAATAAAATGTTTAAAAAGTAAAAAAAAAAAAAAAAAAAAAAAAGGCTGAAAGAAAGCTTTGAAATCAGTGTGGTTTTTAAAAATGTATCACTGAAGAAAATGAAAGTCATAGAAGAAAAATGACCTGACCAAGTCCCCACAGCTAACTAGTGGCAGAACCAGCACTTAAATGAGATTGGCATTGTGCACACCAGACAATGCATTGATAAACTAGATTTCAAACTATGGTTGAAATATCAAGTATACTTGCAGATTGGGACGATGTTCCAAGCACAGAAACTTCATATTGTTGGTTTTATTTTAAGAAAAATTCCATGGGCCAGAGGGCACTGAAATTTATTCTGTATTGTGCTGAAGGAGAACGAATTAGGTTGCAGTAGAAGTGATTTAAGTGGTAGGTTTTCATTTCACAGTTGATCACAGCAAAGACAGAGACCATTTGGTGCCTTTTTCAATGTCTGCCAAAAGTTACTTCGTGTCTCAAATACTGATTCTTTCATTGATGTGCAGACAGAACTTAGCCCCCAAGGAAGCTGGTGGAGTTGGTTGAATGCCAGAGTTGGTTTATTTCTTTGGTGAAATTAAACTGTTCTTGTACTTTTAAATAGCACTTGATTTCCTTATTTTCTAAAATAAATTTGTTTTCTATGGATGAACCAATAAAGCTTGTGTTTTATTTAATTATGTTCCTATATTACATATACCCCCCTTTTATACTTTGGCACTTAACTCCTAAATGCCAATTTAGAAAATAGATTTAAAATTGCCTAAAATTAGTGAACTGAGCAGATTTCTATATAGGATAAAATATAAGAAAAATAGTGTTATGAAAAGAGTTGCCCTTTGATATTTCTCATTTCTAATCTCAAGCAGTAAAACATCAGTAAAAAAGTCAGTCTGGACAAAATCTCCATTAAAACTTTAAACCTCAACTCTCTCTCTCTCTCTCTTTGGATCCTCTCCAAAACACTGTAAGTAGGTACAATTGAAAGTATATTGGTGCAGAGAGGAAGAACTGCAGAGACACAACAACTAGGATATAAAAAGAAAGATAATTCATCTTGAGAGTAGGACCATTCCGGTGCATTTTAGAGAGTGGATTTTTGCAATCCTTTTGGATGAATACTTTTTGGAGACTGAGTAATTCCCAAAATTTATTTTAAAATCATCCCACAATTAGAAGCTTGAATCAAGTGACATGACAGCTCACTTTAAATTAGAAGAAAAGCCTCTGTATTTTTGATGCTGTCTGAACCAAAATATACTGATCTATGTATGGATTTTCTAAAGTAAGTTTCACTAGATTTAAAGTAAGGTAATTCACAATTTCATAATTGATTGAAAATGACAGGAAGAGAGGTCAGGCTGGGAATAGAGCAAACCATCTGTATAATGTATACTGGGTTGGGCTTTTGAGTTGATTTGAAGTTCTGTATTTCTATCAGCCTATCCTGTTATGCAATTAAGGGGTACAGAATAGAACAGTGTTCACATACATAAAGTAGACTTGGAATCTCTAACATTCTCATTTGAGAATTGGATAGTTAGTCCCCGTTCCCAAAGTAGTCAATGGGGAGCCAGAAACTATTAAGTCTGTATGTTAGAAAATTATAAAAGTGACATGAAATACATAAAGGCCAACTCCACACTGAAGAGGGCACAGAGCTAAGACTTGCTCAGTCTAAATCAAGAAATTAGGCTAAATGAAACCAAACTAAATCACATTTGGCTTAAAGATCTAAAAATAATGCCATTCATTGCTAATGTTCTCACCAATCTTGTTTTATATTATAGCATTTGGTTAACTACAAAGCAGTATACCATTTATGAATGCAACCCTGAGAACACTTTTGCTTTGCTCAATCTTGTAAAGGGGAAAACTCAGGCAATTGTCTATATTATTAATGACATAAAATAGACCTGTTCACCTTAAAATCAAAATAATCAAAGTCAATGATATTTACTTGATTTTTCTGAAGATGTTGCTAGTAGATAAATAGTCTTGGAGAGGTTTATGAAACCATCTGTCTTAATCAAAAGCTATTATGATCTATTCAAGCCAATCTTAAAGAATATCCTTCTTATAAAAACACCTGCAACGCACTTTGGGAAATTTTAATGTTAAAAAGTAGAGAATTCAGGAAATCCCAGCTGCAATATGAAGTGATTCAATGTATTTCAGAAAAGCAAAATAGAAAATCTAGAAAATTTAAAAAGAGGTATTGATTCCATAGATGACTGCATTTGGTACAAAAATGCAATTACAGTATCCATTCATTTAAGGATAATTTTAATTCAAATGCTTTCCTCAAAACTGTCTGCAAGTGTAAATTAGCACAACCATTATGAAAAACAGTAGGGGGGTTCCTCAAAAAATTAAAAATAGAACTACCATATGATCCAGCAATCCCATTTCTGTATATATATCCAAAGAAAATGAAATCAGGATCTCTAAAACATTTGCACCCCCATGTTTATTGCAGCCCTACTCACAATAGCCAAGACACAGAGTCAACCTAAATGACCATAAACAGATGAATTGATAAAGAAAATGTGGTATATATGCACAATGGAATACTATTCAGCCATAAAAATAAATGAAATCCTGTCATTTGTGACAACAAGGATGAACCTGGAGGACATTCTATTAAATGAAATAAGTCAGACCCAGAGAAATAAATACTGCATGATCTCACTCATGTGGAATCTAGAAAAGTTGATCTCATAGAAGTAGAGAGGAGAATGGTGTGTACTAGAAGCTAGGCTGATTGGGAGGAGAGATAGGGAGATATTGGTCAAGGAATACATAACTACAGTTAAATTAGAGAAATAATTTCAAGAGATCTATTGTATATCAAGGTGACTATACTTAATAATGATATAGTGTATTCTTAAGAAATGTAAAGAGAATGTATGCTACGTGCTCTTACACAAAAATGATAACTATGTGAGATATTGCACCATTCCACAATATATATACTTTAAAACATCATGTTGTACATGATAAAAACACACAATGTTATTGACCAATTAAAATAATAATAATAAATTATCTGCCCCCTCTCCCTCTTGAGATTCTACTTATGAGTTTTGGACTTGTTGAATCTCAGCTAAGCATGCTTTATATTTGCTAAGATATGATAACATATGATAAGCATCCAAAAATTGTTTGTTGACCTGAAGTGTAGTTTAAGAAAATTTTCAAACTATTTTGTATGTGAAACAAATGAGGCGTTAGGAATTTAATTTCTGTGTCTAAGTCAAATATATTAATGCACTTATATATGCATGGTAGTTGCGAATAACTACTCAATCCAACAAATGAAAATTAACCAGGAAGGTCTTGACAGCTCCAAGGATATGGACATAAATAATATGTTTCAGCATATTGGCAGCACTAACCCATTTGTAACCCAGTCCAATCTAAATTGGAGGAAAAATAATTTAGGTTGTTCATAATTACTATAGTAGGGTATTCTCTGACTTCAAATGAGTAGAAACAAAGACAGTCTTTCATGCTGAGTAGACAGATAACCACGACTGGAATTACCCACAGTACTTGCACCACTAAGATGTAAGTAATTGTGCTCAGAAAAAAATTGATAGCAAATAGACATACATAAGGATACACAATACTTACAGGTTGAAATGGTTGAGAGGGAGAAATAGTGCATACACCTAGTTGTATTGGTATAGATTAATTCTGGCTACACATAGAAGTGACCTAAATTATAGTAGTTTAAATATGACAGAATTATTTCTCTCTCATATAAAACAAGTGCTGAGGTAGACCATTAAGGGATGGTGTGGCAGCTCCACCATCATCAGAACGCCAGACTTGTCCAGTTTTTATCAGCTTGATTCTGATGATATGGCCTTATTTTTATGATTCAAGATGGCTACTGCTGCAGTAGTAACCATCTTCAGCTTTCAAACAGCAGGATGGAGGAAGAAAGCAAGCAAGCTATGTATCCCTCTGTTAAAAAGACACCTCTGGAAGTCCCACACAGAATTTCCACTTGCTTCTCATTGGTGGAAGCATACTTATATGCTACCTGCAGGTGCCAGGAAGGCTGGAAAATATGGTCTTTTAGCGTGTACCTGTAAACATCAAGTTTCTGTTAATTTCAGTAGAAGAGAATACATAATGGTAGCTAACTAGCAATCTCTAGAAAGCCTACTTGGGGACAATGAGCAAGTTAAGGAAAATCTTGCTTAACTGGGAACCAATTAGTTCTTTTGTTTTTTTGCATCCCTGACACCATCAACAGTTTTCATAGTTTGGCATCTTTTACTGATCACAAGTACCATGTATGTCTTATTGACAACACATCTATTAGTAATTTTCATATTTACCAGAGAGTGAAATATCACATTGATTAGTGATTGTTGAATGTATTTCATTTATATTATATTATATTGAATTTATTCAATTCTGTTTTCTGTAGGGAAGGGATCTGAATAAGGTGGGATGATGTCTTAACTTCTGATATCACCATAAACCTTTCTTAATAGATGATTTTACATATCTGGCTATTTTGGAATATGGCTCCTGAAGATAATATAGCTTATTTCCAGAACTGTTTCTATTAGGCTGGTTGTATATATAAATTGTTGGGGAAAAATACCTTCTCTAAGTGAGAGAAATGATCATTCTAGTTAGGGGTAGGCAAAGTTAAGAGAATAGGGAGTGTGTAATACTGAGCCTGTTTTTAGATAGCTGCCTTCTGCTTCCTTTCACATTTTTCCTTCTCTGCTTTCTTCTTTGTCATAGCTACTTTCTCCAGGCTCCTGCAGGGCTTGGCCTTTTCCATTTTATGCTAAAAGAAATAAGAGCAGTGGAGTGTGCTACATGACATATTTGGAAAGGTGGTAAATATTTAATAGATGATATGGTAAATAATGTATATAATTTAGCAAGAAACAATGTAAATATTTCATGGACTGCAGTGCAGCTGTTAGGCTGAAATTAAACCTGTGAGCCTAGAGAAAAGCTGCAGTTCAAAACGTCCTCTTCTGATGAGAGCACTTGCTTCTCTGGTATCTCTAGTCCACAACCTTGGAGAAGTGGTTGGCACTTAAGGATATCTTGGATATCCCCTGATAGGAAGTGGTGATAAGAGTAACTCAAGATAGTGAATAATTCAAATGCCAATTAGACTTTGGGGTAAAATTTTGGGTATTTGAGAAGTGGATTTCTTTATTAATTACATTATTATTAGGATGATATTGAAGACATTTTATTATCCTATATATTCATGGACTATGGGATGCTCTCCCATGATGAATTTGCCATGTATGATCCACTGTTAGTAAACGCAAGAGTGTCTGTGCTGTCCTTTCTTCTCTCTGAACTTTGTTGGTAATCAATTTCTATAAGGAAATTAATGCGTCTCTCTGGTCTACCTGGAAAATAGAAGAACTAAACAAAATCCAGAATCTGGGACATCACATAAAGGCCAAGTTGAAAATATAGTTGTTTAGATGCTATCAATCTTCTGCTGGGTATGTGTTATATCCCTAGCATTGTAATAAGTGCAACAGAAAATATAAACATTATGTAAGAAATGTCCTCTTGCCTAAGAAAGTTATAATTGGAGAGACAAAGTTAATTCATAAGAAACAATTGAAAACCAATCAAATACTAAACAAAAAGTGTCTTTTTAATAATAATTCTAGTATTATGAAATGGACTGAATTCACTGCAAATTCATGTCACTTAACTTGAAGTAGGCACTCTCTGCTGCTCTGTAGACCTTTTTAGCCATGTCTTGGCCCGGTATCACATTTCTCTAGAAGAGGTGGTCCTAACATTGTCCAGTATTGCCTTCTCCATCCACATTCCTTGCTCTCATTAGATGGTTTTAGTCATATTTTTCTGAGCAATTAAAGGTATTTTCTTTTCAATCTTAATATGTCTACATATGTCTTCAATTATTTTCTTCTCCTTCCTCCTCTCTTAGAGGCAGAAGTCACTATTTTTCCAAGGTGAAAATTTCTTATATAGGGAAGGCTATTCCTTCCTACTCCATCAGAAATGTGGTCCTTCAATTATCCTTTCTTTCTTTGTGTCTTCATTCTCTTGCCCTCATTTGTTTAAAGTTTTCCTGTACATGCAGTCAACTTTCCTTATGATGCCAAAATGAGATGATGATGATGATGATGATGATATTTATCATTTATTGAACATCCAGGTCTAAGCACTATGCTAGGCTCTAGGCTGAGATTCAGCCTCCTTAGGCATTTGGTGTGCTCATTGGTACTAGAGTGTCTTTGCTTCTAGGCCCTCTTAATGGACAGAGCTAGGGAACATAAGTATGTATATACATACCCATGTACATCTTTATTTCTATAGCTATCTGTTTATATGTTTAAAATGCTGAATTCATACTGATTCTAATCCAATACCACAAGGTTCATTCCAGTCTTTCTTGTTTTCTAATTTGTAATTCATTCAAAGACAGTGAGAAAATTCGTTCTCATTCTTCACAATATATTAACTGATTTGCTTAATCTTGGAACATGTATAAATTAATTTAAGAATTGCTAACCTTTGCTCCTATGAAAAGTCAACCTACTTATTTGGAGTACAATATTTGTTTACCAGTCTGTATGTCTTTAACCTGAGGCTGTAGAGTGAAAATAGTATCTTCAAGAATTACTTCAGTAAATTACCATACCCCTACCTACCTTCAATGTGATTATGCTTATGTTGTTTATGTGACAATCGTATTTATTTCTGCTTGTACTTCATTTCCAAGTCTGTCTCCCATCCTTGTTAAATGTATGTATGTATAGTTTTTTGTTTATGTTTTCATATATTTACTTATTTATTAGTATGTAAAACATGAGCCTGGTTGTAAAAATTAAAACTATTCAGAAAAATATACTTAGAAAAGTCTAACTTAGACTCAATCCCTTCTAACTCATTCCTATCTACCATTCTTTCTTTTATCTTTATTCACCCCTCGTAAGTAACTAATCCTTTTAGTTTCTAACTTATCTTTCCTATTTTTTCCTAAAATGAGCAGATATCTGTGCACAATAATCTGTTACTTTCATGTAACCATTACACAAAAGTAGCATAACATAGATACTCTTGGCGCTTAAGTTTTTCATTTAATAATATATCGTGAATGTTATTCCATATCAGTTTATATATTCTTCTTCATTCTTTTTTGCAGTTGCATAACAACCCATTATGTGCATGCACTATAGTGTATTCAACCATTGTCTTAAGTGAGGACATTTAGGATATTTTCACTACTATGTATTTCAAAAAAATGCTGCAGCAAATAACCTGTGTATTTTTGTACTGTTGAAAGTATATTTTCTGAGTAAATTCCTAGAAGATGAACTGATGGCTTGAATGATAAGCCCATGTATATTTTTGTTATATATTGTCCAATTCCCCTTCATAAGAGTTATACCAATTTGCATTCCCACCAGAATATGAATCTGTACGTATGAGTGCATGTTTCCTCACAGCCTCGCTAATAGAATGAGTTGTCATACATTTTTAAATAATGTTTTTACATATTTTAGAAGAGTTATAAAATGTACAGAATAATTGTGAAGATAGTGCAGAAAATTCTCATATGCTTCACACCCAGTTTTCCCTAGTGACAGTTAATATTGAATGTCAACTTGATTAGATTGAAGGAAGCAAAACATTGTTCCTAGGTATGTCTGTGAGGGTGTTGCCGAAGGAGATTAACAATTGAGTCAGTGGACTGGGAGAGGCAGATCCACCCGCAATCTGGGTTGTCACCATCTCATAATAATCAGCTGCCAGCATGGTTAAAATAAAGCATGCTTCCTGCCCTCCAACATTAAACTCTAAGTTCTTCAGCTTTTGGATTCTTGGACTTACACCAGTGATTTGCCAGGGGTTCTTGGGCCATCGGACACAGACTGAAGGCTGCACCGTTGGCTTCCCTACTTTTGGGGTTTTGGAACGTGGACTGACTTTGTTCCTCACCTTGCAGATGGCCTATTGTGGGGCTTTACCTTGTGATCCTATGAGGCAATACTCCTTAATAAACTCCCTTTCATATATACATCTATTACTTCTGTCCCTTTAAAGAACCCTGATTAATACAGATTTTGGTACTGGGAGTCATTCTAGAGGAAGAGAATTTTAAGGATGGATTTCTTTAGTTGGTTTTGGGGTTTCAGGAGTTGGCCACTTAACATGATTAGACCCCAAATGCTAAGAACTCTACTTCTAATAGTGTGGAGAACACTGACAGTCTTTGGCATGAACTGTTTAGAGTGTTATATAAAATAAATGCCTTTGATACTCCTGATTCACTGCTGGTGAGAGGCAAGAAGTTTAGGGGCTCTATACACAATACTTTGGCCCTATGTGGAGAACCAAGGAATGTAATGAAGTTAGTTGGTTGCACCTAGGTTTGTCGGACAAAGTGAAGAAAGAAAAGGATGAGCTCAGGGATTCTAACTCCCGGCTCCAGAAGCACATACTGAGTCTCAATTCTTCTAAGGTTACCCTGAGTGAGAGTCTTATCTCCTGTAGACAAAGGGAAAAAATTGCAGAAAATCAAACACAAGCTCTTATCATGAGAGTGGCTGACCTGCAACAAAAGGTGCATGATCAGCCTCAGGAGGTGTCTACTGTTAAAGTGAGGGCATTGATTGAAAAAGAATGGGACTTTGCAACTTGGAATGGAGACATGTGGGAGGACCCTGATAAGGCTGTGACCACTAAGCTCCTAAATTCTGATAAGCCTCATTTGCCAGAGGAAACAGTTTCCTCACATCCAGTGGTGGCAACATCCCTTCCCCCACCCAGGCTGCCATCAGCCTTTCCACCTCTGTCTGAGGAGATTAACTATGCACTGCCTGAAGCAACATGATGACCTCCCCTAAAGCCGTTGCCAGGCAAGGCAATGCTGATTCCCCTTTACGACCTGCCCCCAATACCCTTGTTTGCTTCTAGAGCTATAACTAAAGTCCCAGCAGATCCCTAGAGGTGAAACACAGAGTGTGACCCACAAGGAGGTATGCTATGCTCCAAAAGAATTGCTTGAATTTTCTAATTTATACGAGCAGAAATCTGAAGAACAGGCATGGGAATGGATATTAAGGGTGTGGGATAACGGTGGAAGGAACAAAAGTTGGATCAGGCTGAATGTATTCATATGGGCCCACTAAGCAGGTATCCTGCATTTAATGTTGCAGCTCAGGGAGTTAAAAAAGGTTCTAATAGTTTATTTGCTTGGTTAGCTGAAATATGGATCAAAAGATGACCCACTGTGAGCAAGCTAGAAATTCCTGATCTCCCTTGGTTTAATGTAGGGGAAGGGATCCAAAGGCTTAGGGAGCTTGGGATGCTGGAGTGGATTAGTCACTTTAGACCTATTCATTCCAGTTGGGAGGGTCCAGAAGACATACCCTTCACCAATACTTTGTGAAATATATTTGTGAGGTGAGCATCTGGATCCTTGAAGAGCTCTATGATTGCTCTTCTCTGTGTGCCAGATCTAATAATGGGAACCTCAGTAACTCAACTAGAAAATTTAAAGGCAATGAGAGTAATTGGATTCTGCGGCAGCAGGGACCAAGTGGCAGCACTCAACCGTCAAGGCAAGGTGGGCACAGTTAACATAATGGACAGCAGAGGCAAAGAAGCAATCAGAATAGTCTGACTCATGTAGAGCTCTGGCATTGGCTAATTAATCATGATGTTCCTAGAAGTGAAATTGACAGGAAGCCTACTGCATTCTTACTTAATTTGAATAAGCAGAAAACTTCTAGTCTGACTGTACAAAAAGACTAATTTGAATTATAAAAACAGAAAATTATGGCTCCTCAATCAATTTTTAGACTTGAATCAGTTTACAGACCCAGAACTCCTTAAATCAAGGGGAGACCGGGTCCCCTTGAGGAAGGACCCCACTTCACTACCAACAATTTATGCTGTTAATCCTTCTCCTATCCTTCCCCAAGGAGACCTCCAGCATTTTACCAGAGTAACTGTGCATTGGGGAAAGGGGAATGATCAGACTTTTCAGGGACTATTGGATACTGGCTCTGAGCTGACATTGATTCCAGCAGACCCAAAATGTCATTGTGGTCCTCCAGTTAAAGTAGGGGCTTATGGAGATCAGGTAATTAATGGACTTTTAACTCAGATCCAACTTACAGTGGGTCCAGTAAGTCCCCGGGCTCATCCTGTAGTCATTTCCTTAATGCCAGAATATATAATTGGCATACACATACTTAGCAGCTGGCAGAATCCCCACATTGGCTCCCTGACTGGTAGCATGAGGGCTATTATGGTGAGAAAGGCCAAATGGAAGCCATTAGAGCTGCCTCTACCTAGAAATATAATAAATACAAAACAATATCACATCCCTAGAGGGATTGCAGAGATTAGTTTCACCATCAGGGGCTTGAAAAATGCAGTGGTGGTGATTCCCACCACATCTGTGTTCACCTCTCCTATTTGGCCTTTGCAGAAGACAGATGGATGTTGGAGAATGACAGTAGATCATTGTAAGCTTAACCAAGTGGTGACTCTAATTACAGCTGCTGTACCAGATGTGGCTTCATTGCTTGAGCAAATTAACATATCTCCTAGTACCTGGTATACAGCCATTGATTTGGTAAATGCCTTTTTCTCCATTCCTGTCCATAAGGCCCAGCAGAAGCAATTTGCCTTCAACTGACAAGGCCAGCAATATACCTTTACTTTCCTACCTCAGGGGCATATCAAATCTCTGGCTTTGTGTTATAATCTTCGCAAAGACTTGAATCACTTTTCCCTTCCACAAGATATCACACTGGTCCATTACATTGGTGACATTATGCTGATTGAATCCAGTGAGCGAGAAGTACCAAACACACTGGACTTATTGGTGAGATATTTGTGTGCCAGGGAATGGGAAATAAATCTGACTAAAATTCAGGGACCTTCAACCTCAGTGAAATTTTTAGGGGTCTAATGATGTGGGGCCTGTCAAAATATTCCTTCTAAGGTGAAAAATAAGTTGTTGCATTTGGCCCCTCCTACAACCAAGAAAGAGGCACAATGCCTAGTGTGCCTATTTGGATTTTGGAGGCAACACATTTCCCATCTGGGTATGTTACTCTGGCCCATTTATCGAGTGACCAAAAAGGCTGCCAGTTTTGAGTGGGGTCCAGAACAGGAGGGGCTCTGGAAGGGGTCCAGGCTGCTGTGCAAGCTGCTCTGCCACTTGGGCCATATGATCAGTGGATCCAATGGTGCTTGAGGTGTCAGTGGCAGATAGAGATGGTGTTTGGAGCCGTTGCCAGGCCCCCATAGGTGAATAACAGTGGAGGCCTCTCAGGTTTTGGAGCAAAGCCCTGCCATCCTTTGCAGATAACTACTCTCCCTTTGAGAGACAGCTCTTGGCTTGTTATTGGGCTATGGTAGAAACAGAACATTTGACTATTGGTCATCAAGTTACCATATGACCTGAACTGACTGTCATAAATTGGGTGCTTTATAAGCCGTCTATTCATAAAATTGGGCATGCATAGCAGCATTCCGTCATCAAATACAAGCGGTATATATGTGATTGGGCTCGAGCAGGTCTGGAAGACACAAGTAAGTTACGTGATGAAGTGGCTCAAATGCCTATGTTCTCCACTCCTACCAAGCTGCCTGCCCTCCCCCAGCCTGCACTGATGGTCACATGGATAGTTCCCTATGATCAGTTGACAGAAGAACAGAAGACTAGGACCTGATTTACAGATGGTTCTGCATGATATGCAGGCACCACCCAAAAGTGGACAGCTGCTGCACTACAGCCCCTTTCTAGGGCATCCCTTAAGGACAGTGGTAAAGGAAAACCTTCCCAGTGGGCAGAACTTTGAGCAGTGCACCTGGTTGTGCACTTTACTTGGAAGGAGAAATGGCCAGATGTGTGACCATATACTGATTCATGGGCAATAGCCAATGGTTGGCTGGATAGTCAGGGACTTAGAAGAAGCATAATCAGAAAACTGGTGACAAAGAAATTTGGGAAAGAGGTATGTGGATGGACATCTCTGAGTGGTCAAAAACTGTGAAGATATTTGTATCTCATGTGAATGCTCACCAATGGGTGACCTCAGCAGAGGAGGATTTTAATAATCAAACGGATAGGATGACTTGTTCTATGGACACCACTCTGTCTCTCTCTCCAGGCACCCCTGTCATTGCCCAATAGGCCCATGAATGAAGTGGCCATGGTGGCAGGGATGGAGTTTACCCATGGGCTCAGCAACATGGACTTCCACTCACCAAGACTGATCTGGCTACAGCCACACCGAGTGCCCTCTTTACTGTCAGCAGAGACCAACACTGAGCCTTTGATATAGCACCAGTGCTCTCAGTGATCATTGCCTGTGACAAAGGCACTCAGTCTACAGCTAAAGAAGTGTGACAGTGCACTCATGCTCATGGAATTCACTGGTCTTTCTATGTGCTCCATCATCCTGAAGGAGCTGGAATGATAGAACAATGGAATAGCCTCTTGAAGTCAAAATTACAATGCTAACTAGGTGACAATACTTTGCAGGGCTGTGGCAAAGTTCTCCAGAAGGCTGTGTATGTCCTCAATTTGTGTCCAATACATGGTACTGTTTCTCCCATAGTCAGGATTCATGGGTACATTAATCAAGGGGTGGAAGTGGAAGTGGCACCACTCACCGTCACCCCTAATGAACCATTAACAAAATTTTTGCTTCCTGTTCCCATCACATTACGTTCCGCTGGCCTAGACGTCTTAGTTCCAGAGGGGGGATTGCTGCCAGCAGGAGACATAATGATTCCATTGAACTTGAAGTTAAGCTTGTCACCTAGCCACTTTGGGCTCCTCCAACCTCTAAGTCAATGGGCTAAGAAAGGAGTTACAATGTTGATTGGAGTGACTGACCCAGACTATCAAAATGAAATCAGTCTACTACTCCACAATGGAAGAAGGAAGAGTATATGTAGAATACAGGAGATCCTTTAGGCGTCTTTTACTATTACCACGCCCTGTGATTAAGGTCAATGGGAAACTACAACAGCCAAATCCAGGCAGGACTACAAATGGCCCAGACCCTTCAGGAATGAATATTTGGGTCACTCCACCAAGAAAAAAACACAACCCACTGAGGTGCTTGCTGAAGGCAAAGGGTATACAGAATGGGTATATACTAACACACACACATGCACACACACACACCTATCAATCTAACTTTCTTTCTAACCTATCTATCCATCAGTTCTTATTTATTTTTCTTTCCTTTATTTATATAAATGTATTTAATACATAATACTTTATATATATAACATAGTGAGATGTGTGTATATATATGTGTGTGTATATATATATATATTTTTTTTTCTTTTTTTGGTGATCAAAGTCAGAGCATTTAGGGTATCCATCACCTGAGTATAATACATTTTTGTAGATTGACTTTTGTATGTTAACTTTGTATTCCTGTGACCTTGTTATACTCTTTTATTTGTCCTGGGAGATTTTTGTGTTGTTGATTTAAAAAAGTTTCTACATGTACAATAATGTCATCTGTAAGCAAATACATTTTATTTCTTTGTTTTAATGTATATAACTTTAATTTCATTTTATTGTCTTATTGCAATATGTAGCACTGCCAAGACGATACTGAATAAGAGTGATAAAAGATAATATCCTTTTCTTTTTCTGGACCTTAAGTGAAAAACATTCACTTTCTCACCATCAAGTACTTTGTTAACCATAAACGTTTTGAAGATGTTCTTTATCACACTGAAAAATATACACTATATTAATACTTTATTAAATTTTAAAAATTATGAATAGTTTAAGAATTTTGTCATGTATTTTTCCAGTATTAATTAATATGATTGTATGAATTTTCTTTTTTAGTCTGTTGATTTAGGAAATTATACAGATTGATTTTTAAAATTTTTACTTTTTTAAATTTAGTCCAATTTTTTTATTTAGTTAGTGAGTGAGTTTAGTTTATTTTTAGTGCAGATGAGGTTTTGCCGTATTGCCCAAGATGATCTTGAACTTTGGGTTTCTAGCAATCTGCCCACCTCAGCCTCCCAAATTGCTGGGATTACAGGGATGAGCCACCATGCCAGGGCCTGGGTCTCGCTTTGTTCAAAGTCTAGGCTAGTCCCGAAATCCGGGCTCAAGCGATCCACCTGCCTCAGCCTCTCACAGCACTGAAATTACAGATGTGAGTCACTACACCCAGCCTGATTTTAAAATCTTGAGCCAATGTTACACAACTGAAATCCTACTTGATGATGGCATATAATTTTATATATTCATTGCTGGATTCAATTGGCTATTTTGTTGAGGATTTTTCCATCTCTGATCAAGGGAGATGTTGGCTTATAGTTTTCCTTTCTTGTAATGTCTTTAGTCTGGTTTTGGAATTAAGGGGATGGTGGCTTCATAGAATGAATTAGGAAGTGTTCCTACTGCTTTTATCTCTTAGAAAAGATTGTGGAGAATTGATATTATTTCCTCAGTAAGTATTCAATAGAATTCACCAGTGAAACTATCTGGGTTTGTTGTTTTCTCTTTTAGTAAGTTATTAATTATCGATGTAATTTTTAATAGATGCAGGTCTTGCAGATTATTTATTTCTTCTTATATTACTTTTGGTAGTTTGTGTCTTTTAAGGAATTTGACAGCTTCAACTAAATGATCAAATTTGTGGTAAAAAATTGTTCATAGCATTTCTTTATTATCGTTTTAATATACATGCAATCAGTAACAATGACTCATTATGATAGTGACGCTAGCAAAACAAAATGAAGTCAAAAATTCTTGTTTAACTTAGATAGATTTGTATCAACTTTATTAATATTTCTATAACAACAGATTTTGTTTCTATAACAACAGATTTTGTTTTCATTCTTTTTTCTATTGTTTCTCTGTGTTCAGTTTCATTGGTTTTTGCTTTAATTTTTATAATGTCACTATTTTCTCCTTTTTTACTTAAATTTTTTGGTTATTTTTCTCTGGTGAAATCTTAGGTCATTAAGCTTAGATTTTTTTCCCCTAATATATTTATTTAAGGCTATAAACTATTCTCTAGGCCTTGTTAGCATGGTGTTAGGTATGAAAGAGGAACAACTTTCCAGAATTTTTGAATAATTTTCAACATTTTAATGACCAAATGTCTCCTCACAAGTGTTTATTCAGTGCTATACCTCCCCCACCACACATTTTCCTTGGTGAGACAGGAAGGCTGGAGTGAAAGGAATATCCTTCTGCCAACTGGAATAAGACTCTGGTAGCCTTTTTCCTTATAGAGCAGCTCTTTGTTGTGGAGAACATCATGAGAATATTTCACAATGATTCTTCTTCTTCTCCTACTAAAACCAGGAGGGGAACTCCTCAGAATTCTTACCGTGATAACCTACCAGGGTTTCTGAAGGTAAAATTATTAATTGTAGGAATTTCGTAAAGCTGGGCTGCTAGAAGATTCTCACTCCAATTGCACCTCCTTATTTAGCCTCTATGAATGTGATCAAAATTACCATTTAGTGGTCCTACCATAGTATGGTTCCAGCCACTCTTGCTTTAGGTAAGCAGATCTTTGCTATGACTCTCTGGATTCTCATCTGTAGAGATTTCCAGATGCTGACTTGCTCCATTACTTCAATTCTCTAATGGGTCCAAGAAAAATCATTAATTTTCAGTTTATCAGGTTTTTATTTTCTTGTTGTAAGGATGAGAGTGACAACCTCTAAAGTCTTTCACATGTCAGTGTTGAAACCAGAGTCTTGGCATATTTTTAAATCATTGCTTATCTGATAGCAGAGTATTTCAGTGTATTATTAACTTGCATTTCTTTAATTATATGTGATGGATATGTTTTCATATGTGTAAGGGTCATTTCTTTTTGACTTCATTTTTTTGCTAGCATCACTCTCACTATCCCATTGATCATTGACTCATTCCAATCCTTCTATGTCCAATGAGTCACTAAGTACTCTTCTAGTAATCTTGCTTATTTTTTATTTTATTTATTTTTTAATGATATTTGAATGTATTTGGTGTTTTTTTGTTGTTGTTGTTAAAACAAGGTTTTATTTTTTATTTTACTTATTTTTTTAATTTTAATTTTTTATTTCAATAGGTTTCTGGGGAATAAGTGGTGTTTTATACATAGACAATTTCTTTAGTGGTGATTTCCAAGATTTTGGTGTACCCATCACTGAGCAGTGTACACTCTACCCAATGTGCCAATGTGTAGCCTTTTATCCCTCAGTCCCCTCCCCCATTTCCCCTTAGTCCCCAAAGTCCTTTACTGTATCATTCTTCCGCCTTTGTGTCCTCATAGCTTAGCTCCCACTTACGAGTGAGAACATACAATGTTTGGTTTTCCATTCTTGAGTTATTTCAGTTAGAATAATGGTCTCCAACCCCATCCAGTTTGCTGTGAATGCCATTATTCTGCTCCCTTTTATGGCTGATTAGTATTCAATGGTATATAAATACCACATTTTCTTTTTTTCTTTATGCACTTGTTGATTGATGGGCATTTGGGCTGGCTCCATATTTGTACTGCTTTAATATTGATAAGTGAGGTAGTATTCTATTCATCATGCTAGTTGTTACCTGAATACCTTTTTTTTTTTTCTTGTGTTATTGTTTTATATGCCCTGTGAGATTTATGCTTTAAAGTGGTTCTATTATGGTGTATTCAAGGATTTGTTTCAAGATTTAGAGCTTTTTTTTTCATAGTCTTTCTCTGTCACCCAGACTGGAATGTAGTGGCATGATCCCAACTCACTGTAACCTTCACCTTCCAGGTTCAGGTGATTTTTCTGTCTCAGTCTCCCAAGTGGCTGGAATTACAGGCACCTGCCACCACACTCAGCTAATTTTTGTATTTTTAGTATAGATGTTATTTCATCAGGGTGGCAAGGCCGGTCTTGAATTCCTGACCTCAAGTGATCCACCCACCTCCGCCTCCCAAAGTGCTAGGATTACAGGCCTGAGCCACCACACCAGGCCTAGAGCACCTTTTTTTTTTTTTATTATACTTTAAGTTCTAGGGTACATGTGCATAACGTGCAGGTTTGTTACATATGTATATTTGTGCCATGTTGGTGTGCTGCACCCATCAACTCGTCAGCACCCATCAATTCATCATTATATCAGGTATAACTCCCCAATGCAATCCCTCCCTCCTCCCCCCTCCCCATGATAGGCCCCAGTGTGTGATGTTCCCCTTCCCAAGTCCAAGTGATCTCATTGTTCAGTTCCCACCTATGAGTGAGAACATGCGGTGTTTGGTTTTCTGTTCTTGTGATAGTTTGCTAAGAATGATGGTTTCCAGCTGCATCCATGTCCCACCTTTTAACAGTTATGTATAGCTGGCTTGGTACTGGCAAATTTTCTCAGCATTTGTCTGGAAAAGATGGTATCTTTCCTTCATTTATTAAGCTTAGTTTTGCTGGATACAAAATTCTTGGCTGTTAATTGTTTTATATAAGGAGGCTGAAAATAGGAGCCCAATTCCTTCTAGCTTGTGGGATTTCTGTTGAGAAATCTGCTGTCAATCCGATAGATTTTCCTTATAGGTTATCCGGTGCTTTTGCCTCACAGCTCTTAAGATTCTTTCCTTTGTCTTGACCTTAGATAGCCTGATGACTATGTGCCTAGGTGATGATCTTTTTGCAATGAATTTCTGGGGTGTTCTTTAAGCTTCCTGTGTTTCAATGTCTACATCTCTAGCAAGACCAGGGGAGTTTTCTTGAGTTTTCTCTTCTTCCTCAGGAACACCCATTATTCTTAGGTTCAGTCATTTAATTTGATGCTTCATGGAGGCTTTGTTCATTTTATAAAAATTGCTTTCTCTTTGCCTTTGTCAAATTGGGTTAATTCAAAAGCCTTTTCTTTGAGTTCTGAAGTTCTTTCTTCTACTTCTTTGATTGCTGAGACTTCCAGTGTATTTTGCCTTTCTCTAAGTGGGTCCTTCATTTCAAGAAGTTGTGATTGTTTCATGCTATCTATTTATCTGTAGATTTTTTCATCCATATCCTGTATCTTTTTTTTTTTATTTAAGTTGGTATTAGTCTTTCTCTGGTGCCTCTTGAGTAACTTAATAATCAACCTTCTGAATTCTTTTCCTGGCAATTCAGAGATTTATTCTTGGTTTTTATCCATTGCTGGTGAGCTTGTTTGATATTTTGTGCATGTTAACAAACCTTGTTTTGTTATATTACCAGAATTGTTTTTCTGGTTCCTTCTCACTTGCATAGACTATCTTAGAGGGAAGAGTGGGGCTCAAGGGCTGTTGTTCAGATTCTTTTGTCCCACAGGGTGCTCCTTCATTGTGCTCTCCCCCTTTCCCTATGGATCAGGCTTCCTGAGGGCAAAACTGCAATGATTGTTATTTCTCTTCTGGGTCTAGCAACCCAGTGGAGCTACCTGGCTCTGGGCTGGTACTGGGGAGTGTCTGCAAAGAGTCCTGTGATGTGATCCGTCTTCAGGTCTCTCAGGTGTGAATACCAGCACCTGCTCTGGTGGAGGTAGCTGGGGAGTGAAGTAGACTCTGCGTTAGTCGTTGGTTGTGTTTTTGTTTGGTGTACTTTGTGTTCACTGGCCTCCAGCCAGGAGGTGGCACTTTCAAGACAGCATCAGCTGTTGTAGTATAGGGAGAATACCAGCTTTCCTTAGAGTTGGCTGGTAAGTATTTGGGTTTCTCGGGCAGTGGGCAGGGCTGTAGAGCTCCCAAGGGATTATTTCCTTTGTCTTTGGCTCCCAGGGCAGGTAGAGAAAGACCGTCAGATGGGGGCAGGGTTAGGTGTGTCTGAGCTCAGACTCTCCTTGGGCAGGGCTTGGTGCTGCTGCTGTGGGTGCTAGGTATGTGGTTCTCAGGCCAATGGAGTTATATCCCCAGGAGGATTATGTTGTGTCATAGAGGTCTCCAGGGAAGTGGGAGAAGAGCAGTGACAGGCCTCAACCAGCTCCCACACAGCCTGAAAGGCCAGTCTCACTCTGACCCTGCCCCTCCACAGCACCAAATTTATTTCCAGGCAGCCAGTGAGTAGGGCTGAGAACTTGCCCCAGACTACAAGCCTCCCTGCTGAGAAAGAAAGCAGGGCTTTCAGGTTTTGTGCCTCCCCATCTAGCAGTTTCTATGCCATATCTACACTCCTGGTTCACTCCCTACCCCAGATTCTGTCCAGCAAACTTTGCATTTAGTGAAAATTGTTACAAAGTTCAGCTAGAAGTTTTCTTCTCCTTGTGGTCTTCTAGTTCCACTGGCAGCCCTTCCCAAGGAGCCCTGCAAGACAAAGTCAGGAATGGCTTCCCTGGGGAATGAGAGTGCCAACAGGGCTCTTCCTGCTGCTTCCTCTACCCCTATATTTCACTTGACTCTCTGAATTTATCTCAGCTCCAGGTAAGGTCACATCCTTCTCCTGTGATCTGGACCTTCAGGTTCCCCAGTGAGGTTGTGAGTCCAGGGTCAGCCATTCCCTCTCTCACACTTTGGGCACTCACAGTTTTTTAGCTGTCTCATGGAGCCTGCAGCAGTCAGCTGCTTCCTTTAAAGTGTCTGTGGATTCTCTTGGCTTTCCTGGAATGTTTCTGCAGTAGTTCTTGGAGCAAAAGATTATGAAGTGAGTCTCCACATGCTGCTCTGTCAATCTAAATGGGAGCTGCAAGTTAGCCCTGCCTCCTATCAGCCATTATTTTTTTCCTTCATTTTCTAAATTTAACATTCTTACTGTGGTCACCCTAGTTCAAAATATGGCACAATATAATAGTTTCCAAAAGGATTCCTCGTATTTGCTGCTTGTCCACTTTTGTCTTATGTTTGTGAGAAGCATGCATTAAACTTCTGAAAGCTTAGGGAAGTTATATAGTAGGATCATTAAGAGGTGAGGATTGAGAGTGAAACAGATCTGGTTTGAATTTAACGTTTTGCCTCTCAAAGCTGTGTGATGTACAAGTCATTTTACTTCTCTTAGCTTCCATTTCCTTACATTTTAAATGAGAATAACAGCAATATTTACTGATAGGTGGTTTTATGATTAACAAAAGTTAATTATAACCTTATTCAGCCTCTGTCACAGCTTTTATTTATAGATGTTTTACTTTTTCTACTCTTCCCTCCCCATCCCAACACATACGGCAAATGCAAGCGTTTGGTCATAGAAAGCACCACTTGATCAAATGTATGTGACTCAAAATAAGTTCATCTCTTCAATTGGGAAACTTTGAATATTGCAAATAGCGTGTTAGTAGCATTGTGTTTAGCTATGTGGAAACGATTTTAAAATAGCTTGTTTTGAGCAGAAAGATGAGGGGGAAGGAATTCTAGAATAACATTGCTCACAAATCACAGGCAGTTTTAATAAATGCTATTATTTATATTTGGCCCTTATAAAACACATTAGTTTTTAAATAAACTAACCTGATTTAGACCAACATAAATGCAAAATTCAGCAGCAGTTACAAATCATACATTCTCAAGAGATCGCAGTACTAAGATGATTACAAACAGCTGCACTATTCAATTGCCATTGAAATGTTATTCAAAGGACAATTAAACAAAAAGTGTCCACGTATAGCTCTCTATTCTATATTTCTTGCACAGCTCACAGTTTGATACTGACTGACCTTAAATCCATGTGTGCCAGGTATTTTAATCCCAGTAATCAAAATATTGGGAAGTCATTTACTAGTTTAAGTACCATTAAGTTTTTGTAAAGACCTATTACAAGAAGAGGAATTTATATTTATTTGTTAGAGATGTCAAGTTTGTGTATAATAACAGCAGTTATATAAGCATGGTCTTTTGAGTTTAAAAGGACATTTTCCCCCAAACAAAACTTAGTAGATAATGTTGAATATAGCCATGCCTGCTATATTTGTTAATGTAGACGCAAATGTTAAATGGTTTAAAATTTTTTGATGAGAATAATCTTCCTATAAAACATTGTCTTGAAAACAGGAATGTGTTAAAATGGATGCCCTCTTTTGTTTGCATGCAAGTCTCCTTGGAAGTTAGGCATACCTTCTCTCTGACAATCTGAGTGTGGACTTGGAGGCTCACATGGTGCTTACTGACTGCCTTCTCTTTTATATTTATATAAATGATATGTCACCAATTACTTGCTTTCAAACTATATGGAAAGTGTTACATATTTTAGTGCTAGAGGTCAGTGTGAATTCAATAACAATGAAGAACAAGACTGGAAAATTTTCTAGATAAATATGTGAGTCAAATAATAACAGCATTTTTAAAATGTGGGGAAGAAAACAAAGAAACTTTATAACAGAATAAAGGGGGGTATTATTTAAAATGAAAGGGCTCCTTGTACAGGTAGCATATACTCTGAGGCTGGAATGACAAGAAGAAGCAGTTATACAAATTGCTTGGTAAAAAAAAAAATCTTGAAGGAAGATTGTAGAACAGGAACTAAAGCCCTGATGTAGTTTCTCTTAGGAACTAAAAATAAAAAGCCATATTAAGGATATAATGAATGAAGGAATGAATGGTACTAAGTAAAACAGAAGAGTTGCTTAGGGAAAGGGTTATTCAGAGTTGTAGATGATGGTAAGGCTTTTCAGTTTCATTCCAAGTGCATTTGAAAATCATTGAGAAGTTTAACCAGGAAGGTAACATAATTAGATTTACATGGTTATATAAAAATATCACTCTGGTTACTGTGTCTAGAATGAATTACTGTGAACTGGTGGTAATAGAGGAACAAAAATGGAAGATCAATTAAAGGCTATCATGGAAACCCATATAAGAGATAAGAATGGCCTGTGCTAAAGTGTGACACTGGACATGGAGAAAATATATGGATTCAAATCTATTTAGAAGGTAGAATTACTAGGATTTTCTGATGAGTTAGAAGTATGTACATGTGTGTGTATATATGTGTGTGAACTATGAGGAAAATAATAGAAACACAGATGCCTTCACATTTTCTGGCTTGAGCAAGTAATTGAAGGGTGCTGTTGCATTCTGAGATTAGTAAGACTTGGAGAGGAACTAATTTGGAGGAAATCAAGAGTTTAATTTTAACATCCAATTTAAAATATCTGTGAGACGCATAAAAGACAGTAAAATAAGATATTGGATATAGGTATCTGAGCCCAGGAGAAATTTCTAGGCTGGAGATATACATTTAAAAATGAATCTCCATATAGTTAGTAATTGATGCTGTGGAAATTATTGAAAACATCTAGAAAGAGAATAGGTAGGGGAGAGAAGAAAACCCAGAATTGTATCTTAAGGATTCCAACATGATAGAGGTCTTTTGGAGGAGAAGTCAAAAACAGAGCTGGAGGAGTAGCTAGTGAGAGAGAAGAAAAGGCATGTATGTGGTAAAAACTGAGATAATAAAGTATTGTATGAAAAGAGGAATAACAAATTCTAATGAATGCTGCTGAGACATTGAGAAAGGAGAAGACAACAATATTATTGCTTTGAGCAACATAAAAGTCTCACATACATGGATAACCCAATTTTTTTTTTTTTTTTTTTTTTTTGAGACGGAGTCTTGCTCTGTCGCCCAGGCTGGAGTGCAGTGCCAGATCTCAGCTCACTGCAAGCTCTGCCTCCCGGGTTTACGCCATTCTCCTGCCTCAGCCTCCTGAGTAGCTGGGACTACAGGCGCCCGCCACCTCGCCCGGCTAGTTTTTTGTATTTTCTAGTAGAGACGGGGTTTCACCGTGTTCACCAGGATGGTCTCGATCTCCTGACCTCGTGATCCCCCATCTCGGCTTCCCAAAGTGCTGGGATTACAGGCTTGAGCCACCGTGCCCGGCAATAACCCAATTTTTTAAATTAAAAAAGCATAATTGGGACGGAAAGTAAAATAAGCATCCTTATGACAAGAAATTGAATGCAAATATATTGTAGAGTGAGGCCAAATACACAGACCTATGAGAAGGGTTCCTGCAGGGAAATGAAAGAATATTGTCCTGCATATGAGATATGGATATTAGAGCCAGTCATACCTGAAGCCAGGAAATAAAGTAGGGCCCCTCACAGATGCAAAGATATTGAGAAGCTTATTTTTGACATTATAGTTGTTTGATTAGAAGCTATGGGTATAGGGAATGTGAAAGTTTCAGAAAGTAAACCACACTCTTCACTGGTTCATTTATGGAATTAGTATCACCACAAGAATGGAAATATTAACAATGATTAAAAGACATGGTTTTGCACTGAAGGTCTGAGCCATGCAGAGGCAAACACAAAAATGACTGGAAAGGAAGGAATGTGTAGAAAGAGTAAAGTAAATCTGGGGAGGGAAATAACATAAACATAAAACCTCATACACAAAATGAATGTGTAAACAAAAATTATAAATCATATGAAATAATATTAGAAGTGTCAGCCAATAATTAGAACACAAATTTATTCCAGATAAAATACATTTCATTAAATAGTAAGATAAAATAATGGAATGTATTAGTTACATTCTTGAAGAGATAAATATAGTTACAGTAGTTAAAAAAGAAAGAGTAATTGAAAATCAAAACGAGTAGAAATGAAACTATAATAGGTATCAGAAAATATAAACATGAGAGATTACAGCACCTGGGTTTAGCACAAAACTAAGAAAAGGTGCATTGAAGAGGGTAGGAGAGACAGTTTTACATTGTCTGCATCATACTTCCCCTAAATCCTAGGTAACATATTCTAGAGAGATATATCCTCTGTATGAAGGAAGAAGATGCAAGTGAACAATGGACTTTGCTTCAGATCCCAGCACTGGGCCTGTGCCAGTAAAACTCAGCACTTGGCAGACCCCAGATCCAAGGCCCAATACTCCAGGCTGTAATTGTAGACTGAGCCACCATGCTTACCCTGGTGCCAGGCAGGATCGCACAGCCCTGAGCTTTACACATGCCTGGCAGACTTGCTCTTAGGGCCTGACATACTGCCAGATAAAACCCCAGGCTCTAGATTGTGCCTAGCACCAGGCTAGCTTCCATGGCCCCAGGCTTCAGGCCCACTTCACACTAGTCCCACCCACTCAGCCCTAGCAGAACCTGGAGACTCAGCCTTCAGGCCAGCCTTTGCTGATACAGACTCCAGGCGCGCCTAGCACCAGGCTAGCTTCCATGGCCCCAGGCTTCAGGCCCACTTCACATAGTCCCACCCACTCAGCCCTAGCAGAACCTGGAGACTCAGCCTTCAGGCCAGCCTTTGCTGATACAGACTCCAGGCGCACCTAGCACCAGGACAAGCCCTGTAGCACCAGACTCCAAGACCAACCCAGGTTCCAGACCAGTCCAGAGTTATATTAACTCACATAGCCCCAGGTTTCATGTCTACCCCAGCACAAGGTTGGCACCACTGACCTCAAGCATGAGGCTGACACTCATGCACAGACTCCAGGCCTGCCCGGTGTCATGTGAGACCCACTCTTGAGGCTGGTCCCTATAGCTCCAACCTCCAGCAGACTCTGGAGATAGGCCCATCTCAGTAGACTCCAGTGCTGATTCAGCCCCTATGGACCCAGGATGCAGGACTGCACGTGTAGACCCGGGTTCCAGGCCTGTTCCCATAGCCCTAGGAACCAGGGTAGCCCTTGTGTACCTAGCCATCAGACCAGCACTCACAGAACAAGCTTCTAGGCTTATCCCAATGGCCCCAGGCCCCAGGCCAGCCCACGTGGCTCTGGGCATCAGGCCAATCAGCAGCAGTAATTTCAAGCTCCATACCAGTACTGCAGACCCAGGCTTTACACCTGCACCAGGCCAGCTGGAGGCTTCAGGTTGATCCCCATGGCCCTAGGTGCCTGTGGGCCTGCTTCAGCAAACCAAAAGTCCAGGCCCACTTCAGTAGACCCTGGAGCCAGTCTTATCCCAAGCACTTAGGATCCATGTATACCCAGGAAGACCCAGGTTTTAAGTTAGTCTCTTTCCCCACAGACCAAGGAACTAGGCTAGCATTCATGGACTCAGTCTCCAGCATACCCCAGTGCCATGCCAGGCCAGGCCCCATGGGCTCAGCCTCCAGGTCAATCTCAATGCTTGGCTGATCCTTGCAGACTCAGGGTTAAGGCCTACTCAAGTGTCAGGTCAGCCTGTGTCTGCCAGATTTAAAGAGAGCCCCCATGAATACAGGTTTCATCAGGCCCTCCACTGCAAACCAGTACCACCACAGTGGATCCAGACTCCAGACCCAGTCCTGTGGAATACACACCACACCCACCAAGCTGCTGCCCTAGGCACCAGGTCAACCTACCTGAACTCCAGTAGCAAGCCCATCCATGAACCAGGCCAGATGGCATCCCCAGAATTTCCAGACAGTCTGACTAATTAAGGGCTTTCCCATGCAAAGCCAGTCTGCAAAGATAGAATAGGGACTTACTTCTTCACATCCACAGATATCAGCACACAGCCACAAAGATTAGCACCAATCAGGGAAGCACCCCACACCAAAAGAAACAAAGTAAAACAGCAGTTTTTTGTTTTGTTTTGTTTGTTTTTTTAGTTTTCCCAAGATGGCTGCCTAGAAGCATTTCTAGCATGCCTCATCCTTTTAGAAGAATCAAAATACTTTGTAGGCAGTCACACTTTGAATATATTATCTAAGAGGGAACACAGGAATTCAACAGAAAAGCCAAAGGAATCTCCAAAATTGAGAAAGAAGGAAACAAACAAAAAAACCAGGCAGCTTATATGACCATGACAGACCAGGAACTGAGAGTGAATACCCACCACGAGAGAGGGTGTCTTTCTGCAGTCCACTTTTCCCCTGGGGAATTGTAAAACTCAGCCACCAGAATGCAACTTAGACTCTTTCAACCCTGAATCTAACTTAGGGAGTGGCTGATTCATGCCCTGAAACCAAAGCAGCTACAGTAAGACTTTGTTCTTGATCCTTGCTGTTAACAAACTGTGCATGGTCCAGGGAACCAGTGGTGCTAGTCCAGGCATTAGAAAAACTTGAACACTAGCTTATGAAGCCTGGGCTTGAGTGGAGGATGGAGTCTCACAACCAGGACTGAGAAGCAAACATGGCATGCACCCCAGCTGCTAGCATATCCCCATGAACTGAGCAGGATGAGAGTTGTCACAGAGGCCTGGGCTTGAGCTGAGTGGGGGCTCCTATAGCATAGCGATGAATTATAGACTAGAAGCAAAGTATCTGGTATGACTGAACAGCAAACTCAACTGTGACAGCTGGGACAAGGGAAGGAGCCCCACAAGGACTGGGGTGAAAGAGGGACACAGTCCTCCAACCACTGGCCAAAACTGTTGCCACTGGGACTGCCCACATGCTGTCTGTAGCAGGACCTCAGTGCAGTAGTGGTAAAAGCTTACCCAAGCATTTTACCTGAGGCCTGAGTACCTCCCCACTTGCCTCTTCCATCACAGCTGGTGCTTGCACTTGCTACTGGCAGACCTGAGTACAAACTCGTCCAGTTTGGATCCACCCAGCTTTGCTTCTCCCTAAGACAGAGTGTGGGGTTCCACAACATAATCCACCAACTGGGATACCTGAGCATGTCTCCCGGTAGACAGAGGTCAGGAATTTACATTCTATTGCTATCACTTTGGGTGGCTCATACCTGCAAGGGCCACCTACTGGCCTGGAGGCCAACCCACTGCAACCACTGTCGCTACTGACAACACAAGGGTACAGCACTTGGGAAACAGAAAAGTACATCACCACCCCTGCTACAGCCATCAACTATGCCAGCCTGGCTTCCCAGGAGCATGAGAACCTGCTCACCCACTTGGTATACTGCTTCTACAACCAGCATCTTAGAAAGCCACTCAGATGCCCAGGAATTGGCCTGCCTGGAACCATCAACAAAGGTGTCACTATACACTGCCTCAAGTCACAAGAATAGACTTACAAAGCCCACCAGCACTACCTTTGGAACCTGCAGAAGGCCCGGTCTCTCAATCCAGTCCCCAGCACAATTTCACCACAGTCTCCACCAATAGCCACACCCTAATAAACTGAGGCCAAAGAAATCCTACAGAGACTTATCACTGCACACACCTAGAAACAAAGTCGAAATTCCATACCCAACAAACGTCATACTCACATCTTCAAAAGAGATGTTACCCTTATGAACAAAAGTAAATTCAAAAATAAAAGGAGCAACTATGACAACAAATGTGCAGATATCAAAAACACAGGAGAAATGAAAAACAATATGACACCCCAAAAGGAATACAATAAGTCTACAGCAATAGACTCTAATGAAAAAGAAGACCTCAAAATCCAAGATAGTGTTGTCTGTAACACAAAGGATAAATGCTTGAGGGGCTGGATACCTGATTTTTTATGATGTGATTATTATACATTGAGTGCCTGTATAAAAACATCTCATGTAACTCCATAAATATATACACTGACTATGTACTCACAATAATTTAAATAATTGTTTTAAATAATCCAGGATAAATAATTTAAAATATTGATTTTAAATAAACTCAATGAGATGCAGGAAAAATCTATAAAACAGTACAAAGAACTCAGAAAATAATTTAGGATATGAATAAGAAATTTATCAATGAGATACATGTATTAAAAAACAAACATAAATTCTGGAACTGAAAATTTCATTGAAGGAAATACAAAATGCATTTGAGAGCCTCATCAATAGACTAGACCAAGCAGGATAAATGATTTCAGAAATTGAAGATAGTACTTTTGAAAAAATCCAGTCAGACAAAAATAAAGGAAAAAAATAATAATAAACAAAGACTTCAAGACATGTTCTCCAGCTTTTGGACTCTTGGACTTACACCAGTGATTTGACAGGGGCTTTTGGACCTTTGGCCATGAACTGAAGGCTGCACTTTCAGCTTCCCTATTTTTGAGGTTTTGGGACTCGGACTGGCTTCCTTTCTCCTCAGCTTGCAGATGGCCTATTGTGGGACTTTAACTTGTGATTGTGTGAGTCAATTCTCCTAATAAACTCCCCTTCACGTATACATCTATCCCATTAGTTCTGTCCCTCTAGAAAACCTTGACTAATATAACCTCAAATCTGAAGACTATACATTCTTTTTATTATCTCGAGGAACATTCTCCAAGATAAGACATACGTTAGGACATAAAACAAGCAACAACAAATTTTCAAAAATAATCATAACAAGTGTCTTATCAGTCCAGATTTGAATAAAACAAAAAATTAATAACAAGAGAAACTTCATGGAAGCTAAGCATCACTATTCTGAATGATTATTAGGCCAATGAAGAAATTAAAATGAATTTTGAACATATTTTTGAAAGAAATGAAAATGTAAACACAACATACTAAAACCTAAAAGATGTAGCTAAATCAGAGCTAGCAGGAAAGTTTATAGCATTAAATGCCTACAACAAAAAAGTAGAAAGGTTACAAATGAACAACCAGATTACAAATGAAAAACATAATTATGCACATCAACAAATTTAAAAAGCATGAACAAATCAAACCCATAATCAGCAAAAGAAAAGAAATAACAAAGATCAGAATAGAACCAGGGTGAAATACAGAAAAGGGGAGCAATACAAATGATGAAAGAAATGAGAAGTTTGTTGCTCGAATGACAAACAAAATGGATAAACTACTAGCTAAACTCAGCAAGAAGTAGAAGATCCAAATAAACAACATCAGAAAGAAAAATAAGAAAGTGCAACTGATATCACAGAAATACAAAAGATCATCAGAGACTAATATGAACAACTATATGCTTCAAATTAGCAAGCCTACAGGAAGGAGATACATTAGTGGAAATATACTACCTCCCAAGATTGAATCAGTAGTAAAAATTCTCCCAATAAGAAAAATATCAGGACCAGATGGAATCATAGACAAATTCTATCAAATGCTAAAAAAAAAAAAAAAAAAAAAGGTACCACTTTTTCCAAAACTGTTCCAAAAAATTGAAGAGGAGTGCTAACTCGTTCTATGAGATATAAAAGCAGACAAGGACAAAACAAAACAGAAAAAGAAAACGACAGACCAATACCCCTAATAAACATGGACACAAAAATCCTCAACAAAATACTAGCAAATTGAATCCAAGAGCAAATAAAAAAGATAAGATTTCTATCAAGTGCATTTTATACCAGGGATGTAAGATGGCTCAACATACACAAATCAATATATGTGATTCATTATATAAACAGAATTAAGGATGAAAACCATATGGTCATCTCAACTGATATAGAAAAAAAAATCAACATCTCTTTATCATAAAAGCCTTCAAAAAACTAGGTATAGTAGGAACATACCTCAAAATAGGAAAGGCCATATATGAGAAAGCAACAGCCCACTTCACACAGAAAGTAGAAAGGTTAAAAACATTTTTTTCTAAGAGCTGGAACACGACAGAGGTGCCCACTTTCAACACTTCTATTCAACATAGTATTGAAAGTCCTAGACAGAAAAAATAAGGCAAGAGAAAGAATTAAAATATATTCAAATTTGAACAAAGTCAAACTACTCCTATTCTCTGATGATATGATCTTGTATGTATAAAACCCTAAACACTCTAGCAAAAATCTCTTAAACTTGATAAATGAATTAAATAAACTTGCAGAATAAAAATGAATGTACAAAAATAAGCAGTGCTTCTATATTTCAAAACAACCCAGTTGGAAAGAAAATCAGCAAGGTACTCATATATATAATACCTACTAAAAATAAAATACATAGGAATATATTTAACCAAAGAAGTGAAATATGTCAACAATGAAAAGTACAAAACACTGAAGAAAGAAATTGTAGATGACAAAAGCAAGTGGAAAAACATTTTATGCTCAGAGATTGGAAGAATTAAAATAGTTGAAATGATATTATTTATAAAGCTTAATCTTGTTATAAAATACAATAGTGCCCAAAACAGTTAAAATGATATTTATTTATAAAGCTTAATCTTGTTATAAAATACAATAGTGCCCAAAACAGTTAAAATGATATTTATTTATAAAGCTTAATCTTGTTATAAAATACAATAGTGCCCAAAACAATCTACAGAGTCAACCAAATCCCTATCAAAATACCAATATCATTTTTCACAGAATTACAGCAAACAATCTTAAACTTTATATGGAACCAAATAGAAGCCTGAATAGCTGCAACAACCCTAAGCAAAAATAACAAAACTTAAGATATCACATTATCTAATCTCAAATTATATTACAAGAACATAGTAATCCAGCACTATGGTACTGGTATAAAAATAGACATATAAATCAATGGAACAGAATAGAGAACCCAGAAATAAAGTCACATATTTATAGCCAACTTATCTTTGACAAAGCCAATAAGAACATATACTGGGAAAAGGACACACATTTCAATAAACAGATCTGGGAAAACTGGGTTAAATAAAACTGGACCTCTACTTTCACCATATACAAAAATCAACTCAAGATGGATTAAAGACTTAAGTGTAAGATCAATTAGTACAAAAATACTAGAAGAAAACTTATGGAAAACTCTTCTTTGCCTTGGCAAAGAATTCATGACTATACCTCAAAAGCACAGATAATAAAAACAAAAATAGACAACCAGGACTTGATTAAACTAAAGAGCTTCTGCACAGAAAAATAATCAAACATTTTCTTTTTTTTTTTGAGTTTTTTCTTTTTTTTTTGAATTTTTTTTTTTGAACTGAACAATGAAATCAAACATTTTCTGATCAGCAAAATAAATAATCAGCAGTGTGAGTAGATAACCTGCAGAAAGGGAGAAAATATTTGCAATCTGACAGAGGACTAATATTCAAAATATACAAGGAATTCGAACAATTCAATGACAATAACAAACCAAGTAATTATATTAAAAATTTGATAAAGGACCTAAATAGATATATTTCAGAAGAAGACATGCAAATAACTGAAAGACATGTAAGAAAATGCTCAACATTACTAATCGTCAGAGAAATGCAAATTAAAACCACACTGAGATACCATTTTACATCAGTCAGAATGGCTATTATAAGAAATTCAAGGACCGGGCACGGTGGCTCACACCTGTAATCCCAGCACTTTAGGAGGCTGAGGCGGGCGGATCACCTGAGGTCAGGACTTTGGGACCAGCCTGACTAACATGGAGAAACCCTGTCTCTACTAAACATACAAAATTAGCCGGGCGTGGTGGTGCATGCCTGTAATCCCAGCTACTCGGGAGGCTGAGGCAGGAGAATTGCTTGAACCAGGGAGGCAGAGGTTGCGGTGAGCCGAGATCATGCCATTGCACTCCAGCCTGGACAACAAGAGCAAAAAACTCCATCTCAAAAATAAAAATAAAAAATAAATTCAAAAAACAGATGTTAGCAAGGATGCAGAGAAAAGGGAATGTGTATATGTCTCTGGAAATGTAGATTAGTACAACCCCTATGGAAAACGGTATAGAGATTTCTCAAAGAACTAAAAATAGAACTATCATTTGATCCAGCAATTTCACTACTGAGTATCTACCCAAAGAAAAGAAATCTATGTACCAAACAGATACCTGCACTGGTATGCTTATTGCAGCACTATTTATAATAGCAAAGATATGGAAAAAACCTAAGTGACTATGAACAGATTATTGCATAAAGAAATGTGGTATATATACACAATGCAATACTATTCAGTCATAGTAAATGAAATCATGTCTTTTGCAGCAATATCAACAGAAATGGAGACCATTGTCTTAAATGAAATAAGTCAGACACGAAAAAAAAAATTACTTGTTCTTACTCATAAGTGGGATTTTAAAAATATGTGCACATAAACATAGAAAGCATAATGATAAACATACAAGTGTCAGAAGGATGAGGGGGTAAGAGGGGGATGTATGAAGAGAAATTATTTAATGGGCACAATGTATGTTATTCAGGTAATAAATACTCCACAAGCCCTGACTTGACTACCACACAATCTATTGTGAGAAATTTGTATTTGTTCCCCAGAAATTTACACAAATAAAAAAATACACCAGTAACTGATATCATGTGGCTCTGTGTCCCCACGGAAATTTCACCTTAAATTGTAATAATCCCCACATGTCAAGGGTGGGACCAGGTGGAGGTAATTGAAACATGGGGGCAGTTTCCCCTATGCTTTTCTGGTGATAATGAGTGAATATCATGAGATCTGATGGTTTTATAAGCATCTGACATTTCTCCTGTTTGCACTCACTCTCTCTTCTGCTGCCTTGTGAAGAAGGTGCCTACTTCCTCTTCAGCCATGATTGTAAGTTTCCTGTGGCCTCCCTAGCCACGTGGAACTGTGAGTCAATTAAACCTCTTTCCTTTATAAATTACCCAGTCTTGGGTAGTATCTTTATAATTGTGTGAAAAGGGACTAATAGAGTAACCAAACCCTCCAAAATGCAGTTTTGAATTACCTAATAATTCAAAATAATTATTTTGATTCTTGAATTTTAAACAAATACAGAAAAAACAAATCAATAATGTCTGCCAGACAATAAATGACCAAACTGATAAATTTGATAGTTTGAAATTTAAAACAATGTAACAGATATTCTGGAGTAAGTAGTACAATAAATGAAAAAATGCAGTAGACATCATCAGTAGCAGAATTGCTCAGTTGGAAGAAAGAATATGTGAACTAAAAATGGTCATTCAAAAATACACGACCACAGAAGAAAGAAATAATAAAAGGAAATGAAGAAGCCATCAGGAACATTTGGGGCAGCAGCAAAAGAACAAATATTTGAATTATAGAAATTCAAGTAGAGTGAAACAAATGGCCAGACAGATTCTTTAAAGATATAGGAAAAAACAAATTTGGTGAAAGATATAAATATCCAGGTATAAAAAGGTCAAAAGTCCTCATTAGAGTCAATCCAAGCTAGTATATCAGTAGATATTATAATTAAACTGTTAAATATATAATAGAAACAGAGAATCTTGAAAGCAGCAAGAAAAGAGCAAACCATATGAGGGAGTTTCAACAAGATTAGCCTCAAACTTCTCAGCTGAAACTTACAGGCTAGGAGAGTGTGAGATGATATATTCAAACTGCTGAAGAAAAAAATTACAATCAAGAATACTTTAACTGACAAACCTGTCCTTCAGAAAAGAAGGATAAATCAAGTCTTTCCCAGCCAAAAAAAAAAAAAAAAAGGCTGAGGAAGTTCATTGCCCGCTGACCTGTCTTATAAAAAGTACTAAAGGGAGTTCTGAAAACTGAAATAAAAGAACGTTAATTAGCAACATGAAACCACATTAAAGTAAGAAACTCACTGGTAAAAGTTAATTTGAGAATACTTTAATACCATGATGATGTTGTGTAAATCATTGTATCTTTACTTTGAAGGTTAAAAGATAAAACTATTATAAGAATAACATGTACAATAATTTTAAGGAAAACACAATACAGGAAGGTGTAAATTACTTTTAAAAATATAAAATGTGGGTAAGATGAAGCCAAAGTATTTTCTTTTATGTTATCAGAGCTAAGAGCTTATCAGCTTAAAATAGCCCATTATAACTATAAGATACTGAATGTAAGCCTCATGGTAACCACAAAGCAAAAAAATAAGTAGATACAGAAAATATTAAAAGTAGGAAATGAAAGCATACCATTAGAGAAAACCATCTAATCAAAAAGGAATACATCAAGAGAGGAATGGAAGGAACAGATATCTACAAAACAAGCAGAAAACAATTTAAAAGGGCAGTAATCTTTCCTTGTCTATCAGTAATTACCTTAATGTAAGTGGATTAATATTTCCAATTAAAAGTTACAGAATGTCTCAATGGCCAAAAAAAAAAAAAAAAAAAAAAAGGAGCAGATTATGTACTGCCTACAGTAAACTGACTTCACTTTTTAAGGACAGAAATAGACTGAAAGTGAAAAGATGAAAAGAGATATGCCCAGCAAATGGGAACTAAAAGAGACAAAAATCTTATACTTATATAAGATAAAATGGGCTCTAAGTCAAAAAATTTAAAAGAAATAGTTACATTTTCTTGATGAATTCACCCCTGTATTACCATATAATTACCGTATTTTAAACTTTTTAAAAACTTTTTTAAAACAAGATCATTACATGGTAATATAGGGGTGAATTCATCAAGAAAATGTAACTATTGTAAATAAATGTGCATCCAACATTGGAGTGCCTAAATATGTAAAGCAAATATTAATAGAACTGAAGGGATTGATAGACTGTCATACAATAATAGTAGGTGACTTCAATATCCCACTTTCAGCAATGGACAGATCATCCAGAGAGAAAGCCCATAAGGAGATATCTGATTTAAACTAAATTTTAGACCAAATGGACCTAACAGACATATACAGGGGATTCCACCCAACAACAACAGAAGAATCATTCTACGCAAGCACACACAGAAGATTCTCCAGAATAGATCATGTTAGACAACAAAGCAAGTCTTAACAAATTGAAGAAGTTTGAAATCATATCAAGTATATTTTCTTTTTTTTCTTTTTTTTCTTTTTTTTTTTTTTGGAGACGGAGTCTCGCTCTGTCGCCCAGGCTGGAGTGCAGTGGCCGGATCTCAGCTCACTGCAAGCTCCACCTCCCAGGTTTATGCAATATTCTCCTGACTCAGCCTCCCAAGTAGCTGGGACTACAGGTGCCCGCCACCTCGCCTGGCTAGTTTTTTGTATTTTTTTAGTAGAGACAGGGTTTCACCGTGTTAGCCAGGATGGTCTCGATCTCCTGACCTCGTGATCCACCCATCTCGGCCTCCCAAAGTGCTGGGATTACAGACTTGAGCCACCGCACCCAGCCAAAGTATATTTTCTAACTACAGTAGTGTGGAATTAGAAATCATTAAAAAAGTATTTTAGAAAATTAACAAATACATGGAAATGAAACAGCATAATCCTGAACAACCAATGGATCAAAGAAGAATCAAAGAGAAATACAAAAATATTTTATACAAATCAAAATGAAACCTTAACCTACCCAAACATGTGGAATGTAGCAGAAGTAGTCGTAAAAGAAAAGTTTATAAAAATAAATGCCTACATCAAAAAAAGAAGAAACTTCTCAAACAATGTAATGTTTTTAACTCAAGAAACTAGAAAATCAAGAATAAACTAAGCCCAATGTTAGTAGAAGAAGAAAATAATAAAAAGGCATCATGCTACCTAACTTCAAACTATACTACAGGGCTACAGTAACCAACAGTAACCAAAACAGTATGGTGTGGACATAAGAACAGACACATAGACCAATGGAACAGAATAGAGAACCAAGAAATAAGTTTGCAGACTTACAACTGTCTGATCTTTGACAAACCTGACAGAAACAAGCAATGGAGAAAGGATTCGCTATTTAATAAATGGAGCTGGGATAACTGGCTCGCCATGTGCAAAAAATTGAAATTGGACCCCTTCCTTACACCATGTACAAAAATTAACTCTAGATGGATTAAAGACTTAAATGTAAAACACAAAACCATCAAAACCATGGAAGACAACTAGGCAATACTATTCAGGACATAGGTATGTGTGAAGATTTCATGATGAAGATGCCAAAAGCAATTACGATAAAAGCAAAAGCTGACAAAAGGGATTTAATTAAACTAAAAACCTCATGCACAGCAACAGAAACTATCAACAGAGTAAACAGCCTACAGAATGGGAGAAAATTTTAGCAAACTATGCATCTGACAAAGGTCTAATATCAAGCAACTATAGGGAACTTAAACAAATTACAAGAAAAAAGCTATTAAAAAGTGGGCAAGGACATGAACAGACACATCTCAAAAGAAGACATATATTTGGCCAACAAGCATATGAAGAAAAGCTCAACATCACTGATCATTAGAGAAATGCATATCAAAACCACAATGAGATACTGTCTCACACCAGTCAGAATGGTATTATTAAAAAGTCAAAAAATAACAATTGCTGGTGAGGTTGTGCAGAAAAAGAATGCTTATATACTGTTGTGGGAATATAAATTAGTTCAACCATTGTGGAAGACAGTGTGACAATCTGTCAAAGACCTGAACCCTGAAATACCATTCGACCCAGCAATTCTGTTACTGAGGATGTTACCAAAACACCAAGGGTTCAGTCTCAGTTCTGCAGCTTGCTGCACAGAAAGCCAATCACTGAAAAGCCAAGTATTGCCTAGGAAGAAAGCTTTAATCACATGCTGCAGCCGAGGAGATGTGAACTCAGTCTCAAATCCATCTCTTTGACTAAATAAAACCAGGGGTTTATATAGCAGGTAAGAAATGTAACAATGTGTAAGCAAAACAGAAACTTGGGAGGGGCAAAGAAGCAATCATGGTGAATGAAGGGTCTGGCATCTGGTGCAGTAATCTGGTTTGATTCTTTGATACTTTTCGTGAGAGACCTGAAAGTCATTTCCTGAGGAAGGAACTCAGATAAAACAAATGCAAGTTTCAAGCTTTTAAGACCAGAAGGGTCAATTTCTATGTTTATCAAAAAGAACAGTCTATACGGCAATTGAGTCAGTTCCAATGGCAATTGGGTCAGTTCCAGGTATACACATAAAGGAATATAAATCATTCTATAGTAAAGACATATGCACATGTATGTTCATTGTAGTACTATTCACAATAGCAAAAACATGGAATCAACCTAAATGCCCATCAGTGAAAGACTGGATAAAGAAAATGTGGTAATATACACCATGGAATACTATGCAACCATAAAAAAGAATGAGATCATGTCATCTTCAGGAACATGGATGAAGGTAGAGGCCATTATCCTTAGCAAACTAACACAGGAACAGAAAACCAAATACTGCATTGTCTCACTTATAAGTGGAAGTTAAATAATGAGAACACATGGACATATAGAATAGAACAACAGACACTGGGGCCTATTGGAGGGTGGAAGGTGAGAGGAAGGTGAAGATTAGGAAAAGTAACTAATGGATACTTGACTTAGTACCTGGGTGATGAAATATTCTGTACAGCAAACCCCCATGGCACATGTTTACCTATGTAACAAATCAGCACATCCTGCACGTATACCCCTGAACTTAAATAAATTTAAAAAAATTCAGAGCAGAATAAGTGAAATAGAGAACGGAAAAAGAATAGAAAAAGCAGTGAAACTAAGTGTTCATTTAGTAAAAAGAAAAACAAAATCCACAAATGTTTAGACTAAGGAGAGAAAAAGAGAAGACTCAAATAAAATCAGAAGTGAAAGAAGAGACATTATAACTAATACCATAGAAATACAAAGGCTCATAAGACACTACAACCATCAATTATATGCCAACAAATTAGATAACCTAAAATAAGTGAAGAAATTACCAAACACATACAACCTACCAAGACTGACTTATGAGAAAAAAAAATTGAGGAGACTAGTAATAAGGACATTAAATCAGTAATAAAACTTCTCTCATCAAAAAAACAAAAAACAAAAAACAAAAAACAAAAAACAAAAAAAACACGCTGCAAGCCAATATCTGTGATGAACGTAGATGTAAAAACCCTTAGCAAAATACTAGAAATCAAATTCAGTAGTACATTTCAGGTATCATTCACCTTGGTCAAGTAATGTTTATCCCTAGGATACATGTTTGATATGGAAATCTACAAAAATGTATAAATATGACACACCAAAAACCAGAATCGAGGACAAAAACCATGTGATCATCTCAATAAATGGAGAAAAAATATTTGACAAACTTCAGCTTGCTTTCATGATTAAAACAATTTCTCAACAAATTAGGTATAGAAGAGATGTACCTCAACATAATAAAGTCCATGTATGACAAATGCAGAGCTAACATTATACTCAACAGTGAAAGATTGAAAGTCTTTCTCTAAGATGAGAATCAAGACAAGGATGCCCACTCTCACCACTTCTATTCATCTTAGGTCTAGAAATCCTAGCCAGGGCAATTAGGCAAGATAAAGACTAAAAGTATCCACACTGAAAAAACAGAAAGTTAAGTTGTTCTTGTATGAAGATATGCTGACACACATAGAAAACTCTAAAGATTCCACCAAAATATTATTAGAAGTATTGAACAAATTCAGTAAAGTGGCAAGATATAATATCAACATACAAAAATTATATATATGAGTATATGCATATACTCCATACCCCTGTCAATACTCAATAGTTATCTTTCATCTTTGGTAGTAGTCATTCTGACAGGTGTGAGTTAATATCTCCTTATGGTTTTAATTTGCATTTTCCTAATCATTAGTAATGTTAAACATTTTTTTCATCTATCTGATGGCCATTTGCCTTTTTTTTTTCGAGAAATGAATATTTAAGTCTCTTGCTCACTTTTGAATTAGATTATTTGTCTTCTGGATATTGATTTGTTTGAGTTAGTTAAATATTTTGTGTATTATCCCCTTATCAGATGAATGGCTTGCAAATATTTTCTCCCACTCCATCAGTTGTCTTTTTACTCCATTGATAGTGTCCTTTTTATGCAGGAGCATTTTATTTTAATGTAATCCAATTTTTCTATTTTTGCTTCTGTTGCCTGTCCTTTTGGAGTCAAATAAATGTAAAAAGTCGTTGTCCACAGCAATGTAGTGTAGTTTTTCTCCTATGTGTAGCATTTTTAATAATTACTAAGAAAGTATATTTTAAGTGTTCTCACCACAAAAAAGTAATAAATATGTCAGGTAATACATATGTTAATTAGACATTCAGATGTATGCATATTTCAAAACATTATGTTACATGCAATAAAAAGAAACAATTTTTACTTGACAATCAAACAGAAGAAATAAATATTTTTATAAAGGGACAGAGAAGAAAAATAAGAAAATTCAGTTAAAAGACATGTAGACTAGAGTGAGAGATCTCAACATATGTCAAAACTTGTTCAGAAAAAATAAAATGGAGAGGTTAAGATGGTGGATAGGTGGCAGGGCTAGCTTGCAGCTCCACTTGCATGGACAGAGCAGCATGTGGAGACTCACATCATGAACTTTTGCTCCAAGAACTACTGCAGGAACATACCAGAAAAGCAAAGGGAATCCACCGACCCTTTGAAGGAACTGGATCACCACTGCAGACTCGCTGAGACACCAAAAAGCTGAGTCTGCTTTTTTTCTCAATGGAGAGGCTCATGTTCTGGGGCAAGTTCTGAGCCCTGGCCACTGGCTGACTGGAAGTTGACTCAGTGCTGTTGGTGTGGCATGGTGGGAGTGAGACTGGCCTTTGGGACTATGGGCTGTCTGGGAGTGGGAATGGGGCCTGTAACTGCCACATTTCCCCCACTTCTCTGGCAACCTGTATGACTCAGCAGAGGCAGCCATAATCCCCCTGGGAATACAACTCTATGTGACTGGGAACCACACCCCCATACACCACAGCAGCTGCAGTAAACTCCACCCAAGGAGAGGCTGAGCTCAGACATACCTATCCCTGCCCCCACCTGGTGGTGGCCTTTATCTGCTCTGGTAGCCAAAGACAAAGGTCATAATCTCTGGGAGCTCTATGGCCTTGTCCAACACCTGAGAAACCTAAAAACCAGGTGTCCCCAGAGCAACATTATATCCTCCCTGTGGGACCACAGCTGATGCACCCACCTTCTGGATGGAGGTCAACCGACAGAAAACCAGTGCACTAAACAAAAACACAACACAGAATGCTCACAGGGTCCACTTCACTCCCCTGTCACTTCCACTAGAGCAGGTGCTGGTATCCACGACTGCAAGACCCAAAGATGGATCACATCACAGAACTCTTTGCAAACACTCCCCAGTACCAGATTAGAGCATGTTATCTCTACTGGGTGGCCAGACTCAGAAGAACAAAATCAGTCACTACAGTTTCGCTCTGAGGATGCCCCATTCCTAGGGGAAGGGGGAAAACACCACATCAAGGGAGTAACCCTGTGGGACAAAATAATCTGACCAATAGTCCTTGAATCCCAGACCTTCCCTCTGACATAGTCTTACCCAAATTAGAAGAAACCAGAAAAACAATTCTGGTATGACAAAACAAGGTTCTTTAACACCCCCCAAAAATCATACCAGCTCACCAGCAATTGATCCAAACCAGATGAAACCTCTGAATTGCCAGAAAAGGAATTCAAAAGGTCAATTATTAACCTACTCAAGGAGGCACCAGAGAAAGGTGAAGTCCAACTTAAAAAAAAATTTAAAAAGCATGATACAGTATATGAAAAGAAAATTATTCAGTGAAATAGAGAGCATAAGTAAAAAACAGTCACAGCTTCTGGAAATCAAGGACACACTTAGAGATATGTAAAATGCACTGGAAAGTCTCAGCAATAGAATTAAACAAGCAGAAGACAGAATTTCAGAGCTCAAAGACAAGGCTTTCAAATTAACCCAATCCGACAAAAACAAGAAAAAATTAAAAAAAAAAAATGAACAAAGCCTCCAGGGAGATTGGAACTATGTTAAATGTCCAAACCTAAGAATGATTGGTGTTCTTGAGGAAGAAGAGAAATCTAAATGTTTGGAAAACATATTTGAAGGAATAATCTAGGAAAACTTCCCTGGCCTTGCTAGAGATCTAGACATCCAAATACAAGAAGCTCAAAGAACACCCTGGAAATTCATCACAAAAAGATCATCACCTAGACCACAGTTATCAAGTTATTGAAAGTCAAGATGAAGGAAAGAATTTTAAGAGCTGTGAGGCAAAAACATCAGGTAACCTATGAAGAAAAACCTGTCAGATTAACAGCAGATTTCTCACCAGAAATCCTACATGCTAGAAGGGATTGGGATCCTATTTTTAGCCTCATTAAACAAACAACTATCAGCCAAGAATTTTGTATCCAGGGAAATTAAGCTTCATAAATGAAGGAAAAATTCAGTCTTATTTGGACAATAAATACTGAGAGAATTCACCACTAACAAGCCAGCACTATAAGAACTGCTAAAAGGAACTCTAAATCTTGAAACAAATTCTCAGAATATACCAAAATAGAACTTCTTAAAGCACAAACATCACCAGACTTATCTAACAATAACACAATGAAAAAAAATGCAAGGTTTTCAGGCAACAAATGGTATGATGAATAGAGTATTACCTCACATCTCAATACTAACATTGCATGTAAGCGACCTAAATGTTCCACTTAAAAGATACAGGATGGCAGAATGAATAAGAATTCACCAACCAAGTTCTACTGCCTTCAGGAGACTCACATAACACATAAGGACTCACATAAACTTAAGGTAAAGTGGTGGAAAAAGATAATCTATGCAAATGGACACCAAAATAGAGTAGAAGTAGCGATTCTTATATCAGACAAAACAAACGTTAATGCAACAAAATTAAAAAAGACAAAGAAGGACATTATATAATGATAAAAGCACTAGTCCAACAAGAAAATATCACAATTCTAAATATATATGCACCTAACACTAGAGCTCCCAAATTTATAAAAGAAATTACTACTAGGCCTAAGAAATGAGATAGATGGCAACGCAATAATATTGGGGGACTTCAATACTCCACTGACAGCACTAGACAGGTCATCAAGATAGAAAGTCAACAAAGAAACAACAGACTTAAACTATACCCTACAATAAATGGACTTAACTGATATTACAGAACATTCTACCCAACAACTGCAGAATATACATTCTTTTCATCAGCACCTGGAACATTCTTCAAGACAGATTATATGATAGGCCACAAAACAAGTCTCAGTAAATTTAAGAAAATCGAAATTAGATCCAGTACTCTCTCAGACAGCAGTGGAATAAAATTGGAATTCATCTCCAAATAGAGCACTCAAGGCTATGAAAATACATGGAAATTAAATAACCTGCTCCTGAATGATCATTGTGTCAACAATGCAATCAATATGGAAATTAAAAAATTCTTAATAATAGTGACACAACCTATCAAAACCTCTGGGATACAGCAGAAACAGTGCTAAGAGGAAAGTTCATAGCATTAAATGCCTACATCAAAAAGTCTGAAAGAGCACAAATAGACAATCTAATGCCACACCTCACAGAACTGGAGACACAAGAACAATCCAAACTCAAACCCAGAAGAAGAAAATAAATAAAGATCAGTGCAGAGGTAAATAAAATTGAAACAAACAAAAAGCAATGCAAAAGATAAAATGAAAAGGTGGTTCTTTGAAAAGATAAATAAACTTGATACACCATTAGTGAGATCAACTAAGAAAAAAAAGAAGATCCAAATAAGCTCAATTAAAAATGAAATGGGAAATATTATAATTGATACCACAGAAATACAAAAGATTATTCAACACTACTATGAAAAGCTTTACATGTATAAACTAGAAAACCGAGAGGAGATGGATAAATTCCTGGAAATATACAGTCCTCCTAGATTAAACCAGGAAGATATAGAATATCTGAACAGACCAATACCAAGCAGCGAGATTGAAATCATAATTTTAAAAGTGCCAACAAAGAAAGTCCAGGACCAGATGAATTCACAGCTGAATTCTATTAGATTTTCAAGGAAGAATTTGTACCAATCCTATTGACACTATTCCAAAAGACAAAGAAAGAAGGAATCCTCTCTGAATCATTCTATGAAGCCAGTATCACCCTAATACCAAAACCAGGAAATGACATAACAACAACAACAAAAATAGAATATAAACCAATAACTCTGATGAATATAGATGCAAAAACCCTCACAAAATACTAATTAACTGAATCCAACAGCATATCAAAAAGATAATCCACTATGATCAAGTGGGCTTCATACCAGGGATGTGATGATAGTTTAACATACATAAGTCAATAAATGTGACACACCACACAAACAGAATTAAAAAAACAAAAATAACATGATCATTTCAATAGATGCAGAAAAAGCATTTGACAAAATCCAGTATCCCATTATAATAAAACCCTCAGCAAAATCAGCATAAAAAGGACATCCTTAAGGTAATAAAGACCATCTATGACAAACTCACAGCCAGCATTATACTAAACAGGGAAAAGTTGAAAACATTCCCTGTGAGAACTGGAACAAGACAAAGATGCCCACTTTTACCACTTCTATTTAACATAGTACTGGAAATCCTAGCCAGAGCAATCAAACAATGGAAGGAAATAAAGGGCATCCAAATGGGTGAAGAGGAAGTCAAACTGTAGAATTGACCCAATTCTCTTGCCTTACTTGGTTGAACATTCCTAATTGTTAACCTCACAAACAGTTAACTTGAGACAATTGAATAACTAAGGAATTGAGCCAAGCAAAGTTTTAAGATGATGGGCCTATTTTTTGCACAACTAAAGGCAAATAAGATAACTTAAAAATCAACTGAGTATATTTTTTGTATGTTAAAAAATCTAACTCATTTTTTTATTAAATATTTATCACTATTCACTATTCACAAAAATATATATCAAATTTAAAATAAATTCCAAAAAAAGTAAGAACTTACGGAGAATAAATACAAATTTAGGCACATTTAATGGTCTACTCAAAACATGTAAATTTCATGACAAATTTTTTGTTGTTATTATTTTTGTTTGATAATGTTTATGTTTGCTCAAAGTAAATGATAAAATGCTTGGGTAGACATAAATGAAACCATTTCCACAAAATTATGTTATTTAGGTACTATCAGGTGCTTTGCACTCTCAGTAAATACTTTAATAAATGTCTTCAATTCTTATGTTATATGTCAAGCAAAATGCTGTACAATAAAATCCCTATTCTATGTATTTATACCTAAAGGTTACAGGCCCAGGGTGGTAAAGCAACAGTCCAATTACCTCAGGCATCATGCTGTTGTGTGTCCTTTATGCTTTTCTTTCTCAGTCTGGCTTCTGGGAGCTGTTAGGTTCCTATGTCTATTGTCTGTAGTTTCCTCTTCCAGTGAAACTGAAGGGCATTACAGAGAACAGTCACCAGGTCCTGGCCAGAGTTAATGCCAAGATCCAACAGAGTCAAGTCATGGAGCAGGAACCAGGCCAGGGTGCAAGATAAGGTAATAAGCAGGTTCCAACAGAATCCCTTTTGGGTTTTCTGGCACTTTGGAATTTGCAAGGGTATATTCACATCTCTCATGAGTGAAGTGAAGTCCAGAAAACACCATCAGCTGCACAAGCTGCACAAGATTATTAGGACACTACTTCAGCAACAGGCCAGGAGCTGATTTCTGGGGGAATGCCAAAAACATCCATGATACTCCAAGAACACGAACAGTCGCCAAAGGAAAGAATGCCTGATAACTTTGCTGGTGTTATTATTGATGCAAGTATGTTGCTATACAGTGTGTTAGCCTCACAGATGCAGGAAATTCAGCATCTGAGTGTTTGTCAGTCATTACACATAGCCCTCTCCATGGGCCTATATTTAATCTTATCAAAAATTCCTCTTACAAGAGATTGTAAAGAAACAAGGGGTAAAAGTCAATATCAAATGAAGAAAGAACAAGCTTTTACTAATGATCATTGCCATATTTGAAACAAAATTATACTGAAAAATTGGGGGAAAATAATAAAATAGAAAATATGGCAGAATAGTGGTATTTGAAAAGAAAATACTAAAGTTTCCCAGAATCATAGAAGAATCAACAATTTAAATGTCCTTCAATTACTAAGCATTATATTAATAATTAAAGATGAATCCATATCCAGAAATATTGCAGTAAAACAATCAAGTGAAGTCTTAAAAACTAACAAAAAATTAATAAATTACTTACAAGACCATAATCACTTACTCAGCTAACTAATATGCAAGTATGAATAAGACATTTTAAAGATATCCCCAAAGCTAGTAGAATTTACCACTCATAGATTCTGAAAAAATATATTAAAGGACATATTCTAACAAAAATAATAGGAAATTTAGAAAATAGAGTGGAGATCCAAGAAATAGCAGTAAGTAGAAAAATTGGTAAAATATGTTGACAATTGTAATTATTACACTAAACAAGTATCATTTGGCATATTTAAAAAGGATAATTTAAAAGTTCGTGTCATAGTAGGAAGATGGATTGTGGGTTATTAAATGAGTAGTCAAAATGTGCTATGGTCTGCTTCATGTTTGAAGCAGAATAGTAAAGTCATTGATAAGCATATAGGCTAAAATTAATAGGAATATATGTTTTAAATTCTAACAACTGAAAGAATAATTTTACAATGTATAACTTCTAAGCAAACTTAGAAGTTTATAAACTTGAAGACAACTAACAACATTGTCATGTTATCTAACTATTATCTATCTATCTATCTATCTATCTATCTATCTCTTTTTACCTTACATTTGGAAATAGATTCTTAGATATGACATTAAAAGCACAAGCAACAAAAACCAGATAAGTTAGACTTACTAAACTTGGTCAAAATTTAACTTTTGTGCATCAAAAAACATTACAAAGAAGGTGGAAAATAAAACCTATAGAATGGGAGAAAATATTGCAAATCACATATCAGATAAGTCTAGCATCCATATATCCAAACTCTTACAATTCAAGAATGAAAAGAAAAGCAACCCCAATTTTTAAATGAGTAAAGGGCCTGAATAGACATTTCTCCAAACTAATACACAAATGGCCAACAAGCACATGAAAAGATGCCTAACTTTGTTGGACATTAGAGAAATGAAAATCACAAATATAAATTATCACTTCACACCCACTAGGATAGCTATATTATAACATTTTTTAACAAGAGTTGCTGAAGAAATTGGAACACTCATAATTTGCTAATAAGAAAGTAAAATGGTTCTGCCACTTTGAAAATCATTTTGGCAGTTCCTCAAATAGATAACACAGAAATAGGATATGACCCAGAAATTCTATTCCTAGATGGATACACAAAATAATTGAAAACAGGTATTCAAACATAAACTTTTACATGAATATTTGTAACTACATTATTCACAATAGGCAAAGTTGGAAACAACACAAATGTTCATATGCATATGGATGCATATGCTAAAAGTGGTATATACATACAAAGGAATATTACTCAGCCATTAAAACAATTTAAGTGCTGATATATGCTATAATGTGAATGAACCTCCAAAACTTCATGGTAAAGGAAAGAAGCCAGACACAAAATGTCATATATTGTATAATTTCATTTACGTGAAACATCTAGAGTATGTGAACCCATACATTCAGACAGCAGAGTAGTGTTTGCCAGGGACCTGGGGGAAGAGAGTGACTGCTTAATAGGTACAGGGTTTCCTTTTGAGTGATGAAAATATTTTGGAGCTATATAGTGGTGATTACTGTAAAACATTGTGCATGTACTAAATGCCACTGAATTGTACACTTTAAAGTGATTAATTTTATGTTAAGAATTTTATCTCCTTAAAAAATAAGCAGACTTAATGTTTTAACTTCCAGGAGAAATTGACAATCAAAATAAAAATGTTTAACACACTTTTCCCATAAAACTGATCAATCAAGGGGCCAAAAATGAATAAGGATATAGAATATTTTATAATAAAGTTGTCAGATTATAACTAATAATATTTATAGAGTCATGCATCCTACAAGAGGATGTGCATTCTCTTTTAGTACCCAAGGAACATTTATAAAGATTGATGACTTAATGGAATTTCCAACACATTTCCAAAATCAAAACAGAGACCACCTTCTCTAAAAAAAAAAAAAAAAAAAAAAAAGCTATTAAATTAGAAACTAACTATAAAAAGCAGTTAAATAGCTCTACATTTGAAAAGTTAAAATTTTACTCTTATACAACCCATAGGCTAAAAAGGAAAACATTTGGAAATAACAGACTATTAAGAAACAACAGGGAAATTACTACCCATCAAAATTTGTAGTCAGCAGCTAAAGAGGCATGTAGAGGTATATTTAGAAACTTCAATGCATTCATTTAAAAACACAAAGAGGCCAGCTGCGGTGTCTCACACCTGTAATCCAAGCACTTTGGAAAGCGCAGGCAGGTGGGCTTGCCTTGATGTCAGGAGTTCAAGACCAGTGTGGCCCACCTGGCAAAACCCTTTCGCTACAAAAAATGCAAAAATTAGATGGGTGTGGTGGTGCATGCCTGTAGTCCCAGCTACATGGGAGGCTGAGGCACGAGAATTGCTTGAACCCAGGCGACAGAGGTTGCAGTGAGATAAGAGATCATGCCACTGTACTACAGCCTGGGTGAGAGTGAGACTCTGTCTCAAAATAAATACGTAAATACATAAATAAACAAAATAATAAGTACAAAAGAATAAAAACACGAAGAATAAAAACCAATGAGTTTTAAGTTAAAGCTATTATTCTTTGTACATCCCAATATATTTAAAGATTCCTTCAGATTTTCTAATATTTTAATTTATTCTAGGATGAATTAGTATTGTTTTATAGGAGGAGGGCTCACCTAATTATGGATATTTAAATTTTGGGTTGTATTCCCTCTTTCATGGTTCTCTCTCTCTCTCTCCCTCTGTCTCTCTCACTTTCCTCTTCTCTCCATCACTTTCTACTCTCTCCTAACCCTTCTTTATTTAAAAGTTTTCGATTTTTTTCCCTCCCTCCCTCCCTCCCTCCCTCCCTTCCTTCCTTCCTTCCTTCCTTCCTTCCTTCCTTCCTCCCTCCCTCCTTCCTTCCTTTTTGGAGTCTGGCCGTGTCGCCCAGGCTGGAGTGCAGTGGCGCCATCTCGGTTCACTGCAAGCTCCGCCTCCCCAGTTCTCGCCATTCTCCTGCCACAGCCTCCCGAGTAGCTGGGACTACAGGTGCCTGCCGCCACGCCCGGCTACTTTTTATGTATTTTTAGTAGAGACAGGATTTCACTGTGTTAGCCAGGATGGTCTCCATCTCCTGACCCTGTGATCTGCCCGCCTCTGCCTCCCAAAGTGCTGGGATTACAGGCGTGAGCCACTGCACCTGGTCAAAAGTTTTCCAATTTTCTTACTCTGCTTTCATGGACCCCAGTCTAGAACCAAATCATACATTGGTGGTCCCAGGCTCCTTCCCTACAATGATATTGGGGAAATCAGAGAGGGTAGTCATAAGGTAGTAGTTATGTCCTCCTACTCCTTAGGCATTCAACATTTAATAATTTTAGTCCTAAGCATCAGTCCAGAAAGATTTTTCAACTTATATTTGCAAGTAGGGCAGCCCTGACATGGCCTCTAGTTTCAAGCAGGGAGCCTATCCCCATCTTAATTTATGCTAAGACCCTCGTTCTATGGACTTCACAGGAGTCAAGCAACTAACTGTCCCTTCTGCTTTTTAAACAAAAGTTCAGAAGTCATGTCTGACACTGACTTGCACTTATATTCCATTTATTGCTCACGGAAAGATTTATCTTGTTTTTGAGATCAACAATGTAGTTAAGTTTCTCTTTTTATGTGTTCTCATTTCCCTGAGTTAGAGAAGGAATGCTTGAAGTGTGGAATTTCTATGGTGATAATGATTTTAATTCAATCAATTTTTTCTTATGCAAGATACATGGTGAATGAGTAACAGCAAAGGATATAAGTTTTCTCTTTGCAAATGGGGGAACAGACAAGTAAAATAATTTCAAAAATCACTACTACATCTCCACTCATATACAGCATATATTTATTGAACCCTTACGATGCACCAAGTATTCATTATATGTTTTAGGATGCAGAGGATTTCTTTAATATTCAAAAGATGAAACTGTGACCCCAAAAGATTTTGATTTCTCAGTAATCTACAGCTAACTAACAGTAGAGTCCAAATTAGAATGCAGGTCACCCTCAGTTCTAGATTATTTGGAGAATGAACCAAAGAGGTACAAATTCAAAGAGAAACAAATTCAAAGAGGAACATATTTAGAAATTATTCTGATGAGTCCTAACCCCTCAACCTCTCAATGTATTTTTTCTGTTGATGGAGTAAGCTTAGGATGGTAAAGTGACTTACACAAGTATATGCAGCATTAGTAGCAGATGAGAAATTAGAATACAGGCAACCTAACATTCACACCTTGATCTCTTTTTATTGTACCATGATGCACCATTTCAGAGTTCTAGAATGACTCTCTTGCCAGATACACTGACTACACTTTTAAATCATTTGGCTTATGTTTCAGCATCATTTGCATACATACTAGTCTATTACAGGAAATTTTTCAATCCTCAATGTCATCATGGATAAAATAGACAACTAAGACAATGCTAGTGGGGGTCTACTGATAAGTCTATAGTAAATTAATAAAATAATTGAAAAAGGATAAGAAGTGGAGGGAGCACTGAAAAAAAAAGATAATTATCAGACAAGGTAGCAAAAGTTTGTAATAAAATTATAATTAGAATTGCCTTTATTATTAAGTGCTATTTGTTACCCATGAATTATCTCACTTGTGTATGAATAGACAAGGACTGCTTATTTGCTTTTTATAATAAAATATTCCTATTATTATGTAAAAATTTACAAAAAGGATTCCATGGAGTGTGTACAGTAGAAGCAAATAATGAGAGTTGTTTGGAAGGATTGAGTGAAATTCAGAGTCTGATGAACATCTGTATAATCAAGACAAGTAATGCCAGCATAGCAGATCCTTTTTGTTTTGAAGGAGGTACATTTAGAACAAAACAGGAAATCTTTCTTTAAAAAAGAATAATCTTATAGAAGATTTTACTTCAAAGGTAAAATATAATTTGGAATAAAATTGAGATAATTCCTAAACTACTGACTTCATAGGATCTTATAAGTGATCATGTGTTTTCAGTAATCTCAGAGTAATAAGGTACTGCCCATGTGAAAGGTGTGACACATATATATCATTCTCCTTTTCTAGGACAGATATTCCTCCCTATTGAACTGTGGTCCAATTTCATAATCCTCATTCTGGTATTTCAGATAGTAACTGTCATGTGAGGAAACTTGTTTCATTGTTAATTTATGCTGCGAATTCCTCCATGGCAAGGACTAATGTCTTAGTTTTGTATCTTAGTGTAAATGCCTAAAATGTGATTCTCAAATCATCTGCTCAATGAAAATTGTGATAAATATCAGAAAGATTATCTGAATCTCAAAATCAATTTATTCAATATTTTCATCTTCTCTCCCATTGTTATACAGATGATACTTTTCTTTCTGCATTAAGAAAACTAATGGCAATGAATATGCTCCCACTTCTAAAAGTTTATTTATAACTGTACCTACCATCAAATTATTTCCTACAGTCTCAGAAGAAGAAGAAATTCTATTGTTTATTGCCTCTGCCTTTGGTCTTGCTTATATCCTCTCCTATCTTCTCTATAATAGTAACCTTGACCTTCAGTTATTTCCTCTGTCTTGTGCTTTTACAGCCTCTTCCTCTCTCTTTGCTGTCACTCAAAATTTTATAACTATTTTCAAATTCTGCCATAGAAACACATTAAAACCTCATTTATTTCCCATCATTTTTCTTACTTTAATTATTGGTGTCTCATTTCTTCATAAGCAAGATCCTCATAAGAATATCCTGAATTAAACCTTATTATAGTAGGCTTGACAAATGTGCTTCAAAAGATACATAGACCCCTTGAAAGGGAGGGAATTATTTTATGTGTATGTGTGCATGTGCATCTTTCAGGCAAGAAGGTCCGTAGCTTTTATCACATTCTTGTTCCCATTTTTTTTCTTCACCCTACCACAATCAGGCTTTTGCTAGCAACCACGTTTCTGCCCCTTTAATGACACTAAAACTCTTGTCAGTAAAGTCAGCAGTGACCCTTAATTGACTTACTCCTTTCAATTCTTATACTTGAGCTTTTGGCAGCATTTTGCTCTGTTCAATGCTTTCTTGTTTTTGAAGCACGATTTACTCTCACTTTCAAATGAACTTTTCCCTCCTGTCTCTTCTATCCCAATTCCTTCTCATTTGATTGTTCAGGTAAACTTTTTTTGGTGCTTATTTGCACCAAAGCTGACACTTCTTGTGTTACCTGTATGGCACATTTTGTTTTCCTAATTATTTCCCCTCACTCATAGCTCTACCTATTCTCCCTTCTGAAAGAATGTCATTGAATAATTCCAACAAAGTGACTTCAGCTGACTGTGCCAGTGTTAATACACAAGTAAGGTCAATTAAAACCTCTTTCTGACAATTAATAACATTTAAAATTATAGTTAACATGTACAATATAGATAGAAGTACAGATATTTCACGTGTCCACTTGATGACTTTTCACATTCATGTAACAGAACATTAGCAACAACTTAGAAGCTGTTTTTATACACATTTTCAGTCACTAGTTTCTGCCTCTTCTACAAAACTAAATGTCACTTTAACTTAACATTTCACAGATTGATCTTTATCTATTTTGACCTTTCTAAACTAGAATAAATAATATTTACTCTGTGATGTTGATATTTGCCCTATTTCACTGAATGCAATGTTTGTGAGATTCCACAGTGCTCTGTGTAGCTCAACTTTAACGACTGGTGAAGCATGATATCCCACTATAAGATAAATATGCCAAAATATATCTGTTCTTCCAATGACATTTGGGTTGCTTTTAGTTTCCAACTATCATAAAAATGCATCAATAGACATTCTTCTACATGTATTTGTGCAACATTGTACATGTTTATAAGTGTAACTACTGAGCTACAGGATAAGAGTATATTCATCTTTTGTACACATTGCTGAAGTCTTTTTAAGGTGGATGTATCCATTTGCACTCACACCAGCATCAAAAGATTTTCAGTTTTTCTGTAGCATTGCTAACACTTTGTATTGTCAGATACTTTAATTTCAGTCATTCCTCTCTAGGCTTAGTAGCATATCATTTGATTTTAAATTGTCTTGATTACAAAATCAATTAAGCCCCTTTTCATATGTTTATCATCTTTTACGCAAGTCTTTTGCTCATTTATCTCTTCAGTTGTTGGTCTTGTTCATGATGCTTTCTGGAAGTTATTTTAGTCATCTTAATATGAGTTGTTAATTGTATTTATTGCAAATATCTTTTGCCATTGTGTGGTCTGACTTTTCCATTTTAATGGTACATTTTAATTAAGTAATGTATCCTATTTTAATATAAGTAATGTATCAAAACTTTGATACATTGGACTACCTTAAAATAAGAAGGTAGTCCTCCTTATTTTACCTTAAAATTTAAAGTAGTCCAATGTATCAAATGTTTTGTTTATTTTAGAGTTATATGTGCCTTCCTCATGAAATCTATTTCTACCCACAGACATGAAAATATTATCCTATGACAACTTCTAGAAACTCAAATATTGTATTTTAAAATTTTTGATCTTTACTTAGGTATCAAACAAATGACATTATGTCTGAAGGATTGTTTCTAGATTTTCCTGTTCCATTTGTCTATTTGATATTCTAATGCAAACACTACAGTGTCTAACTTACTATAATAAGCCTTGACATCTGGTCATGTAATTCCACCAACTTTATTCTTCTTTATGATCATCTTGCCTACTTTTGTCTCTTTGCATATCTCTAAATAATTTAGAATGAGGGTGTCAAATTCCACAATAAACTTGCTCATGTTTTATAAAGGAAGCATTAAAGCTACAGATTAATTTTGGAAGAATTAACATCTTGACTATATTGACTCATCAGATCCATTAATATGAATTATTCTTCCATTTATGGTTGTTTGAAATATTTTTTTCCAATAACGTTTTAGGGTTTTCTCTGTAGTAGAGTTTCTAAATTTTTATTGGATGCATTACTAGTTATTTGATGCCATCATAAATGATATTATTTTAAACTTATTACTTTTAAACTACCTATTGTCATATGGAAATACAGTTGAGGAAGGTAGACATCAACAAGATGGTAAAAGAAAAAGCCTTGAATCCTCCTTCCCCCATAAACACTAAATCAACAATAATAGATGGATAAATTTCCTTTGTGAGGAACTTAGGTACTAGTTGAGAGGGTCCTGCACCCTGAGTGAGTGAGAAACCATCACATTGAAGCTGGTAGAAAAATTTGACACACTTTTTAAACACAATCTCTACTCCTGGCACAGTGTCATAAAACCAGGATTAAACCCTACATCTCCAAGGTTCTCCATTCAGAGGTAGAAAAATGAACTAATTGGTCAATGTTGCAGTTTTTTGATGGTATGTCCAAAGGATATCCTTCTCTCTTGCCTTTCTCAGAGTGTTGACAGGACCTGCCATATGCTAGATGGCTGAAGACCAGTGGGAACAAAGATGGCATTTTGATCTGGCGCATAACTGATTCCTCCAGCTTAGTACAAAGGAAATAGGTTTGATATCCCAGATTCCAACTTCTTCCTGAGAAAGAAAATAATTGGACAGATCCTTTGATAATCCAACTTTTTCAGGGGATGCCCAAGGAAGTGGCTTCATTGTCACTTATCTGAAAATGTTGATGAGACTTGTCATGCTCTACATACCTGGGGCCCACTAAGAACAAAGAAAACAGGTTGGATAAGCCTTAAAAATTATTTGAAAGTTCAAAGACAAAGAAAGAATTTTGAAAGCAGTACAAGAAAAATGATTTCTCACATAGAAGAGAGTACTTATAAGACTATTGTTGGATTTCTGGGCAGCGCCTTTGAAGGCCAAGGATGAGTGGGGTAATATTTTCAAAGTACCAAAATAAAAAAAAAAAAAAACAAAACACTGACAACTAAGAACACTATATCTGGCAAACTTTCTTTTAAAAATGAGGAAGATATAAAAACTTTTCCAACAAACAAAAGTTGAGAGAGTTAAGCACTAGTAATCTTCCCTTATGAGAAATAAAAAAAGAAGCTCTTCAAGTTGAAATATAAGGATGCTAAGTACTGATACAAAATTACATGAAAGTAGAAAATTCACTGGCAAAGGTAAATATGTAGACAAATACGAAATACTGCAATTCTGTAACAGTGGTGAGTAAATTACTTAATTCAGGAATAGAAGTTAAAAGACAAAATAATTAAAAACTAAATTATACATTTTAACATATGATTGGGGTACACAATATAAAATATGTAAACTGAAATATCAATGATATGAAGTTGGGGGAGAGAAATAAAGGTATAGTTCTTGTATGTGATTGAGGTTAAGTTGTTTTGCACTTAGAGTATTATAACTATAAAGGTTTTATGTAAACACTCTGGTAACTACAAAGGAAATACTTATAGAAGATATTCAGAAAAAGAGGGAGCAGTCAAAACATTTCAATAAAAAGTCAACAAAACACAAATGAAAAGAGCAAGTGAGGAAGAGATAAACAAAAACTGTAAGACAGTCAGAAAACAATTAACAAAATGACATTAGCAAGTCTTTCCCTTACAATACGTTCTTTAAATGTCAATGAGTGAAGTTTCATGTTGTGACATAACAAATTTAAGAAGTTTTAAATTTTGCAAAAGATCTTTTCTGATGATAATAGTATGAAATTAGAAATCAATAACAGAGAGAATTTCAGGTAATTAAACAACATGCTCCCTAACAAAAAAATAGGTCAAAGAAGAAATCAAAAAGAAAGTAAAAATATTCTGAGGCAAATAAGAATGAAAACACAACATATCAAAACTTACAGGATTCTGCTAAATTAGATCTAAGAGGAAAATTTATAGTTAATAAATGCCTACATTAGAAAGAAAAATCTCAGATAAACAACCTAACTTTACACATCAAAGAACAAGAAAAAGAGGAAAACATAAGCCCAGATTTAGCAGTAGAAGGGCCATAATAAAAATTGGGGAGAATAGAAGGGCGGAGCAAGATGGCCGAATAGGAGCAGCTCCAGTCTCCAACTCCCAGCGCGAGCCACACAGAAGACCGGTGATTTCTGCGTTTTCAACTGAGGTACTGGGGTCATCTCGCTAGGGAGTGCCGGACAATCGGTGCTGGTCAGCTGCTGCAGCCTGACCAGCGTGAGCTGAAGCAGGGCGAGGCATCGCCTCACCTGGAAGCGCAAGGGGGAAAGGAATCCCTTTTCCTAGCCAGGGGAACTGAGACACACAACACCTGGAAAATCGGGTAACTCCCACCCCAATACTGCGCTTTAAGGAAACAGGCACACCAGGAGAATATATCCCACACCTGGCCGGGAGGGTCCCACGCCCACGGAGCCTCCCTCACTGCTAACACAGCCGTCTGCGGCGATCTATTCGCAAGGCAGCAGCGAGGCTGGGGGAGGGGCGCCCGCCATTGCTGAGGCTTAAGTAGGTAAACAAAGCCGCTGGGAAGCTCCAACTGGGTGGAGCTCACAGCAGCTCAAGGAAGCCTGCCTGTCTCTGTAGACTCTACCTCTGCGGACAGCGCACAGCTGCAGTTCATTAGGGGAAAGAGCGGGGGCGGTGCAGACGTGAACGACTCTGTCTGACAGCTTTGGGGAGAGCCGTGGATCTCTAACGCGGAGGTTGAGATCCGAGAACGGACAGACTGCCTGCTCAGTGGGTCCCTGACCCCTGAGTAGCCTAGCTGGGAGACATCCCCCACTAGGGGCAGTCTGACACCCCACACCTCACAGGGTGGCGTCACCCCTGAGAGGAAACTTCCAAAGAAAGAATCAGACAGGTACACTCGCTGTTCAGCAATATTCTATCTTCGGCAACCTCTGCTGCTGATACCCAGGCAAACAGGGTCTGGAGTGGACCTCAAGCAATCTCCAACAGACCAACAGACAGTCCTTCTGACTGTCAGACGGAAAACTATCAAACAGGAAGGACACCTATACCAAAACCCCATCGTACGTCACCATCATCAAAGACCAGAGACAGATAAAACCACAAAGATGGGGAAGAAGCAGGGCAGAAAAGCTGGAAATTCAAAAAATAAGAGCGCATCTCCCCCTGCAAAGGAGCGCAGCCCATCGCCAGCAACGGATCAAAGCTGGTCAGAGAATGACTTTGACGAGATGAGAGAAGAAGGCTTCAGTCCATCAAACCTCTCAGAGCTAAAGGAGGAATTACGTACCCAGCGCAAAGAAACTAAAAATCTTGAAAAAAAGTGGAAGAATTGACAGCTAGATAATTAATGCAGAGAAGATCATAAACGAAATGACAGAGATGAAAACCATGACACGAGAAATACGTGACAAATGCACAAGCTTCAGTAACCGACTCGATCAACTGGAAGAAAGAGTATCAGCGATTGAGGATCAAATGAATGAAATGAAGCGAGAAGAGAAACCAAAAGAAAAAAGAAGAAAAAGAAATGAACAAAGCCTGCAAGAAGTATGGGATTATGTAAAAAGACCAAATCTACGTCTGATTGGGGTGCCTGAAAGTGAGGGGGAAAATGGAACCAAGTTGGAAAACACTCTTCAGGATATCATCCAGGAGAACTTCCCCAACCTAGTAGGGCAGGCCAACATTCAAATTCAGGAAATACAGAGAACGCCACAAAGATACTCCTCCAGAAGAGCAACTCCAAGACACATAATTGCCAGATTCACCAAAGTTGAAATGAAGGAAAAAATCTTAAGGGCAGCCAGAGAGAAAGGTCGGGTTACCCACAAAGGGAAGCCCATCAGAATAACAGCAGACCTCTCGGCAGAAACTCTACAAGCCAGAAGAGAGTGGGGGCCAATATTCAACGTTCTTAAAGAAAAGAATTTTAAACCCAGAATTTCATATCCAGCCAAACTAAGCTTCATCAGTGAAGGAGAAATAAAATCCTTTACAGATAAGCAAATGCTTAGAGATTTTGTCACCACCAGGCCTGCCTTACAAGAGACCCTGAAGGAAGCCCTAAACATGGAAAGGAACAACTGGTACCAGCCATTGCAAAAACATGCCAAAATGTAAAGACCATCGAGGCTAGGAAGAAACTGCATCAACTAACGAGCAAAATAACCAGTTAATATCATAATGACAGGATCAAGTTCACACATAACAATATTAACCTTAAATGTCAATGGACTAAATGCTCCAATTAAAAGACACAGACTGGCAAACTGGATCAAGAGTCAAGACCCATCAGTCTGCTGTATTCAGGAGACCCATCTCACATGCAGAGACATACATAGGCTCAAAATAAAGGGATGGAGGAAGATCTACCAAGCAAATGGAGAACAAAAAAAAGCAGGGGTTGCAATCCTAGTCTCTGATAAAACAGACTTTAAACCATCAAAGATCAAAAGAGACAAAGAAGGCCATTACATAATGGTAAAGGGATCAATTCAACAGGAAGAGCTAACTCTCCTAAATATATATGCACCCAATACAGGAGCACCCAGATTCATAAAGCAAGTCCTTAGAGACCTACAAAGAGACTTAGACTCCCATACAATAATAATGGGAGACTTCAACACTCCACTGTCAACATTAGACAGATCAACGAGACAGAAAGTTAACAAGGATATCCAGGAATTGAACTCATCTCTGCACCAAGCGGACCTAATAGACATCTATAGAACTCTCCACCCCAAATCAACAGAATATACATTCTTCTCAGCACCACATCGCACTTATTCCAAAATTGACCACATAATTGGAAGTAAAGCACTCCTCAGCAAATGTACAAGAACAGAAATTATAACAAACTGTCTCTCAGACCACAGTGCAATCAAACTAGAACTCAGGACTAAGAAACTCAATCAAACCGCTCAACTACATGGAAACTGAACAACCTGCTCCTGAATGACTACTGGGTACATAACGAAATGAAAGCAGAAATAAAGATGTTCTTTGAAACCAATGAGAACAAAGATACAACATACCAGAATCTCTGGGACACATTTAAAGCAGTGTGTAGAGGGAAATTTATAGCACTAAATGCCCACAAGAGAAAGCAGGAGAGATCTAAAATTGACACTCTAACATCACAATTAAAAGAACTAGAGAGGCAAGAGCAAACACATTCAAAAGCTAGCAGAAGGCAAGAAATAACTAAGATCAGAGCAGAACTGAAGGAGATAGAGACACAAAAAACCCTCCAAAAATCAATGAATCCAGGAGTTGGTTTTTTGAAAAGATCAACAAAATTGACAGACCGCTAGCTAGACTAATAAAGAAGAAAAGAGAGAGGAATCAAATAGACGCAATAAAAATGATAAAGGGGATATCACCACCACCCCACAGAAATACAAACAACCATCAGAGAATACTATAAATGCCTCTACGCAAATCAACTAGAAAATCTAGAAGAAATGGATAATTTCCTGGACACTTACACTCTCCAAGACTAAACCAGGAAGAAGTTGAATCCCTGAATAGACCAATAGCAGGCTCTGAAATTGAGGCAACAATTAATAGCCTACCCACCAAAAAAGTCCAGGACCAGATGGATTCACAGCTGAATTCTACCAGAGGTACAAGGAGGAGCTGGTACCATTCCTTCTGAAACTATTTCAATCAATAGAAAAAGAGGGAATCCTCCCTAACTCTTTTTATGAGGCCAACATCATCCTGATACCAAAGCCTGGCAGAGACACAACAAAAGAGAGAATTTTAGACCAATATCCCTGATGAACATCGATGCAAAAATCCTCAATAAAATACTGGCAAACCGGATTCAGCAGCACATCAAAAAGCTTATCCACCATGATCAAGTGGGCTTCATCCCTGGGATGCAAGGCTGGTTCAACATTCGCAAATCAATAAACGTAATCCAGCATATAAACAGAACCAAAGACAAGAACCACATGATTATCTCAATAGATGCAGAAAAGGCTTTTGACAAAATTCAACAGCCCTTCATGCTAAAAACGCTCAATAAATTGGTATTGATGGAACGTACCTCAAAATAATAAGAGCTATTTATGACAAACCCACAGCCAATATCATACTGAATGGGCAAAAACTGGAAAAATCCCTTTGAAAACTGGCACAAGACAGGGATGCCCTCTCTCACCACTCCTATTCAACATAGTGTTGGAAGTTCTGGCTAGGGCAATCAGGCAAGAGAAAGAAATCAAGGGTATCCAGTTAGGAAAAGAAGAAGTCAAATTGTCCCTGTTTGCAGATGACATGATTGTATATTTAGAAAACCCCATTGTCTCAGCCCAAAATCTCCTTAAGCTGATAAGCAACTTCAGCAAAGTCTCAGGATACAAAATTAATGTGCAAAAATCACAAGCATTCTTATACACCAGTAACAGACAAGCAGAGAGCCAAATCAGGAATCAACTTCCATTCACAATTGCTTCAAAGAGAATCAAATACCTAGGAATCCAGCTTACAAGGGATGTAAAGGACCTCTTCAAGGAGAACTACAAACCACTGCTCAGTGAAATCAAAGAGGACACAAACAAATGGAAGAACATACCATGCTCATGGATAGGAAGAATCAATATCGTGAAAATGGCCATACTGCCCAAGGTGATTTATAGATTCAATGCCATCCCCATCAAGCTACCAATGACTTTCTTCACGAAATTGGAAAAAACGGCTTTAAAGTTCATATGGAACCAAAAAAGAGCCCGCATTGCCAAGACAATCCTAAGTCAAAAGGACAAAGCTGGAGGCGTCACGCTACCTGACTTCAAACTATACTACAAGGCTACAGTAACCAAAACAGCATGGTACTGGTACCAAAACAGAGATATAGACCAATGGAAGAGAACAGAGTCCTCAGAAATAATACCACACATCTACAGCCATCTGATCTTTGACAAACCTGAGAGAAACAAGAAATGGGGAAAGGATTCCCTATTTAATAAATGGTGCTGGGAAAATTGGCTAGCCATAAGTAGAAAGCTGAAACTGGATCCTTTCCTTACCCCTTATACGAAGATTAATTCAAGATGGATTAGAGACTTAAATGTTAGACCTAATACCATAAAAACCCTAGAAGAAAATCTAGGTAGTACCATTCAGGACATAGGCATGGGCAAGGACTTCATGTCTAAAACACCAAAAGCAACGGCAGCAAAAGCAAAAATTGACACATGGGATCTAATTAAACTAAAGAGCTTTTGCACAGCTAAAGAAACTACCATCAGAGTGAACAGGCAACCTACAGAATGGGAAAAAATTTTTGCAACCTACTCATCTGACAAAGGGCTAATATCCAGAATCTACCAAGAACTCAAACAAATATACAAGAAAAAAACAAACAACCCCATCAAAAAGTGGGGAAAGGATATGAACAGACATTTCTCAAAAGAAGACATCCATACAGCCAACAGACACATGAAAAAATGCTCATCATCACTGGCCATCAGAGAAATGCAAATCAAAAACAATGAGATACCATCTCACACCAGTTAGAATGGCAATCATTAAGAAGTCAGGAAACAACAGGTGTTGGAGAGGATGTGGAGAAATAGGAACACTTTTACACTGTTGGTGGGATTGTAAACTAGTTCAACCATTATGGAAAACAGTATGGCGATTCCTCAAGGATCTAGAACTAGATGTACCATATGACCCAGCCATCCCACTACTGGGTATATACCCAAAAGATTATAAATTACTCTACTACAAAGACACATGCACACGTATGTTTATTGCGGCACTATTCACAATAGCAAAGACTTGGAATCAACCCAAATGTCCATCTGTGACAGACTGGATTAAGAAAATGTGGCACATATACACCATGGAATACTATGCAGCCATCAAAAAGGATGAGTTTGCGTCCTTTGTAGGGACATGGATGCAGCTGGAAACCATCATTCTTAGCAAACTATCACAAGAAGAGAAACCAAACACCGCATGTTCTCACTCATAGGTGGGAACTGAACAATGAGATCACTTGGACTCGGGAAGGGGAACATCACACACTGGGGCCTATGATGGGGAGGGGGGAGGAGGGAGGGATTGCATTGGGGAGTTATACATGATATAAACGTCATGCACATGTACCCTAGAACTTAAAGTATAATAAAAAAAAATAAAAAATAAAAAAATAAAAATAAAAATTGGGACAGAAATAAACAAACAATAGAAAAATCAAAAGGTATGTTGTTATTTTTTAAACAAACAAAATTGATAAATCTTTAGACTTAAAAAACATAAAACTCAAATAAATTAAAGTAGAAATGAAAGAATAGATATCAAAACTGATGCTATATAAATACAAAAATGTCGATAATCTAAAATAAATAAATAAATAAACACTTTTTAAGGTTAAGACTTGCTTTTATTCTCTAGTGAAGAACTTCATAGAAATCTAGGCAGTATTTTACAAAGATTAATTTAGAATACCTAATCCTAGTTTTTGTTTCAATTTTACTCCATGATCCATATTAAAATATATAAAGACATTTGTTGATCATGTTCTAGAAAGTACAGTTTTAGTATACGCGCCACCAAAGACGGACAAAATGCCCTCTCCAAAGCAATATTCTGAGACTTTTGTGATGAGGATTGTCTTTGTCTAGGCAAGTAATTCTAATGATTTCTCTCTGTTTAGCTGACCCATGTCAAAAAGGAAAGTGACTACATTTTTGAAACTGTTAGATAAATGGATAAATTGTTAGAAACATTAACTTACCAAGAATGAATCATGAGTAATACAAAGTTCAAATACAAATATAACTAGTAAAAATATTGAAATAGCAATAAAAAATCTCCCAACAAAGGGAAGTCTGGGACCAAATGACTTTACTGATGAATTCTGTTAAATATTTAAAAAGAATTAAAAACAATATTTCTTAAACTCTTTCAAAAATTGATAAAAACTGAACACTTCCAAACTCATATTATGAGGCCAGTATTACCTTGATACTAAAACTAGACAAAGATACAAGAAAAGAAAGCTACAGGCCAACATCCCTGGTGAAGATACATGCAAACATTCTCAATAAAACATTAGCAAGTTGAAGTGAACAATATGTTGAAAGGATCATACACCATGGCTAAGTGGAATTTATCTATGGGATGCAAAGATGGTTCAACATAAAAATTCAATTAATGCAATACACCACTCTAGTGGAATGAAGGATGAAGACTAGATGATCATCTGCATAGACGTAGAAAAAACATTTGACAAAATTCAACACCATTTTGTGATAAAAATTATTAACCAACCAGAAAGAGAAGGAAGTTATTTCAAAAAAATAAAATCCATAGATGAATGGCCAACTAACATCACACTCAATTGTAAAATACTAAAAATTTTAATCTATGGTCAGAAACAAAGAAAGAATGACCTCTCACAACTTTTGTTCAAAATAGTACTAGAAGTCCGAGCCAGAACAAATAGGCAAGACAAAAAGATTAAGGTGTCTAAATAAAAAATGAAGAATGCAAATTATATGTGTGTACATGACAGTCTTATCTGTAGAAAAAAGTAAAGAATCTACAAAAATACTGTTAGGTTGAATAAATGAATTCAGTAAAGCTGCAAGATACAAAATCGACATACATTTTAATATCTATTTATTCTTAGAAAGAAAATCCTGCATATCCAACAACATAGATAAACATGGAAGACATTATGCTAAGTGAAATATTCCAGTCACTGAGAATGAGAAGAAATTTTATGCTGTTGATAGGAATGTAAAATGGTACACTCGCTATAGAAAACAGTATGGTACTTCCTCAAAAAAATCAAAAATAGAACCTAGATATTATCCAGCAATCCTACTTCTGAGTACTTATCCCAAAGCATTGAAATCAGAATTTTGAAGAAATATTTGCATTTATATTTTTATTGCAATTTTATTCACGATAGCCAAGCTGTGGAAACAACCTAAATTTCCATCAGTAGGTAATTGGGTAAAAATAAATGTTCTATACATACAACTGATTGTTACTCAGCTTATAAAAGAAGGGAACAATACAGCAGGTGAGACCATGGATTAACCTTTAAGGCTTCATGATTAGTAAATGTACCAAAATCCCTAAGATACAGCAAAAGTAGCACTCAGAACGTTTATTGCATTAAATGCATACATCAAAAATAGAAATATCAAAAATTAACCACCAAACATTGTAACTTAAAGAACTAGAAAAAGAACAAACCAAACCCAATGCTCACAGAAGAAAAGAAATAAAAAAGATCAGAGCAGAAACAAATGAAATAGAGAACTAAAAAGACAAAGAATCAATGTACTGAAAAGTTGGTTCTTTGAAAAGATAAACAAAATTGATCCACTGCTAACTAGACTAACCAAAAAGAAGAGAGAAGATCCAAATAAAATCAGAAATAAAAAGACATTATAACTGATACCACAGAAATACAAAAGATTAATACTGACTATTATGAACAACCATATGCACACAAACTAGAAAACCTAGAGGGAATAGATAAATTTCTGGAAATATGCAACTTCTTAAGTTTGAACCAAGAAAACTTACAAATCCTGAAATACCAATATAAACTAGGGAGAATGAATCGGAAAAAATAAAAATCTCAAAAAATAAAGACCAAAGCCAGATAGATTCAGAGCCAAATTCTAGCAAATTTACATAGAAATACTGATACTAATCCTCCTGAAAATGTTCCAAAGAATTCAGGAAGAGGGAAAGTAAGTGTCACCCTGATACCAAAGCCAGAAAAGGCCACAACAACAATGACAACAACAAAATGAAACTATACACAAACATCCCAGATTAACACAGATGCAAATATCATCAGCAAATTACTAGCAAACTGAATCCAGTGGCACATCAGAAAAATAACACAGCTTGATTAAGTGTTGTTTTTTTCTTGTAAATTTGTTTGAGTTCTTTGTAGGTTCTGGATATCAGCCCTTTGTCAGATGAGTAGATTGCAAAAATTTTCTCCCATTCTGTAGGTTGCCTGTTCACTCTGATGGTAGTTTCTTTTGCTGTGCAGAAGCTCTTTAGTTTAATTAGATCGCATTTGTCAATTTTGGCTTTTGCTGCCGTTGCTTTTGGTGTTTTAGACATGAAGTCCTTGCCCATGGCTATGTCCTGAATGGTAAAACAACCCCATCAAAAAGTGGGCAAAGGATATGAACAGACATTCTCAAAAGAAGACATTCATACAGCCAACAGACACATGAAAAAATGCTCATCATCACTCGCCATCAGAGAAATGCAAATCAAAACCACAATGAGATACCATCTCACACCAGTTAGAACGGCAATCATTAAAAAGTCAGGAAACAACAGGTGTTGGAGAGGATGTGGAGAAATAGGAACACTTTTACACTGTTGGTGGGATTGTAAACTAGTTCAACCATTATGGAAAACAGTATGGCAATTCCTCAAGGATCTAGAACTAGGTGTACCATATGACCCAGCCATCCCACTACTGGGTATATACCCAAAGGATTATAAATCATGCTGCTATAAAGACACATGCACACGTATGTTTATTGCGGCACTATTCACAATAGCAAAGACTTGGAATCAACCCAAATGTCCATCAGTGACAGACTGGATTAAGAAAATGTGGCACATATACACCATGGAGTACTATGCAGCCATAAAAAAGGATGAGTTTGCGTCCTTTGTAGGGACATGGATGCAGCTGGAAACCATCATTCTTAGCAAACTATCACAAGAAGAGAAAACCAAACACCGCATGTTCTCACTCATAGGTGGGAACTGAACAATGAGATCACTTGGACTTGGGAAGGGGAACATCACACACGGGGCCTATCATGGGGAGGGAGTGTTTTTTTTTTTTTTTTGAGATACAAGGATAATTCAACATATGCAAATCAATAAATGTGATTCATCACATAAACAAAATTAAGAACTAAAAACATGGTTATCTCCATAGATATAGAAAAGGCATCTAATGAAATTCAGCATTCCTTCATGAAAAACCTTCAACAAACTGGGCATAGAAGGAATATACTTCAAAATAATAAAGGCCATACATGACAAACCTACAGTTAACAACATACTGAATGAGAACATGATGAAAGCATTCTCCCTCCCTAACAATTGGAATAACACAAGGATGCCCACTTTAACCATTTCTATTCCACATAGCACTAGAAATCCTAGCCAGAGCAATCATACAAGAGAAAGAAATAAACAGCATCTACATAGGAAGGGAGGGAATTAAGTAATCTCTGTTGCTGACAATATAATCTTGTATCTAGGAAACTGTAAAGATTCTATCAGAAACCTTTCAGATTTGTAAATGAATGTAGTGAAATTTCAAGATACAAAATGAACATAAAAAAAGTTGCATTTCTATACACCAATAAAGATAAAGCAAAGAATAAAATCAAGAAGCCAATCACATTTACAATAGCTACAAAATATAATTAAACAAGGAAGCAAAAGATCTCTACAAAGAAAAGTGCAAAGCAGTGATGAAAGAAATTGAATAGACAAAATAAGTGGAAAAATATCCCATGGTCATGGATTGGGAGAATTGACATTATTAAAATTACCAAACTGCCAAAAGCTATATACACATTCAATGCAATCCTTATTAAAATAACACCACCATTTTTCACAGAATTAGAAAAACCAGTTCTGATGGAACAATTTGATGGAACAGATCAGCTGTAGAATGGAGGAATGTATTTTCAACTTTTTCATCCAACAAGGAAATAACATTCCAAATATATAAAGAAATCAAACAACTGAACAATAAGGAAAAAACTCCAAATAACCCCATTAAAAAGTGAGCAAAGGGCCGGGCACGGTGGCTCATGCCTGTAACCCTAGCACTTTGGGAGGCCAAGGCAGGTGGGTCACCTGAGGTCGAGTTCAAGGCCAGACTGGCCAATATGGTGAAACCCCATCTCTACTAAAAATACAAAAATTAACCGGGCATGGTGGTGCATGCCTGTAGTCCCAGCTACTTGGGAGGCTAAGGCAGGAGAATCACTTGAACCCAAGAGGCAGAGATTGCAGTGAGCAGAGATCATGTCACTGCACTCCAGCCTGTGGAGCAAGACTCCATCTCAAATAATAATAATAATAATAATAATAATAATGTGAGCAAAGGAAATGAACAGACATTTTTCAAAATGAGACATACAAATGAACAACTGGAATATGAAAAAAATGTTCAACATCTCTATTCTTCAGAGAAATTAAATTAAAACCACAATGAGATATCATCTTAGAATTGCTATTAAAAAGACAGAATATAACAGATATTGGCCATGATGTGAAGAGGGAATGCTTATACACTGTTGGTGGGTACATACACTTTCCTTTCCACTTATCTATGAGAACATGTAGTATTGACTTTCAGCTTCTGAGTTGTTGTACTTAAGATAATGACATCCAGTTCCACTGTTGGTGGGTATGCAGAAAACGAACGTGTACACACAGAGTGCACATGACGGAAATTGAAGACTCGGAAGTGTGGAGAGCGGAAGAGGGGTGGATTTGAGAAATTACTTTTAATGGGTATGATCTACATTATTCAGGTGATGGATATTGTAAAAGATGAGATTCCACTATACAATGTATCCGTGTAACAGAAATGTATATAGATTCCCTTAAACTTATACAAATAAAAAGCACAAATAAACCAGTCATAGAAGGAAAAATACTTATTATTCAATTCTATGAAATATCTAAAATAGTCAAACTCAGAAGCAGAGAGGAGAATGGTTGTTGCCAGGGACTGAGGAGAGGTTTTCCCAGCTTAAGTAGGCTGGGCAGCCTTTGGAAAACCGATGTGTGGACCAGCAGCCTGTTGGTTTTAGCAACGGGCCCCACATCGGGCAGTGGTGTTATCGTCACGCACTCATCTGCTCAGCAGTGCCACCTGCTTGTAAAGATGACAGCTTTCAAAAGATTCTTTCGCTAGCAGAACAGCTCTGCAGTTTTGTTTTGTTTTGTTTTGTTTCTTTAACTTTTATTGTAAGCTCAGTGTTACATGTGCAGGATGTACAAGTTTGTTACACAGGTAAACATGTTTCATGGTGGTTTGCTGCACAGGTCATCCCATCACCCAGGTATTAAGCCCAGCCTCCATTAGCTATTCTTCCTGATGCTCTCCCTCCCCCAACCCACCCCCTACCTCCGACAGGCCCCGCTGTGTGTTGTTCCCCTCCATGTGCCCATGTGTTCTCATCATTCAGCTCCCACTTGTAAGTGAGAACATGCGGTGTTTCGTTTTCTGTTCCTGCGTTAGTTCGCTGAGGATAATGGTTTCCGATTCTATCCATGTCCCTGCAAAGGACATGATCTCATCCCTTTTTATGGCTGTATAGACTGCCCAAAACCTTAACTACTAATAGCCTACTGTTTACCAGAAGCCTTACAGCTAATATGACAGTGGATTAACAACATAAATAGAGTAGTATCTACATATATTTTACACATTCATGACATACCTAATTTTTCTTAATTTTTTCGATATTTTTAGGCTACGCAGTTTGTCTGCAAGTTTTTTCAAATTGTTGCAAATCTCCAAAACACTTTTCAATATATTTATTGAAAAGAATTCTCATATAAGTGGACCTGCACAGTTCAAACCCACATTGTTCAAGGATCAGCTGTAGTTACAAAACAAAGCAGGCAAAGGTTGAAAAGAAATACCTACCACAGAAACAATAACGTCGTACAATAAATGAAACATAGTACATTTAGTAGTAATCAATCTTTGTATCGTTATAATAGTATAAACACTGAATATTGCTCGAATGAAAATTGGATATGAGCATATTTAGAGAATGGGACAAGGGAAGCACCTGTGTATCTGTGCGTATATGAGTTTGTGTGCATGTGTGTGCCTGAGACTTAAATTCTTACCTGTTATCATAGGATGTCAACACATAATGTCTAAAGCTGATACATGATCATATATGAGCATATTAATTAGACATATAAAGATTTTAAAAGCCAAAAGGAATAATAAGTTGGAGTGGTAGATTCTGGGGAATGGAAAGGAGAATGGGAGGAATAGAAACCTATTCTTTTTTCACTGTAAGACTTTTAGTCTCATCTGACTTTTAAAAGCTGTGAGTATATAATATGTAGATAAAAATAAAAATTAGTTATGAATTAAAAGATAAATTTTGGCAGGGTGCAGTGGCTCATGCCTATAATCCCAGCACTTTGGGAGGCCAAGGCAGGCGGATCACCTGAGGTCAGGAGTTCAAGACCAGCCTGGCCAACATGGCAAAACCCCATCTCTACTAAAAATGCAAAAATTAGCTGGGCGTGGTGGCAGGGGCCTATAATCCCAGCTACTTGGGAGGCTGAGGCAGGAGAATTGCTCGAACCAGTGAGTTGAAGGTTGCAGTGAGACAGAGTTTGCAGTGAGCCGAGATGGTGCCACCGCACTCCAGCCTGGGCAACAGAGAGAGACTCCATCTCAATAAATAAATAAATAAATAAGATAAATTTTAAGCAGCCCTGCTTCTGTGTACATGTCACTGATAGTTTGATGTACATTTGATTAATATTAAATTTTGTCCAGCGTGTGGCCGATGTCCTTGTCAGGCTCATTTGTTTAACTAAATCCGTTTTAACTTGCTCCTGGAGTAATTAACTCAGACTCACCTTGTTGGAATAATAATAATAATAATAAATAAATAAAATAAAATAAAATAAAATCCTTACTACCAAATTGAAAAAAAAAAAAAAGAAATGTTGAACGTTCCTCACAAAGGAGAATGTGACAGTTATTTTTTAAAAGATTATAATTTTTAGCAGAGATCCTTCTAGGGGCAAAGAAAAGAGAAGATGTTTCATTTGACATGACAAGTTATAAAATGCAAATCTGCCAGTTTCAGAAGGGTAAATATTTGCTGAAGATTAAGTACATGACAAAGGTACATCATTAAATCTAAAGAAATTAAAAAGCTCAATTTAATATCACATGCATCTACTCCATTTTTAATAAGCATACAACCTCAGCAAGCATGAGCCACAGTCCAATCTATCTCCATGGTGAAGGAGGAAATGATAGCTCTGCAGTTTTCTTTGCTGTAGTGACCATTGCCATCTCACCTTCTCTCACCAATTGCTGCCTCATGCCATTTTTTATCTCAATAGTTAGTCTTATCACCTGTCTCTGATTGCCGTCTCTTACTGTCTTGCTGTCCAACTAATCACTGATTGTCATGGTTTCTGCTGTCTTGCTGCCTCTCTGCCAGTTTTCACTATCTTGCCATCAATCACCACCATCTCCACTGTCTCACTGCCGCATCAGTCACTGTCTCTCAGTTGCTGTCTCTATCACTTAGTGGTCAGCAGATGTGGCAGGACAGGTGAGCCACAAAATTGGGGCTTATCCTGGGAGGTTTCTTGGTGTCTTGTGGGAAAGAATTCAAAGCCAAGCTAGTGGTGTTAGACAGCAATTTTTATTGAACAGTATTGCTCCTTGCAGAGTAGGGCTAACTCAGGCAATGTGCCCAGAGTCAGGAATTTATGGGTTCTAGGCAACTATACTCCTACTCACTTAAACACACTTTCAACTACATGCAAATTAATGGGTGCGTCAATGCAAATTGAGGGGCAGATTATTTAGAACTTTCCAGGAAGAGGGAGGAAACATAAGGGTCACTGCCAAGGAAAGGGATGGTAAGTACTGGGACATTGCCATGGTATTTGTAAACTGTCATGGTACTGGTAGGAGTATCTTGTATTAATGAGCAATGAGGACAGCTCGGGATAACTTTCATTGTCATCTGCTGTTTCTTTCAATTTTTTTATTTTGTCCCACTAGGACCAAGGAATATGCTCTGCCAGTCTCCTACCACAATAATCCCTGTCACCCAGGCTGGAGTGCACCAGCCTGGGTGACAGGGATAATTAGCTAACAGGGATAATTTGCTGTATTTAAAATGCTTTTTTCTCCATCTACTGAGATAATCATAGGATTTTTGTTTATAATTCTGCTTATGGTATGTATCACATCTATTGATTTGCACATGTTGAATCATGCATGCACTCCCGTTCAAAAACCCACTTGATCATGGTGTATTATCTTTTCAATGTGCTGTTGGATTCCATTTACTATATTTTGTTGGTGGTCTATGTTCTTTAAAAACATTGGTCAGTAGTTTTCTCTTTGGTTGTATTCTTGTCTGGTTTTGCTTTAAGGGTAATATTAGCCTCCTCAAATGACTTAGGAGAAATTTCCTCCTTCCTTTTAAATTTTCTGAATCACTTTCACTAAGACTGATATTAGTTCCTCTTTGTATGTTTGTAAGATTTCAGCTGTATATCCATCTGGTCCTGGGTATTTCTTGGTAGATTTTTATCACTGATTCAATCTTGCTACTTGTTTTTGGTCTGCTCATTTTTTGTTTCTTCTTTATTCAACCTTAGGAAGCTGTATGTTTCCAGGAATTTATTCAGTTTTTCTCAGCTTTCTAGTTTGCAAATGTATAATTGTTCATCATAATTCCTGATGTTCTTTCTTATTTCTGCAGTATCAGTTGTAATGTCTCCTTTTTATTTCTGATTTTGTTTAATTTGGTCGTCTTTCTATTTAGTTATTAGTCTAGTGGTTTATTAACTTTGCTTGCCTTTTAAAAGACCAACTATTCATTTTTTATCCTTTTCTTGGGTCTCTATGCCATTTAGTTCTACTCCAGTCTTTATTATTTATTTACTTTCTTCTGCTAATTTTATGTTGGTTTGTTGCTCCTTGTCTAATTCTTGTGGTACATCATTCATTTGTTAATTTGTAGTCTTTCTGCATTTTTACTGTAGACATTTAGTGCTACAAAATTCCTTCTTAGCATTTTGTTTGCTGTATCCCACAGGTATTGATATGCTGTGTCCATTTTCACTTGTTTCAAAAAAATTTTCAATTAATATCTTGATTTCTTCATTGACTCAATGATCATTCAGAAGAGTGTTGTTTAATTTCCATGTGTTTATGTAGTTTTAAATCAAAGTTCCTCTTGACATTTATTTTTTGTTATATTCCCCTGTAATATTAGCAGATATTTTATATAATTTTGATTTTTAAAATTGGTTAAGACTTGTTTTGTAGACTAATATGCAGCCTATCTTGGAGAATGTTTTATGTGTGAATAAAAATAATGTATATTCAGTCAGGCACTGTGGGTCACACCTGTAATCCCAGCACTTTGGGAGGCCAAGGTGGGCAGATCATGAGTTCAGGAGATTGAGACCATCCTGGCTAACACGGTGAAACCCTGTCTCTAATAAAAACACAAAAAAAATTAGCCGGGCATGGTGGTGGACGCCTGTAGTCCCAGCTACTTGGGAGGCTGAGGCAGGAGAATGGCGTGAACCTGGGAGACAGAGCTTGCAGTGAGCCGAGATCGCACCACTGCACTCCAGCCTGGGTGACAGAGCAAGACTCTGTCTCAAGTAATAATAATAATAATAATAATAATAATATATTCTGCAATTGTTGGGTATTAATAGTATGTTCTCTAGATGTCTGTTAGATCTATTTGGTCTAATGTCTAATTTAAATCAAATAATTGTTCGTTGATTTTCTGTTTTGAAGATGTGCTATGAGGGTGGTGTTGAAGTCCTTCACTCTTATTGTGTTGCAGTCAATCTCACCCTTTAGGTCTAGTAGTTTTTACTTTATGAATCTAGGTGCTATACTGTTAGATGTATATATATTTAGAATTGTTCCATCTTCTTGCTTAATTGATCCCTTTATCATTATGTAATAAACTTATTTGTCTTTTTTTTTTACTCTTTTTGATTTAAAGTCAGTTTTATCTACTATAAGTATTGCTGCTCCTCCTGGCTTTTGGTTTCTGTTGGGGGGAATATCTTACCATTCTTTTATTTTTAGTCTACATACATCTTCACAGGTAAGATGAGTTTCTTGTAAGCAACATTTAGATGCATTTAGCCAATCTATTTTTTTTTTTTAAGTGGCACATTGAATCCATTTACATTCATGGCTAATATTGATATGTAAAGTTTTTTTTCTGCCATGTTGTTAATTGTTTTTTAGTATTTTATAAATGTTTCTCCTTTCCTCCTGAGTGTTTGCCTTTGTGGTTGAGTGGAATTTTGTGGTGTATTCATTTGATTCCTTTCTCTTCCTACTTTGAGTAATTGCTTAGCCAATTAGTTTTATACTTTTGAGTGTTTCCATCATGGTGAATATCACTTTTTTGCTTCTGAGTTTAGAAATCCTTTGAGGATTTCTTGTAGAGCCAGTCTAGTGTTGGCGAATTCCCTCAGTATTTGCTTCTGTAAGAAAGACTTTACTTCTGTTTCATTTATTGAGCTTACATTTGCTGGACATAAAATTCTTGGTGAGCATTTTTTTTTTTTAAATTCTTTTGGCCCATTCTGTTATGGCCTGTAAGGTTTCTACTGAGAAGTCCATTGTTATTCTGATGCGGTTTACTTTGTAGATGACTAGAAACTTTTCTATTGCTCATTTTGGAATTTGTCCTTTTACTTTAACTTTTGAAAGCCTGATTATAGGATGTCATGGAAAACTTTATTTTGCATTAAATTTTCCTAGGGATAGTTAAGCTTCCTCTATCTGGATAATTAAATCTCTTGCTAGACTAGGAGAATGTTTACATCTTATTTCATTAAAAAGGTTTTCTAATGCTTAATCTTTCTTCTCCCTTGGAAATGCCAATAATTTATAAGGTTCCTTATTTTAGGTAGTCCCAAACATGTAAAAAACTTTGCTCATTCTTTTTCATTATTTTTTCTTTATTGTTGTCTGATGATTTTTTTTTCAAAAGATGTCTCCTTATTTTCTGAAATTATTTCTTCTGTTGGTGTAGTCTATTATTGAAACTATCAAATGTATATTTATTTCAATAAAGCTTTTCGAAATTTCTGGGTTTTTTTAAAGATATATATCTTCTCATTTATATTCTGAATTGTTTTGCTGACCTCTTTGTACCAGTTTTAAGATTTCTCTTGCACCCAATTGAGCTTCTTTGAAATAAATATTTTGAATTTTTTTATCTAGGATTTTTAGGTTTTCTTTTTGTCAAAATATATTGGCAGAGAATTATGTTTCTTCAAGAGTGGTGTAGGAAAAGAATCAGTGTACCATATATACAGTTGTTTCAGGAAAATATATTTTTCTGTTTTGTTAATCTACTTGTCTGTCCTTATAACAGTATCACTTTATTTGGATTACTGTATGTTAAAATAAGTTTTGAAATTATGTAGTGTAAATTAAACTTTGTTTTCCTTTTAAGGAAGTATTTTAGCTATCTTATGCTCTTTGCTTTTTATTTGTTGTTGTTGTTGTTTTGAGACAGAGTCTCTCTCTGTTGCCCAGGCTGGAGTGCAGTGGCGCTATCTTGGCTCACTGCAAGCTCTGCCTCCTGGGTTCATGCCATTCTCCTGCCTCATCTTCCTGAATAGCTGGGACTACAGGCGCCCAACACCATGCCTGGCTAATTTTTTTATATTTTTAGTGGAGATGGGGTTTCACCATGTTAGCCAGGATGGTCTCTATCTCCTGACCTTGTGATCGGCCCGCCTAAGCCTCTCAAAGTGCTGGAATTACAGGTGTGAGCCACCACACCTGGCATTCTTTGCATTTCTATATATATTTTGGAAGCAATATCTCAATTTTTATAATAAAGATTGCTGGCATTATGAATGACATTTTATTAAATGATTTGTCGTGGATGACAGCTTAAAATACTTAATCTTCCAATCTATGAGCATGATTAATATCTTGATGATACCTGTAGTTCTCTTATAATTTGCTTCGGTACTGCTTTCCTTGCATGTTTTTCATTTTATTTAGTTATAAATATTTCAAACTTTTGTTGCTATTGCAATTTGCAATTTGTTGCTTTATTTTCTACGTGTTTGCAATATTTTCTTTTAAATTTTTAAATTTTTTTTAGACAGAGTGTCGCTCTGTCGCCAAGGCTGGAGCACAGTGGTGCGATCTCCACCTCCACCTCCCAGGTTCACGCCATTCTCCTGCCTCAGCCTCCTGAGTAGCTGGGATTACAGGCAGCCACCGCCAAGCCCTGTTTATTTTTTGTATTTTTAGTAGAGACAGGGTTTCATTGTGTTAGCCAGGATAGTCTTGATCTCCTGACCTCTTGATCCACCCGCCTTGGCCTCCAAAGTGCTGGGATTACAGGCATGAGCCACCATGCCCGGGCTATGTTTGCAATATTTTAAGTATTTGTATTTTATTCTTAGATTATTCGTGCTGCTTTAGGAATATTTGGTGAATAGTAAACTTTATGAGTATTAAAAGGTATGAAAATAGTTTTATTTATCACTCATGATTGATTTATGATTCCATATAACTTTTTAAAAAATGTTAAAGGCATACTGCAATATCTGCTGAAATTCATTTTTACTTATAGAGAAATCATGTACTAATTTTATTATTATTTCTCAGTAATGAAATGTTTTTCTTCTTAAATTTATGCTTATTTAGTAATATCACAATAATTATTTTAGATGTAGATATTTTGTCATGTATCCTGCATGGCACACAATGGGCCTTTTCAATTTGAAGGCACATGTCTTTCTCCTTGTCTGGTAACTTTTCTGAGATTATTTCTTTAGAATTTCATCCCTTCCATTTTATCAACTGTCTGTGACATACTGATTAGATGTTTGAGCATATGATTTGATATTAGGTATTTCCTATATTCTCATAGTTCTATCTTTCTTAATACTTTAGTTTCTTTGTGTGAAGTTCCCTACACTCCATCTTATTCTCCATACCCCATTTTTATATTTGGTACCATATAATTAGTTGCCAAATACTCTCGTTTACTCCTTTATTCTTTTTCACAGGACCATATTCTTATGTGTACAATTCCTTTTGAAACTTCTACAGTATTTATCATAGTATTGTACGTGTATGTATTTTAAAAAATAATTTGCATCTTTATTTTTCCTTGGGTCAATATTTCTATCTCTTTAGTTTTTTTGTGTGTGTTACTCTACCATTTTCAAACACTAGTAGTATTCCTTTGTTACCCATTTTAAATTAGGAATGATGAAATAAATTTTCTTATGTGGGCAGTTAGATTGAATTTCCTTTTTATCTGTAAAGTTATCTTTTCTTCAACAGATTTCTCCAGTGGAGGAGCTGTCTCTGAGCTCTGTGTATATCAGCAGATTATGTCAACGGACAGGCTTCACTTTAGTGTGTGTATATGTGTGAATCTAACAGGAAGAATACACAAAACTCGAACAGTAATGCCAAAAAAAAAAAAAAAAAAAGGAAAGGCTGTTTTCTCCGGGTTGTCAACACCCACACTAGGAGCTGTAACTTCTTAAAGTGGAAATTATTTATAGATTAAACCTCCATTTTTATCCTGAGGAATTATGAACACTATACAAAGGAAATTGTTGCATAAGATAATTCACACTGATTTTCTGTAAATGAAACTTCAGTCACTTATGATATTTATTGCCCCTAGGTCTCCTAATCTTTACAATACTGAATCCAATCTTGAACCAACCAACTCTGTGGTTTTGCCTCCAAGTAATAAATGTTCCAACCTCTGTTTTTGCTTTATCCTTTTTCAGTTTTAGGGTTGAACACTCATTCTAATTTACCCAAAAGTAAGACCTAAATTACCTAATTATATTTTTAAGTTTTTGAATTTCATTAAGATCTTCTACACAATGTTATCCTCACATCTAAAAACAGCAAGATAGTTATGCATTTTTACTACCTACATATCTGAGTGTGTGTGTGTGTGTGTGTGTGTGTGTGTGTATATATAATTTATGAGAAAAGGAAATGTATTTCTTCATTCCTATAGACATACATGTTTTCTCTAATTTTAATGATTCTTCAGTAGGAAAAGAAAGCAAACATAAATGATGAGTCTACCATGTTGTATCAGAAAATGATATAACTTTTATGTCAATATATGAAAAATTATATAAGTCAAATTAAATAGCAAATAACAAACTGAGTGACTGGGAAACTATATTCAATAATTTGATAAAGGTTTGTTTTGATTTTTAAGAGATCTTTATATCTAAATAATAATAAAAATAATGGAATTTTTTTTTGTATTTACTATGTGCCTGGTAGTGCTCTATATTTTACAACCTGTACTGACTCATTTAATTATCATTGCAAGCCTATGAAATAGCTACTATTATTATCACAGTTTTGCATATGGATAAATGAAGGCATAAAAGGCACAAATAGCTTGTTCAAGACTCATAGTGTTGGAATTTGAAACCCAAGCAGTCTAGCTATAAATTCTAGATTCTATACATTCTTTAGTTACTACAACAATGTATCCCAAGTAGAAAAATAGTGGATAAAGGATATGAACAAATGACTCATCAAGCTATATTAAAATTATATGAAGCATAAGTGTAATAAAAACAGGTTTAATCTTTTAAGTTTTCAAATAGTTTCAAATTAAAACAGCAATAATAAACCTTTTGCTTATCAAATTATCATGAACTAATACATGGTAATATTGTTGAAAAGGCAAAGAGATGCAAATTCTCATATATTGCTTATAAAAGTCAAAATTATTAAAGTCTTTCTTAAAATAAGTTTTTAGCACATTTCTACAGTCTTCAGATACATGCATCTTTTGTGCTAGTATTTATTCTTGTAGGAGTCTCTCTGATGTTTTAAAAATAGTCAAATATTTATATATAAAATATTAATGTTAACATTATTCTAATAATTAAAAAATTATTCAAATGACCAAAGTATCATTTATATATAAATTTATATACAATTATTTGTTCTCCAGCCACAACATGCCAGACACTGTTTGAGACTCTAGGAATGTAATAGTAATGAGATAGATAAAATCACCTGTCTCAAAGAGTTTGTATTTTATTATAGGAAGACAGGCAATAAACAAAGAATGAAAAAATCAAGTAGTGAGAAATATTATAGTAAAGTAAAACATGATATTTTGGAGAAAAACTAGGGGCTACTTTAGATGGTTGGAAGGTGGCATTTTAAAATTCAGACCTGGGGAGATTTTCCAGGTTGAAGTAAAGCTCTATGACAGAAAAAAAGCTTGGCTTGGCATGTCTGAGAAATAAAAAGAGGGCTGGGCCTATGTTATCAACCAGAGGAGGAAAATTTACATAGGACCTTGTAGGTCACTGTAAGCAATTTGAATTTTATCCTAAATGTAATGAGATACTATTGATATATATATATATATATATATATATATATTTTTTTTTTTTTTTTTTTTTTTTTTTTTTTTTTCTTTGAGATGAAGTCTTGCTCTGTCACCAAGCTGGAGTGCAGTGGCATGTTATCAATTCACTGCAACCTTCGCCTGCCAAGTTCAAGCAATTCTCCTGCCTCAGCCTCCTGACTAGCTGGGACTACAGGCAGGCACCACCACACCCGGCCAACTTCTGTGCTTTTACCAGAGACGGGATTTCACCATGTCGGCCAGGATGGTCTCAATCTCTTGACCTGGTGATCTACCTGCCTCGGCCTACCGAAGGGCTGGGATTACAGGTGTGAGCCACCATGCCTGGCCTAAAGATATTTTTTAAAATACTGATTACATTGTAAGCTCACTTTGACTGCCTTTGAAGAGTGGTTAAAAAGAAAAAAAACTGGCCGGGCGCGGTGGCTCACGCCTGTAATCCCGGCACTTTGGGAGGCTGAGGTGGGTGGATCACCTGAGGTCAGGAATTTGAGACCAGCCTGGCCAACATGGTGAAACCCCATCTCTATTAAGTACAAAAAAAAAAAAAATTAGCCGGGCACGGTGGTGGGTGCCTGTAATCCCAGCTACTCAGGAGGCTGAGGCAGGAGAATCATTTGAACCCAGCAGGCAGAGGTTGCAGTGAACTGAGGTCGTGCCATTGCACTCCAGCTTGGGCGATAAGAGTGAGACTCCGTCTCAAAAAAAAAAAAAAAAAATTAAAACCCACATGCAGTTATGAGTAGACAGCACTATAGCCACATTAGGATAAAAACACTGGCTTTAGGGTACCTTGATCCAATAGATAAAATTAATTTTATTTCCTAGTCTATTATGTGCAATGGATCGGGGCTGCTTGGGTATAGTTTAAATTATGACTGTTAAATTTATGGATGCTAAAAGTACACCATAAACATGTAAAATTTTCAAATCTTTTGTGTATTTTGGTATATTTTTCTTAAAAAAATATTTTAAAGTTTGTGTTGGTTTATATCCTTTATATACTGTTACTATTATGAATATTTTTGCACCCATTATTTAATTGGCAATTATCTGTATATGGAAAGCTATTGATAATTGCATGCAGCTACCTCAAAAATTCATCTTCTATATTCTACAGATGTTCAGATTATTGTTTTGGGTGTGTGGGGTAGATAATCATTTAATCTCAAAAAGTTTAATTTCTTCTTTCACTGTGTGTTTTTTATTCATTTTCCTTTTCTTCTTGCATTGTCTCATTCATTCTCTATATCGGATTCTCTTCTTATATTAGTATCTCATTTCTTGTATTTTTGTCTTATTGATTTTTCTTGTAATTTTATTTCAGCATTCAATAGTGATCATAGCAGACATCCCTCTCTTGCCTCTTTTATTCATTTTACAGTCATGAAATGAACAGTTTTTAAGAGTAAGGGATCTAGAAAGTATTAGAATAACAAAGCAATAAGAATCTAAAGAAAGAAAAAAAATAAAACAGTGTGTCCCTTCTATACATTCTCATGGTAGTGTATCTAGCAAGTGTATATGGATAAATAACAAGGAAAGGTCATTTACTTTTATTGAAAAAGAGGATATTAGGAAAAACTCTTAAATTTTCATTTAATACCATGTTTAAAAAGATCAATTAGGAATGAAATTTCTTTTTAAAACTTTAAAACTTTAGGCAGCCTCTCTCAGGAGAGAAAGGGAAAAAACTGCATTAACTTTGTGGTTATTGTTTTAATTCTAACCTAATGACAAGCAGGTACAAATGTATATAGACATCCATGGCAGATCCTTCACAAATGTGAGTAATAAGCAGCTCACCTAAGCCTAGAAATAAAATTTTTGGAAGAAGATTTTCATATAGGGAAGTACACTTTAACTCACTAAATTAGTTCAAATAAGTTAGTGTATCTATTTAGGCACCATTTTCTTAATCTTTAAAGTAAGTGGATTCATTTTCTTCTCGTCCCTTTTAACATTATTGAGAAACAACTATGGGGTAAGCAATGTGCTAGAAGCCATTGCACAAATCATCTCATTTAGATTCTCTATAACTCAACAATGTAGGAATTATCATACTCATTTTACAAGAAAAGCAACATATATTTTGCAGTTGAGTAATTTAACATTTCCATCTTTTAATTTAAAAGCTGTTGGGAAAAACTCTAGAATTTTCTTTAAATAAATAAATTTAAAAGGATGTTAGAATTTAGGTTTAAACCAGTTCTATCACACTATTAGAGGGTTGGTTCTTGCTACTCTACTATGCTTCTCTATAAAGCAGCTAATTTATCAATTTTCCCATTTCCAAGAGTTAAAGAATCTTGATAAAAATATCACCCAGATTTCATATCCAATTATTTTAAACTGAATTCCAATTTATATTACATTTTCCTAATATGATAACTGTCTTAGTCTGTCGGGGCTGGTATAATAAAATGTTTTACACTGGGTAATTTATAAATAAAAGAAATTTATTTTTCACAGATCTGGAGGCTAGAAAGTCCAAGATCAAGGCACGAGAAGACTCAATATCTGGTGAAGACTCACTCTCTGCTTCCAAGATATGCTTCTTCCTGTCTTATCATGTGGTAGAAGGGCAAAAAGGGCAAAAGGGATTAACAGACTTTCTGAAACGTTTTTATATGGGTACTAACTAATCCACTATCTCCTAAACCACCCCCCCGCCCCACTTCTAATACTGTTGCATTGAGGATTAAGTTTCCACATGAATCTTGAAGGGACAGAAACATTCAAATCATAGCAAAGGCTTTCAGGGCAGAGTTCACTGGAGCAAAAGACATAGAGAATGTACCCTTAGTAAAAATCTTTAGCTATTCACTTCAAAATTTCTAGCGGTTGGAAAATCAGAGAGCTTATGGAGAGTGACCATTTGGAAAACTGACATACTTTTTTTTTTTTTTTTTTTTTTTTTTTGCAAATGATCTGAAATTAACTAAGTCCTGAATAACAAGGGTAAGTCAGAAGGAACTTGTTTGAAACAATTTCCCTTCCCTAGATAAAGATTATGGATCTTTATTATTTTCCTTAGGAGAGATTTGGCCTTGCACAGTTTTTTTTTTTTTATATATTGTAGTTTCATTCTGTTTTTCACAGAAAATATATAATAGCAAATAATATTTCCTCTATACTAGAGTTTTGTTTATGGATAAACAATTCCAGTTACAAAAACAGTAGATATTTCAGAGAATGTTAAAGACCATATTGCTATAGACTGGAGTTCCTCAACTTTAGCTGCACATTAGAATCATATAAGACATTTTTTAAAAATTCCAATGCTCAGAATGCACATCAGACAAATTAGAATCTCTGGAGGAGAGATTCTAGTCATCAAAACTTTTTAAAGCTTCCGAACTGCTTTCCAGTATAGAGCCAAGGTGGAGAACAGCTAAAACAGATAGCTATGATTAGCTTGATTTATTTCCCATAGGGCCTACACCTCCAACAAGGTAACACATTCTTCACTTAAGGAAGGTGTTTTACTTGCCTGACAGCTATGTTGTCTAAGTTTCCAAAGTCAGTTTTAATATTAATAAATAAGCAGGGGATTTTTAAGTGTCTATAAATTGCTTAGTCATTTTTAGATTCTTTGGGCGATAACAGAACTAGGAAACATTTCCAGCTTGTGATCTGATTCAGGAAACAAGACTTGCACAGATAGTAAAAATGAAGAATAAATGAAGACAGTTTGTGGGGACTCCTAAACTGAGTAGGACTCATCAGAGTTGTAAAGTAACTGGAAAAGAGAGAGATCCTTGTGACTTGTTGTAGCTGGTGCTGTCACACACAAGGTGAAATTTGAGTTAGGTCTTGCTTGGGGGACAAATGTGGAATATTTGATAAAGTAATTAGGGTAGCTAAACTTTTCCCAAGTAATTTGTAGATCCAACCTAAGAGGGTTGTTTGGTGCATTTCTGCTGAGAGAAGCATATATACTTAGGGATTTTAGTTTCTAAAATCACTTCAGTAGCAGGAAAATTATTAAGTGCATACTTTGCCCCTTCCAGATGATTATTGATAGTGATGGCACTAATGGCTAGATTCTATTATTACATTAGTTTTTAAGTGAGCACAGTTTGAGTAACCCTGGTTTAGTTGAGCTGGGTTCTCTTTTGTGGATATATGTCTCTTAAATTGCTAAAAAGCAGTGGTGACTTTGATTTACATAGTTAGGTTTTGTTCTCAGAAAAATGAAGATACCCTGCTCCTCAATTTGCTCTGCATATTATAGTTGCTTTTATATACCTCTTTCTTTTCTTCAGTAAATCTAAATAAAGATACCATTTATCAACTGTCTACAAAAATTACTTATATTGGAAAAATATAATGGATATGTAAACTCTGTGGCTTGTAATTATGAGACTCGATATGATATTCTTGGGGCTCACTTTTTCTTAAACTACAAATAAGAGACCAATTCTCAATTCTGATGTAATATATAATGTTCTGAGAAATAAATAAAATAAGTGGCAATCAAGAGATAGGGCATGTATTTATACATGAGGGACCATATAATCAGAAAGATGAGCTTCCCTGCTGTTGTGTGTCCCCATGACTACATTTCCTCAGGATTTTGTCTGATTAAAGAGGAGAATTCCAGCAGAAAAGATGCCCCCAAATTGTGTTAAATTATACTCAAGGACCCAGAAGGAATTGCCATATATGATTTATGAGTATGGAATATCAGGAGATTTAGAAAAAATCAAGCTCATTTTGTACTTTCTGTTTCCTGAGTTATTCTCTCCTTTATGATGCTGCCCTAAGCTCTGTATGCTCGAAAACCTAAGTGATGACAGAATTGAATCACCAGTATTATTAACACTTATCATCAATCAGCCTAGAGAAAAAAGTTATCCCTGGTCCCTTTTGATAGAATCGCAGTGATTTTGGAAGAAAATATAAAGGCAGAGTTTAGAAAGAAGTTCACAAAATTAACCATGGAAAGAAATGAAATCATTACCAAAAAGAAAAGGAAGACAATCTGTAGGTAGACATACATAAAAGTGGTAGAAATGGAGAAAAGGAATACATGATACTTTTGAAAAAGATATGCTTATTCTAATTTACCTACTCTTTCCCTCCAAACTTCGGCATTTTAATTAAATTTTAAAATAACACTAATTAAATGAGGAATGTAATTATTTAAAAAGAAAACTGTCACAATGGATCATTGGAACAGGCTGGAGGTTGTTGTACTAATGTTTTTCACTAATGTCTTATTTTAGAAATAGTCTTAAATATATAGTTGACTTTCTTGGAAATCTTAATCATTTTATGTTAAAAGATCACTAATTAGGCTGAGCATGGTGGCTTATGCTTGTAATCCTACCACTTTGGGAGGCTGAGGCGGGCAGATCACGAGGTCAGGAGATCGAGACCAGCCTGGTTAACACAGTGAAACCCCATCTCTACTAAAAATACAAAAAAAAAAAAAAAATAGCTGGGTATGGTGGCACACGCCTGCAGTGCCAGCTACTCAGGAGATTGAGGCAGGAGAATCACTTGAACCTGAGAGGCAGAGGTTGCAGTGAGTCAAGATCACGCCACTGCACTCCAGCCTGCCTGGGCGACAGAACAAGACTCCATCTCAAAAAAAAAAAAAAAAAAATCACTAATTAAAAAAACGGTGGATATCCCTGAAAATAGAATAGAAAACTGCAAGTCTGTAACCCTCTCCAAAAGCAACCAATAAGCTAGCAAAAACTATCAAAATCAACTTTTAAGAACCCTATAGTTTAGTCAAAAACTTACAATAACCAGGTGAAGTCTTGGTGGAGAACAAAGTGGTTACTTTGTCATAAGGTAATAGTATTGTAGCATTTTAAATTGGCCACCTGTCATCCCCTGTACTCCGAATGAGTAGCAGCCATGAGAACAACAGTCCTTGTGCCAGAAGGAGAAAAATGAAACATATTCTTAAAGAATTCTGGTTGTGGGATTAATCTGTTTAAAGCCTCTGACAAGGATGAGGGCAAAGGCTTCCCATTGCTTCACCTAACTTGAACATTCGCAGGGCGAGGGAAGTTTTTCAAGTGGCTTTGGCTAACATAATTTAAAGGAACAGGTATCAGCTGAAGGAGCCTGCAAGGGACAATACATATTCTTCCACATGTGGCTTGCCAATTATCTCAGCACCATTTGATGAAGTGGTTGTCTTTTCCCCAGTTTATGTTTTTGTTTGCGTTGTCAAAGATCAGTTGACTGTAAGAATTTGGCTTCATTTCTGGGTTCTCTACTTTTTTCCATTCGTTGACATGCCTATTTTTATACCAGTACAATGTTTTGGTAACTATAGCCTTGTAGTATGGTTTGAAGTCAGGTAATGTGATACCACCAGATTTGTTCTTTTGCTTAGTCTTGCTTTGGCTGTGTGGGCTCTTTTTTAATTCCATATGACTTTTAGGATTTTTTTTTTAAGTTCTGTGAAAGGTAATAATGACATTTTGCTGGGAATTGCATAGAATTTGTAGATTGCTTTTGGCAGTGTGGTAATTTTTACAATTTTGATTCTACCCATCCATGAGCAGGAAATATGTTTCTATTTGTTTGTGTCATTGATGATTTTTTTTTTTCAGCAGTGTTTTGTAGCGATTCTATTTTGGTGTGTTTTGAGGTTTAGCTTTGAGATTTAGAACTCCTTTTAGCATTTTTTGTAGTGCTGACTTGGTAGTGTCAAATTCTCTCAGCATTTGTTTGTCTAAAAAAGACCTTATCTCTCCTTAATTTATGAAACTTAGTTTCCCTAGATACAAAATTCTTGGCTAACAATTATTTTGTTTAAGGAGGCTAAAAATAGAAACCCAAACCCCTCTGGCTTGCAGGATCTCTGCTGGGAAATCTGCTGTTAATTTGATAGATTTTCCATTATAGGCTACCTGATCCTTTTGTCTCACATCTCTTCAGATCCTTTACTTTGTCTTGACTTTAGATAACCTGACAGCCATGTGTCTAGGTGATGAAATTTTTATGAATAATTTCTTTGGTATTCTTTGAGATTTTTGTATTTGGATGTCTAGATCTATAGCAAGGCCAGGGAAGCTTTCCTCAACTATTCCCCAAAACATGTTTTTTAAACTTTTAGATTTCTCTTCTTCCTCAGAAACATCAATTATTCTTATGTTTGATTGTTTAACAGAATTCTAAATTTTTTGAAGTCTTTATTTTTATTTTTGCTGTGTCTTAGTTGGGTTAGGTTAATTTGAAAGCCTTGTCTTTGAGCTCTGAAGTTCTTCCTTCTACTTCTTCTAGTCTACTGTTGAAACTTTCCAGTGTATTTTGTATTTCTCTAAGCTTATCTTTTATTTCCAGAAGTTTGGATTTTTTTATACTCTATTTTTCTGGAGACTTTTAAAAAATCTATATCATGTTTTTTAAAAATTTATTTAAGTTGGTTTTCTCCTTTCTCTGGTACCTCTTTGAGTAACTTAATAATCAAATTTCTGAATTATTTTGGGAATTCAGAGATTATCGGGAGAACCCACCCCCGATAGTTAACATGAGTTATTTTCTATTCCCTAAGCATCTCAGCTGGTTTGAGAAATAAAGAGAAAGAGTACAAAAGAGAGAAATTTTAAAGCTGGGTGTCTGGGGGAAACATCACATGTCGGCAGGTTCCGTGATGCTCCCCAAGCTGTAAAACCAGCAAATTTTTATTAGCGATTTTCAAAAAGGGAGGGAATGCATGAATAGGGTGTGGGTCACAGAGATCACATGCTTCACAAGGTAATCCACAGGATGGAGCAAAATTAAAATTGCTAATGAAGTTTCGGGCACTCATTGTCATTGATAACATCTTATCAGGAGACAGGGTTTCAGAGCAGACAACCTGTCTGACAGAAATGTATTAGGCGGGAATTTCCTCATCCTAATAAGCCTGGGAGCGCTACAGGAGACCAGGGCTTATTTCATCCCTTTGACTTCGACCTTAAAAGATGTCACCCCCACAGGGGGCCGTTCATAGGCCTACCCTCATGGGCACATTCTCTTTCTCAGGGATGTTCCTTGCTGAGAAAAAGAATTCAGCGATATTTCTCCTATTTGCCTTTGAAGGAAGAGAAATATGGCTCTGTTCCGTCCGGCTCACTGGCAATCAGACTCCAAAGTCTTATCTCTCTTGTTCCCTGAACATTATTGTTATCCTGTTCTTTTTTCAAGGTGCCAGATTTCATATTGTTCAAACACATGCTCTACAAACAATTTGTGCAGTTAACGCAATCATCACAGGGTCCTGAGGCACATACATCCTCCTCAGCTTACGAAGATGATGGGATTAAGAGATTGAAGACAGGCATAGGAAATCACAAGGGTATTGATTAGGAAAGTGATAAGTGTCCATGAAATCTTCAAATTTATGTTCAGAAATTGCAGTAAAGACAGGCATAAGAAATTATAAAAGTATTAATTTGGGGAACTAATAAATGTCCATGAAATCTTCACAATTTATGTTCTTCTGCTGTGGCTTCAGCTGGTCTCTCACTTCGGGGTCGCTGACTTCCCACAACAAGAAATTTCTTCTTGGTTTGGATCCATTGCTGAATAGGTAATGTGATCTTTTGGTGGTGTTGTAGAACCTTGTTTTGTCGTATTACCAGAATTAGTTTCCTGGTTCCTTTTCATTTGGGTAGACTGTTTCAGTGAAAAGTTCTGGTACTCAAGGGCCGCTGCTCAGATTTTTTGTATCACAAGGTGATCCCTTTATCTGGTGTTCTCCTCTTTCCACTAGGGATGGGGCTTCCTGAGAGCCAGACTGCAGCAATTGTTATTGCCCTTTTGGTCTAGCCATCCAGTGGTCTACCCTGGTGCTGGGCAATGTCTTCAAAGTGTCCCATGATGTGATCTGTCTTCAGTTCTGGCAGTTGTGGATACCAGCACCTGCTGTGATGGGGATGGCAGGGGAGTAAAGTGGACTCTGTGAATGTCCCTGATTATAGTTTTGTCTAGTGCACTGGTTTTCTCAAATGCTAGTTATGCTAGCAGTGAAGTCGTCACATAGATAGACTCAGAAACTCTGGTTAGCCAGGATGTTGCAAGCAGTGGAATTAGCTGTTGTCTCCTCTTGCTTTGGAGCAGTGTTGTTCTGTTATGAGTTGTTGCATGGCTTGCATTGGTTGACCTTCAGCCAGATGGTAGAACTTTCAAGAGAGCAGCAGCTGCAGTAGTAGAAGGGAAGTACAAGCTTGCCCTATGTTGGCCTGAATAAGTATTGAGGTTTCTCAGGCAACGGGCAGGAGCATAGAGCTCCCACAAGATTTTGTCTTTTGCCTTAGGCTACCAGGACGAGTGGAGAAAAACCATGAGGTGGGAGCAGAGTCAGGTGGATCTGAGCTCAGACTCTCCTTGGCAAGGGCTTGCTGCAGTCACTGTAGGGGATGAAAGGGTGGTTTATTAGTTAAGATTCTCTAGAGGGACAGAACTAGTAGGATATATGTATATATAAAGGGGAGCTCTTTAAGGAGTATGGACTCACACGATCACAAATTGAAGTCCAACAATAGGCTGGCTGCAAGCTGAGGATCAAGGAAGCCAGTCCAAGTCCCAAAACCTCAAAAGTAAAGATTCACCTGTGTAGTCTTCAGTCTGTGGCTGAAGGCCTGACAGCCCCTGGTAAACCACTGGTGTAAATCCAAGTGTCCAAAAGCTCAATAATTTGGAGTCCAATGTTTGAAGGCAGAAAGCATCCAGCACGGAAAAAAGGAAAAAAAAAAAAAAAGATGAAAGCTGTAAGTAAGACTCAACAAGTCTAGTCTTTCCACATTCTTCTGCCTGCTTCATTCTAGCTGCCCTGGTAGCTGAGTAGATGGTTCTCACCCAGATTGAGGGTGGGTCTGCCTCTTTCTTTCCATTGACTCAAATGGAAAATTCGCTGTAAAAAGAGAGTTTTTACAACACTCTCACAGACACACCTAGGGAGAATATTTTGCATTCTTCAATCCAATCAAGTTGTCACTCCATATTAACCATCACAGATGGTTCTCAGGTCAGTGGAGTTATGGTACAAGGGAGGATTATGTATGCCTCTGCTGTACCATACAGGTCGCCAGGAAAGTGGAAAAAAGTCATCAATGACAGGCCTCACCCAGCCCCCATGCAGCCATCAAGTCCAGTCTCACTCCCACTATACCCAGCCAACAGCACCAAGTTTATATCCAGTCAGCCAACATGCAGGGCTGAGATCTTTCCCCAGGTTACAAGCCTTCCTGTTGAAAAAGCAAGCAAGTTTTTAGGGGTTGCCCCTCTCTGCCTGCTGGCATCCTTGACTGCAGCTTCTGTGCTTGTATCTACACTTCCCATTTGCACACCCCCATCCCCTGATTCTACTCAGGAAAATTCATGCTCAGTCAAAGTCATTACAAAATTTTGCTAGAAGTGTCTTTCATCCTGTGACCTTTTTTCTAATTTCACTGACTGCCTTCCACAAGGACCTCTGTGAGATAACATCAGGATGATTTTCCAGGCCTTGAGCTGGGGACCGAGAGTGCCTACAGACCTCTTCCCACTGCTTCTTCTACTTTCATATTTCAGTTGGCTCCCTAAATTCATTTCAGCTCTACGTAATGTTAAATTCTTCTCCTGTGATCTGAATTTTCAGGTTCCCCAGTGGGGATATGTGTTTGGAGGCAGACTTTTCCCTCTCTCACACTTTGGTGACTCACAAGATTTTCAGCAGACTCACAGAGTTTACAGAGGCAAGATACTTCTTTTAAAGGCTCTGTGAACTCTTTTAGTTTTCCTGGTATATTCCTGCAGTGGTTCTTGGAGCCAAAGTTCATGATGTGAGTCTCCACACTCTGTTCTGTTTGTCCAAGTGGGAGCTTCATGTTAGCCCTGTCTCTTATCTGCCATTTTCCTTCTCAATCAATTTTGTAAGTTTTATTTTATAAGGTGGTAGCTATAAATTTTGTTATATAATCTGACATTGATGAAAATCAGTATCTTCTGTTCCATAGTATTTTAATAATATTTACCTATAAGTCAGTTTGGGACTGTTTTACTTTTAGTGGTAAATCTTTGAATAAATTTCAATCACTTGTATGATCTGTAATAATTTTCTGTCTTCCTGAGTGCATATATATATATATACACACACACACACACACATTCCTTTTGTATATATAATTAGTCATTTTATTTCAATTTCAAATTTATTTGTATGACTTGTACATAAAATTTTATTAGAGTTTTTAATATACTCTATACATATAAGTATTTTTCCGTCTAGTTACTAATGTTAATTATATCTTTTGTCTATTTTTCTTAAATGGAGCTTTATTTATTGGAATTTTAAAAACAGCTTATAATACATAGAATTATCACATAATCCATAATCCATCAATTTCACTGCTTGGTGTACAGCCTAAAGGGTTGAAAATAGAAACTCAAACAAATAATTTGTACACTCATGTTTATAGCAGTGTTACTGACAATAGCTAAAAGGTAGAAACAACCCAAGTGTCCATTCATTGATGAATGAATAAACAAAATGTGGTGTATACATACACTGGAATATTATCTGGCCTTAATAAGTAAGGAGATTCTCACATATGCTATAATATGGATGAACCTTGATTATGCTAAATGAAATGAGCCAGTCACAAATGTGAAAATATTATATAATTCAATTTATATAAGGTACCTAGATTAATCAAATTCACGGAGACAGAAGTGGATTGGCAGTTGTCCAGGGCTCGAATGGCAGAAAGTAGGGAGTTGTTTAATGGGTACAGAGTTTCAGTTTGAGAAGGTGATAATTTTCTAGAGACGGATGGTAGTGATGGTTGAACACAAGTTTGATTGTACCTTTTTAAACATTGACAAATAATTGAAAAATTGACAAATGGTCATTGTACATATTTATGGGGTACATGTGATACTATGATAGATGTATACAATTTTGGAAAGATTGAATCAAGATAATTAACATACACATCAACAAACATACTTGCTATTTCCTTGTGAGAAGATTTAAAATAAACTTCTTTAGCAATTTTAAAATATACAATACATAGTTATTAACTATAGTTACCATGCTGTGCAATAGATCTCAAAATCTTATTACTCCTAAGTGAACTTTTGTGTTCTTTAACCAACATCTTCCCATTTCACACTCCTCTTCCCCCAGAGTCTTTGCTGACTATTTTTTACTTTCTACTTTTATGAGTTCAAATATTCTTGCATTCAACATATAAGTGAGATCATGCAGCACAATATTAATTTTTCTGTGTCTGACTTACTTCTCTTAGCATAATGTCCTATATGCACATCCATGCGGCATACATCACAGAATTTCCTTTTTTTAAAAGGCTGAATTGTATTTCATCGAAAATACATACCTAACATTTTATTTATCCATTCATCTGTTAATAGATACCAGGTTGATTCCATATCTTGGCTATTATGAATAATACAGATGAAGGCCAAAAACATGTGATCATCTCAATAGATGGAGAAAAATCAGTCATTTAACAAAATTTAGCATCCATTTATGATTAAAAACTGTTAAATTAGTTACAAAAGTAAAGCACGTAAACACAATAAAGGATATATATTATGTCCAAGCCTACAACTAACATCATACTCAATGGTGAAAAGTTGACAGTTTTTCCTCTAATACCAGGAACAAGACAAGGATGCCCACTCTCACGACCTCTATTTCACATAGTACTAAAAGTCCTACCCAAGGTAATTAGGCAAGAAAAATTAAAATAAAATAAATAGGAAATAAAGACATGAAATTGTCTGTTTGCCAATGACATGATTTTATATAGAGAAACCCTTTAAAATGTCACTAAAAACAGTTAGAATTAATAAACAAATGTAGTAAGATGCAAGGTACCATGTCAACATAAAAAAGAATCAATAGCACTTCTATACACTAACAGATAACTATCTAAAAAAGAAATTAAGGAAACCCTTCAATTTGTAATAGCATCAAAAAATACATAGAGGTACATTTCACCAAGGAGGTGAAAGATCTGTATACTAAAAAGTGTAAAACATTGATGGGAGAAATTGAAAAAATCACAAATAAATGGAAAAATAAACCATGTTCATGGATTGAAGGAATTAATATTGTTGAAATATCCATATTACCCAAAGCAATCTAGGGATTCAGTGCAAACCTTATCAAAATTCCAATGTCATTTTTTACAAAAATAAAAAAAGCAAAAATGATTATATAAGTGAAATTCCAAAAGACACTGAATAGCCAAAGCTATCTTGAGCAAAAATAACAAAGCTGGAGACATTATACTACCTGATTTCAAACTATATTACAAAGCTATACTAATTCAACAGGCATGACAAAGGCATAAAAACAAACATGTTGAGCAATAGAGCAGAATAGAGAGCCTGGTAATAAACCCACACATTTATGGTTAATTGACTTTCAACAAAGGTACAAAGGACACACAATGGAGAAAATACAGTCAGGTCAATAAATGGTGTTGAGAAAACTGGATAGCCCTTATTTCATACCATGTATGAAATTCAACTCAAAATGAACTAAAGATGGAAGCATAAAACTTGAAACTGTGAAATTACTAGAAAAAAACAGGGAAATACTCTACAACAATGGTCTGGGCAATGATATTTTGGATATGACCTCAAAATACAGGCAGCAAAAGCAAAAAGAAACAAATAGGATCACATAAAGCTAAAAAGTTTCTGCATAGCAGAGGGAACAATTAACAAAGTGTAGAGAAAACACTCATATTGGGAGAAATTAGTTGCAAATCAAAAATTTGATGATGGGCTGTTATTCAAAATATATAAGAAATTAAACAACTCAATAGCAAGTAAACAAATAACCCAATTAAAAATTGGGCAAAAGACCTGAATAGACATTTCTCAAAAGAGCAAATACAAATGACCAACAGGTATATAAAACAATACTCAGCATCACTGATCATCAGGCAAATGAAAATTAGAACCACAGTGAAATATAACCTCATGCCAGATGAAATGACTTTTATAAAAAGATGAAAGATAAGTGTTGACAAGGGTGTGGAGAAAAGGGAATATTTCTACAGTGTTACTGGTGTGTAAATTAATACAGCCATTATGGAAACAGCATAGAGTTTCTTCAGAAAACTAAAACTAAAATTTTCATATAATCTAGCATCTTACTTCTTGGTATATATCTCCTGGAATTAGATTCAGTATGTCAAAGAGATATAAATACACCCAAGTTTATTGCAGCATTAATCACAATGCGAATGCACTTCATGCCACAAAACAGTATACTAAAATGATTATAATGGTGAATATTATGTCATGTATATTTTATTACAATTTTAAAAATAAAAGTAAAACTATTTTATAATAGCTATGATATCATTGATGATTAATAATATGCATTTTGGTTGTTTTCTATTTCATCTGTTTCCATATTTATTATTTCCTTCCAATTATAATGGTTTATTTTTTGTTCTGTTTTCTATCTTTTGTTAATGAATGCTTTAGTCATTTCCTCATCTATTTTCAGTGTTTCTTGTTTTCTAACAAATAGTAGCTGTAGGTTTTCTGAGTAAAGTTTTACTGAAACTCATAGATTTTACTCTCAAGATGAATAAAAACTAAATATGTTATTCTTTGGAAGTTAACATAAAGCTAAGTGCTGTGTCAAATAAATCTCAGGATTTGTGTGATATGGCACAATAGAACTTTATTTCTCAATTATTATCTGTCCAATCTGGGTTAATGTTCATAGTTGTCAGGTGTTCCTCGTCAATGACAGTCCTAAAATTCAATTTAACCTTGAGTTTTTGTGTTGAATTTCTCTTACCATCAATGTGAGTTGTGTCTCTAGAAGTTTTGCACAATATGGTCCTAATTCAACATATTCTTTATGAGTGCCTATTATTTGAAGGATACAGTACTGGGCACTATGACTATTTTAAGGTGAGAGACCACAGCTCCTGCCTGTATTTAATGAGAAAGGCATACATGGGTTTACGACTTTTGAGTTTTGGAGCTTAATATCTACATGGTTTTAAGCATGTTCTTTCATTTGTTCATATAAATCACAATCACTTTATGTGAAAAGTAAGCATAATAATAGTACCTACTATAGGGTCTACAGGAATACTTAACTCATCGCATGCTTCAATACAATGATTAATATTTTAGTTATTATATACATTGTTTACACAAGCATATATGTCCTCAGAAAATTTCATTTTGCAATTTGTAAAGAAAGATATATAACTAGTGACTATTTTCAGACAATAATTTATGAAATTTCTAAAAATTACTAAATTTTTAGCTCAGAAGTAAACTTATTTTTGTGATTCTAAGATCACATTGGATTAATCCCAAGCCTCCTTCATAATGATACATTCATTCTGACAGAAGAAAAAACTAGAAATTTGGTGAGGGAACGTAAAAATGGAGAAATAAGTCCACCTAATTAATATAATAAAAAAGCAATCAATTAGTTGAAGACCATAGTTACAAAGGATGAACTCTTTTCTGCCATCTCTTCTCAATTAAGATGCAGCATGGGAGGGAGAGCCTGATGACAGTACCATCACAGTGAAGAAGCAGCAAGTAAAAGAGCAGGGTAAACAATCTGACAAAAACAAATGCTGCAAAGTTTCTCTCTCCTGAAAACTTTGAAACTCATTTCCTAGCTGGGAAGAACTCTGGTCCTACGTTTGAGAAATTGTCTTCCTTTAAGACAGGCAATTTCAGCTTTATTCTTAGGAAAGATGTTTTGCTGAAAGTCCATTAAGCACTGTCATGTACTTGTTTTCACTGTACTGGCATTGTGCATTTGCTCTTTGTTCCCTTAAAAAATTCCCTCAGAGTTCCTATTATTTTACTTATTAACTTCACACTTTCCTTTTAGGTCCCTTTATTTCAAAATTCAGTATATTCTGTCTTTGACCCACATTGCTTTTATACTAAGGATATTTATATAATGTGAGTGAAGTGGACAATTAAAGAAAATTCAAGCCCTGAATCATATCCATAGTGGCTAAACTGCAAGGGAAAAATTTGTGTCATAGACAGAACCAGCTACATAATTTGTGGCCCTAGTACAAAATGAAAATGTGGGGTCCCTGTTAAAAAGTTAACAATTTCTATATGGCGACATCAGAGCACTAACTATACATGAAGCACTTCTAAGATCATTCCATCATGTGACTCCTCAGTTTACAAACCTATAAAGCCATCTTTTATCATGAATGTTTATTCAGTAAAATATTTATTTGCTTTCAGCACTGCTCTCAATTTTTATTTGAGTCATAATATATGTACATATTTGTGAAGTGCTTGTGGTATTTTGTTACATGCACAAAATGGGTAATGATCAAGTCAGGTATTTAAGATATCCATCACAACTAGCATTTATCATTTCTATGTACTGGGAGCATTTCAAATACTCTCTTCTAGCAGGTTTTGAAATGTGCAATACATTGTTCTTAACTATAATCACCCTATTCTTCTATCGAGCATTAGAACTTATTTCTTCTAGTTAACTGTGTGTTTGCACTCATTACACCATCTCTTTATTATCTCTTACACAGCTTTTCCAGCCTCTGGTAACTTTTATTCTACTTTTTACCTCTATAAGATGAACAGTTTTTAGCTCCCAAATATCAATGAAAATATGTGATATTTGTCTTTCTGTGCATGGCTTATTTCACGTAACATAATGACCTCCAGTTTCATCCTTGTTGCTATAAATGACAGGATTTCATTCCATTGTGTGTGTGTGTGTCTGTGTCTGTGTGTGTGTGTATAATATCACATTTTCTTTATCTATTCATTCATTGATGGACACTTGGGTTGATTCTATGTCCTGACTATTGTGAATAGTGCTGTAACAAATATGGGAGTGGAGACATCTCTTTGATACACCGATTTCCTTTCCTTTGGATAAATACTCAGTGGTGAGATTGCTGGGTCATATGATAGTTTTATTTTTAGTTTTTTGAGAAATTTCCATGCTGTTTTCCATAATGGCTGTACTAACTCACATTCTTATCGACAGTGTATAAGAGCTGTCTTTTCTGTGCATCCTTGCCAGCACCTGTGAGTTTTTTTTTTTTTTTTTTTTTTTTTTTGGTCTTTTTGATAATAACCATTCTTAACTGGAGTGAGGTAATGTCTCAGTGTGGTTTTTATTTGCTTTCCCTGATGATTAGCGATTTTGAACATTTTTCCACATACCTCTTAGCTATTTGTATGTCTTCTTTTGAGAATGTCTAATTTAGGTTTTTGCTTACTTTTTAAAGGATTTTTTTTTTCTGTTGAGTTTTATTCTAGAAATTAGTCCCTTTTCATATAAATGATTTACAACTATTTTTCTCATTCAATGGATTGTCTCTTCCCTTTTTATTTTATTTTTTTTTCTGTGCAGAAGCTTTTTAGTTTAGTATAGTGCCATTTGTCTATTTTTGGTTTTGTTGCTATGCTTTTAAGATCTTAGCCATAAGTTCTTTGCCTAGACCAATGTCCTAGATTGTTTCTCCTTCATTTTCTCTGAATAGTTTTATAGTTTTTAGTCTTATATTCAGTCTTTAATCCATTTTGAGTTAATTTTTGTATATGGTGAGAGATAAGGGTCTATGTTTTTTTCTTCTGCATGTGCACATCCAGTTTTGCCAGCACCACTTATTGAAGAGGGCTTCCTTTCCCCATTGCATGTTCTTGCCAACTTTGTCAAAGTTCAGTTAGTTGTAAATATGTAAATTTGTTTCTGCATTCTGTATTTTTTTCCATTGGTCTATGTGTCTATTTTTATACCAGTACCATGGTTCATATGTTTAAATGTTATCATAAATAGTATGTTTTTCTATTATTAAAATTTCTGTTATATAGAAACTGGTAAGGTAAACTTTGGTTGTTAATTTGGCATATTGCTATGTGAATAAAGACTACACATCTCAGCCACCTTTGCTGTCAGACATTGTCATATGATTACTTTCTGGCCAATGTGATACAATACAATTGTTGCATGCTACTTTCAAGAAGTGTTCTTTAAGGGAAGAGTCAGAGCCTTTCTCAGCTCCTTTTGCTTTCCATTGGCTAGAATGTGAATGAAATGTCTAGAGCTGAGACAGCTTTATTGGACATATGTTATAGCATGTTTACCCATTTTTAAATTGATAAACATTGATTTTTTTCTAATTATTTAACTATTACAAAACATGGTCGGGCCGGGCGCGGTGGCTCAAGCCTGTAATCCCAGCACTTTGGGAGGCCGAGACGGGCGGATCACGAGGTCAGGAGATCAAGACCATCCTGGCTAACACAGTGAAACCCCGTCTCTACTAAAAAATACAAAAAAACTAGCCGGGCGAGGTGGCGGGCACCTGTAGTCCCAGCCACTCGGGAGGCTGAGGCAGGAGAATGGCGTGAACCCAGGAGGCGGAGCTTGCAGTGAGCAGAGATCCGGCCACTGCACTCCAGCCTGGGCGGCAGAGCAAGACTCCGTCTCAAAAAAAAAAAAAAAAAACATGGTCAAATTAACACTCTTGTACCTATATTTCATGTGTGTTTGTCTTGGGTAGATACTTAAAAGTACAATTCCTAGGTCATAGAATATGTGTATATTTATTGTCAAATTTCTCTTTAAAGTGACTGTATCAACCTATGTTTCCATTGACAGTTTATTATTTGGAAAAGTTTTTTTATATTTCAGGATCTATTCTAGGCAGTAGGTATGCTGAGGAGACTGAAATGTTTTGTTTATGACAAAACTTATATTCTTAAGAGAAAGATAAGCAATAAGCAAATAAAAGCAACAATTAGTATTATATCAAGTAGCAATATGTGCTATGATATAGTACAAATGTAAGTGGTGGGAATTAACATTATATAAGGTGTGCAGATAAGATCTAGTTTTATTGGGAGGCCGAGATGGGCGGATCACGAGGTCAGGAGATCGAGACCATCCTGGCTAACACGGTGAAACCCCGTCTCTACTAAAAAATACAAAAAACTAGCCGGGCGAGGTGGCGGGCGCCTGTAGTCCCAGCTACTCGGGAGGCTGAGGCAGGAGAATGGCGTAAACCCGGGAGGCAGAGCTTGCAGTGAGCAGAGATCCGGCCCCTGCACTCCAGCCTGGGCTACAGAGCGAGACTCCATCTCAAAAAAAAAAAAAAAAAAAAAAAAAATCTAGTTTTAAAAATGTTATTGGGACCCGAGACAAAAAACAAGAAAAAAAAAAAAAGAAATATTATTCCAGGCGAAGCAACAGAAAATGGAAAGATGAAGCGATATAGACAAGGTTGGCTTTTTCTACAGTGAAAGTCCTCTGTATTTGAAGTGTAGTCTGCAAGGATAAGGTAGTATATGATGAGGCTGAAAGAGTTGGCAAGTTAGAGATCTCACAGAGCCTTAAAACCTATGATAAAAAGTTTGATTTCTCTTTAGTGCAACAGAAAGTCATTCAAAGATTTTAAATAAGAAGAGTAATAATGGCATATATTTAAAATTGTAGACTTTGGCCCTGAGTAGAAAATAACTAAGGAGATCAGAGAAGACACAGGGATACATGACTTTAGGCTATTCTATAGCCCAGGCCCAGGTAAGATAGGTTGGTAGTTTATCCTGAGGTAGTTGCAATGGAGATGAAGGAAACTGGGCAAATTTGGGCAATCTTACAGATGTATTGTAGACAGGTTTTGCTAGTGGGTCAGATGTTATACTCTGTTTCTGCTGTCTTTGCCAACATTTTATAGTTGGCAAACTATGGAGGAAAAGTAAAAATGGAATTGTTCCTGTATGTTTGCATCAGCTTCTGATGTTTGGCATACCAAACTATATAATTTGCTGATGTATGTTTGCATGAGCTTATGAAGTTTGGCATACCAAACTATTTAGTTTTTGTTGTTAACTGGATGTATTACAAATGGCACCTGTTGGTTCAAAAGTTCATTTTCCACATTTAATAAAGATAAGCAGTCTTTTGTTTTTGTTAACCACATTTGTTTTGTGTTATTTGCATGCCTCATTAATTTGTAGAAGTTTCTAATCTTTTCTACATATGAATTTTTATTTCACTTGTCTAAAATATTCAGCTCTATCAATTGTCTTTAAAGTATCCTTATTGCATTTTTTTGGAGAAATTAAAAGTGCATAAATTTTATGTAGTTAAATTAATCTTCTACTTTTGGCTCTTAATTTTTCATGTTAAGAATATTTTTCTAATTAAAGGACATAAAAGATTAGAAATATATATTAATTTATTGTATGGATTTTTACATTTTAGAGTCTTTATCTGAAATTTAGTCTTTTGAATGTTGTATTCTGGGAAACGTATTTTTTTCCTAAATATATAGCCATTTGTCCCAGTACAATTCTTACAATTTAAAGGCCACCTTCATCACACACTCCACTTCCATGTATTCTGCCAAGTATGCATCTCTTTCTGACCCCCTTTTCTTTGTTTTACTGATAATTTGGCAATTCCTGTACCAATACAAAAAGGTTTTAATTACAATAGCTTTATAATGTGCTTTCATACCTGATAATATATGAAACTAGACTGACTGTATTTTAATCTAAATTTTTGACCTTATTACATGAGTGCATTGGAAAATTCCTTAATTTTTTCGGTACTTCAGTTTCTCCAATTGTAAAATGGTAATAAGGCCTAAAAAAGTCAGAAACTGATGCAAACATGTGGGAGCAATTCTATTTTTATTTCCTTTCATACTCAATATTTAGGGAGAAAACATGGTTGTAGAAAGTTTTATAGGTAGAGAATTGTACCAGAAGATCTGAGTTCCAGCTCAAGCACTGTCACTAATTAGTTGTGTGACTTTGAGATCGCCATTTCACTTTCCTGTCATTTAGTTTACCCAATTGGCTAGTGGGCATAATAATGACCTTTTTTTGGTAATAAAATTGTTGTAAGATTATTAGATATAAATGCTTTTCACAAAACAATAAAGCTTAAGCAAATGACTGATATCGCTTTAATAGCATTAGTTGTCAAAAATTTTAAATTCTGTTGTGTTGCATAATCAGAGTTCTATGATCATTAACAGACAATAATGACGATGTTTCCTGTAGGTCATAGGTTTAATACAGCAGTAATACAAGTGGAATGGAAAACCTGCATCCCTTTTATGGTGGCTTATCTTTAGTTCAGAGCACCTGAAACCTGGGCAGCATGCAGTCCCTAAATTACAAAGCACTGAATTGAGTAAAACTTCCTCCACTAGTTCAAGAAAAATTCGTTGTTGTCTTTGGTCACTTTTCTCATTTACTATTAATAACTCCCATATTTCAGGAAAGCAACTAGACAAATATTTTGAAAAGGAATTTTCTGACTTTGTAGCGTTGGAATCACTATTCAAGTATACGCTGATATGGCACATTCTAAGTGGGAAACAATATTCGGAAAATCTGGTCTCTGTTCACAGCTCTCATTTAGTTCATACAAATCACACTGAGCAACAAACAACAAAAATTCAGCCTATGTGGTAGTTTTTATTGCATTTCCTATCTTTACAAACAGATACGTTAGTGTTATGTGGATATGGACGAACTGTTGGCATTGTTCTATAAACATGTTTTTTTTCAGCTATTTTAATGTCATATTAACAGAGAAAATAAGCGCAACAAATGACTTTGAAACTTATGTTCAGTTTCAAATGAACTGAACACTTCTTGAGTGCTTCATGTATGCTAGGCACCATGCTAGGAACTTAAGATGTAAAAATTAATAGTTTCTTGCTTTGAGAAAATTTCATTTGGTATATTCATGCCATTTTCAGTGATGAGTGTAATGATAAATGGATATTTTCCTCAATTATAGTACAGGAAACCACCTTCAGTGAATTTCTGTTATTCAATGCAAGCATTATAACAGACTCCAGTTACTTTTCAATCCACGAGTCAATAATCTCTTATGCAACCTGAGTTTAAATCTTGGGTGTCATCCTTGGTAACCTGAATTTTTAGGCACATAGGAGAGTCAAATTTTGTCACTTTCTTCTTTATAAAATTCCACATTTCTCATATCTGCCCCTTCATCTGTTTATATGTTTGTTTTTGCTTTGGGATTTTGGACATCAAATACAGAGGGACAAGTCAATTGCACTTTTCAGCCCATAGCATATTATCATTGCTAGATTCCTCTTTGGTTTGATTTCACTTTTATCTTTTTTTTTCTTTCATCTGGTCATCATTGACTTCCATTTCCATTTTTCTCTTTCTCCCCATAGGAACTCATTTTATGTCACTTGTATCTGTAAACAGTTTATATTGGTATGCTTTCCATTGAAACATATGTAAATGTTATTTTGATAGGTATCATTGATTAATTTTCTTCAACCAATAGCATATTTTAAAGATCTAATTAGGTTGCTATTTGACCTTAAGTTCATTACTTCAGATTTAAGTATAGTATTCAATAGTATACGACTACTGTATTTTATTTATCTTTCCAAATAATGGACCTCAAAGTTGCCACTAATCCTGTTTCCACAAGGTATGCTGTGATGTATATCTTTGTATCTTTGTATACATGTGACCTTTTGTGAATTTGTACACATATTACTTTTGGGTATTAGTCCAGGCATAAGATTGGGCATAGACTTGGTGTATAATTTTGTTTACTAACTCTGATGTAGCCAACAGAATGTCTGTACCAGTCTGTATCTCATGAGACAGGTATTATACTTCAGGTGTTTTTCTTAATCTTTGCTAACATTTGGTTTCCTCATACCTTCTCATGTGTATATTCTTATTGGTGTACTCTAAAGCAATGTGCATTGCTGTTTTAATGTAAAATTTTCTGATGACAGAGTTAACATCAGCTTTCATATGTCTGTAACCATTTTGGTTTTTTTTCTATGATATGTCTATTTATATCCTTAGCACATTGCTTTATATTGTAGATATTAATCAACATCACTGATCATCAGAGAGATACAAATTAAGACCACAAGAAGACACCATCTCACATCAGTCAGATGGCTATTATTAAAATTTCATAAATTAACAGATCTTGGTGAGAATTCAGGGAAAAGGGAATGCCTATACACTGTTGGTGGAAATATAAATTAGTACAACCTCAATGGAAAATAGTATAGTGACTTCTCAGAGAATGCGAGATAGAAATACCATTCAAACCAGCAATCCCACTACTGGGTATTTACCCACAAGAAAATAAATAATTTTATCAAAAAGACCTGCACTTGTATGTTTATTGTAAGACTATTTACAATATCAAAGTCATGAAATCAACTTATGTGTGCATCAGTGGATGACTGCATAAAGAAAATGTGGTATCTGTATACCATAGAGTGCTATGTAGCCATAAAAAATAATGGCATGATGTCTTTTATAGCAGCATGGATGGAGCTGTAGGCCATTATCCAAAGTGAAATAACTTAGAAGTGGAAAATCAAATACCACTTGTGGGATTCTCACTCATAAGTCAGAGCTAAACAATGGGTACACGTGGACATAAAGATAGAAACAATAGACAATGCAAACTCTCTAAATGAAGTGAAGGTTGGAAAATTACCTTTTGGGTATGATGTCTACTCTTCAGATAATGGGTACACTAGAAGCCCAAACCGCACCATTACACAATATATCCATGTAACAAACATGCACATGTACCTCCTGAATATATTAAAATAAAATATAATAGAGGTGGAGCAAGATAGTGGAATAAAAGCCTACACAGTTCATGTCCCTTCATGAAACACCAAATTTTAACAACTATCTGCACAGAAACAAAAACAAAATAGCTAAATAAGAACCAAAATTCAGGTGAGTAATCTTAGTACCTGGTTTTAATTTCATATCACTAATAGAAACATTGAGGAGAGCAGGAGAGACAGTCTCAGATCACTGAAGCCACCTATCTCTTGCACCCCAGCAGTGGCAATGAAGCATAGAGAGATAATCTATGTATGTAGGGGAGGGAGAGCACAGTGACTGGAGGATTTTACATTTAACTCAGTGCTGCCCTGTCACAATGGAGAATAAAATCATGCTGGGCTCAACCAGCACGCATGCATGGAGGCAGTATTTGGACCAGCCCTAGCCAGAGGGAAATTGCTCATCACAGTGGTTGGAACTTGAGTTTTTCAGCAAGCCTCGCTATGGTAGGATGAAGTGCTCTGGGTTCTAGGTAAACTGGAAATGTAGTCTAAGACACAAAATCTGCATTTCTAGGCAACTTGTAGTTCTAAACTGGGCTTAGAGGCAGTGAACTAGGGTGGCACATGACCTAGGGCAACACGAGCTGGCACTCCTATGAAATGGCTTGCACCAGTCCTCCCCCAACCCCAGACAATGTAGCTCATAACAATGACAGTGCTTTGTTCTCCTTAAGGAGAGAAGAGCAAAGAGTAAAGAGGACTTTGTCTTGCATCTTAGATACCAGATGAGCCACAGTAGGATAAGAAACAGGGCATAGTTGTGAGATCTAATTTTCCAGGACCTAGTTCCCAGATGGCATTTCTAGATACACCCTGGGCCAAAATGGAACCTACTTCCTTGAAGGTAAGAACCCAGTCCTGGCAGGATTCTTCACCTGCCGACTAAGGACCCCCGGGCCCTGAATAACCACTAGCAATACCCAGGAAGTACACCAGGGGCCTTGGGCTATGAGATGTGCTGGCTACAAGGGAAACGAAGCACATTCTCAGTTGTGCTGACTATAGTGAAAGTCTCCTGTTTGAGAAAAGCAGAGGGAAAAGTAAAGGGGACGTTACCTTGCACCCTAGTTTCCAGTTTGGGCATAGTAGGTTAGAGAAACTTGCAGGCACTTCGGGTCCTTGAGTCAAGGCCTAATTTCTGGACTTTCCATGGGCCAGAGGGAAACCTACTTCCTTGAAGGATGAGTCCCAGGCTTGGCACCATTTACCATACACTGATGGAAGAGACTTTGGCCTTTAAGTGAACATTACAGGGTGCCAAGCACAACTCCCCCATGGACTGGTGGTCATAATGACCACAGAGAGAGACTCCTCTGTCTGTGGAAAGGAGAGAAAAGAACAGAAGAACTTTGTGTTGTGGTTTGACTGCAAACTCAGCTGAAGAGGAATAGAGCATCAAGGAAATTACTAAGGTTTTAAATTCCAATCTCTGGTTCCCAGACAACATTTCTGGACATGCTCGGGTCCTGGAGGAACTCACAGCCCTGAAGGGAAGGACACTGAGAAAGACCCAATGCTGTGCTGGTTTTAGGTCGAACCCAGTGCAGTCCTAGTGATAGTGGGCACAGTTGTGCTTACGTCACCTTAACCCCAGTTCCAGGTGGATAAGGAGAGAGAGAGAGAGAGAGAGAGGGAGACTCTGTTTGCGAGAAAGTAAGAGAAAAGAACAAGAGTCGGCCGGGCGCGGTGGCTCAAGCCTGTAATCCCAGCACTTTGGGAGGCCGAAACGGGCGGATCACGAGGTCAGGAGATCGAGACCATCCTGGCTAACACGGTGAAACCCCGTCTCTACTAAAAAATACCAAAAAAACTAGCCCGGCGAGGTGGTGGGCATCTGTAGTCCCAGCTACTCGAGAGGCTGAGGCAGGAGAACGGCGTAAACCCGGGAGGCGGAGCTTGCAGTGAGCTGAGAGCCGGCCACTGCACTCCAGCCTGGGCGACAGAGCGAGACTCCATCTCAAAAAAAAAAAAAAAAAAAAAAAAGAACAAGAGTCTTTGCCTGATAAGAAAACTTTAATGAATCATCAAAGACTATGTTGGCAGTACAACTACAAGTCTACAAACACCTCATTGTTATTGGGATTAGGACCCAAGTCCCTTTGAACCCTTTGAATACATGTAAAAGCTTCCCAAGAAGTACAAGCACAAGACCAGTCTTTGAAGACTACAATAACTTCCTAACTCTTCAATGCCAGATACCAAATAACATTAACAAGCATCAACACCATCCAGGAAAACATGATCTCACCAAATGAACTAAATAAGACACCAGGGAAAAAACTAGAGAAACTGAGGTATGTGACATTTCAGACAGAGAATTCAAAATAGCTGTTTTGAGGAAACTCAATGAAATTTGAGGTAACACAGAAAAGAAATTCAGACTTCTGTTGGGTAAATTTAACAAAAAGATTGAAGTAATTAAAAAATATTAAGCAAAAATTAGAGTTGAAAAATACAATTAGCAGGCCGGAGACTGTATCAGAGTCTCTTAATAGTCAAATTGATCAAGCAGAGAAAAGAATTAGTCAGCTTGAAGACAGGCTATTTGAAAATACAAAGTCAGAAAAGACAAAATAAATAAGAATAAAAACAGTAAAGCATATCTACCAGATCTTGAAAAAGAACAGACAAAGAAGGTCATTATATACGGCTAAAGGGGTCAAATCAGCAAGAGGATTAATGATTGTGATTATATATGCACCCAACACTCGGGTAACCAGATATGTAAAGCAAATATTACTAGAACTAAAGAGCAAGCTAGACACCAGTACAATGATAGCGGGATACTTCAACATTCTATTTTCAGCATTGGAGAGATCTCTCCAACAGAAAGTATACAAAGTAACTTTTGACTTAATCTGCACTGTAGGACAAATGTAGCAAATAGAAATTTACAGATTATTTCATCCAATAGCTGTAGAACACACATTTTCCTCCTGAGCACATTGATCATTCTCAAGGAGAGACCATATGTTAGGTCACAAACATTCAAAAAATTGAAATATTATCAAGCAACTACTCTGACCACAATGATGTAAAACTAGAAATCAAAACCAAGAAGAATTTTAGAAACTATAGAAGCACATGGAAACTAAACAATCTGTTTCTTAATGACCAGTGAGTCAATGAAAAACATCAAGAAGACATTTGCAAATTGTTTGAAAGAAGTTATAATGGAAACACAATATACCAAAACCTATAAAACAGCAAAAGCAGGACTAAGAAGAAAATTTATAGCTAGTAAATATAACTGCCTACATTTTTTAAAAATGAAAAAACTTCAGATAAATCACTTATCTATGAATTTTTTTAAAACTAGGAAAGCAAGAGCAAACCAAACCCAAAATTGGAAGAATAAATAATAAATATAACAGCAGAAATAAATAAAATTGAAATGAAGAAAATGGTGCAAAAGATCAATTAAAATTTTCTTGAAATAATAAAAAAATTGATAAATCTTTAGCCAGGCTAAGGAAAAAAAAGGACCCAAATAAAATCAGGGATGAAAAAGGAAACATAACAACTGATAGCACACAAATTTAGAGGATCATTAGTGGCTACTATGAGCAACTATATGACAATAAATTGGAAAATCTCAAAGAAATAGATAAATAACCAGACAGACACAACCTACCAAATTGAAACACATAGAAATCTTAAATCTGAACTAACCAATAACAAGTGACAAGATCAAAGCCATAATAAAAAGTCTCCCTGTAAAGGAAGGCCTGGAACCTGAAGGCCTCACTGTAGAATTCTAAAAAAACATTAAGGAAGAACTAATACCAAGCCCACTCAAACTGTTCCAAAAAATTAAAGAGAAGGGAATGCTTCCAAACTCACTCTACGAGGCCAGCATTACCCTGAACTAAAACCTGACAGAGATACATCAAAACAATTTTTTTAAAAAAAGAAAAAATCTATAGGCCAATATTACTGATAAATTTTAATGAAAAAGTTCTCAACAAAATACTGTAAAATCAAATTCAAAAATGCATTAAAAAGACCATTTATCATGCCCAAGTGGAATTTATCCCTGGGAAGCAAGGATAGTTGGACATACTCAAATGAATCAATTTGATACATCATACCAACAGAATGAAGGTAAGAAGCCATATGTTTGTTTCAATGGATGCTAAAAAGCCATTTGATAAATTTCAACATCCCTTCATGATAAAAACCCCAAAAAACAGGCTGTAGTGAGAACATACCTCAATGTAATAAAAGTCATACAAGATAGACACAGTTAATATTGCACTGAATAGGGGAAAACTAACAGCATTTCCTCTTAGATTTGGAATGCAACAAGGATGTCCACTTTTACCACTGTTATTTACCATAGTACTGTAAGTCCTAGCTGGAGCAATCAGACCAGAGAAAGAAATAGAGGACATCTAAATTGGAAAGGAAGAAGTCGAAATACCCTTGTTTGCAGATGATATGATCTTGTATTTGGAAAAACCCAAAGACTCCACATAAAAAAACTCCAAGAGCTAATAAATTCAGTAAAGGTACAGGATATCAAATCAACATAAAATAATGAATAGCATTTCTATATGCCAAAAGTGAATGATCTGAAAAAGAAATGTAAAATGTATATCTATTTACAATAGACAAAACTAAATTTAGTTGCAAAGAAATTAAACCAAAAGCCAAAAACTCTCTACAATGAAAATGATAAAGCACTGACAAAAAAATTAAGGAGAACACACACAAAAAATGGAAAGATATTCTGTGTTCACAAATTGAAAGAGTTAATATTGCTAAAATGGCCATACTACCAAAAGCAATCTACAGATTCGATGCAATCCCTATCTAAATTCCAACACTTGTAAATTTGTTTGAGTTCTTTGTAGGTTCTGGGTATTAGCCCTTTGTCAGATGAGTAGATTGCAAAAATTTTCTCCCATTCTGTAGGTTGCCTGTTCACTCTGATGGTAGTTTCTTTTGCTGTGCAGAAGCTCTATAGTTTACTTAGATCCCATTTGTCAATTTTGGCTTTTGTTGCCGTTGCTTTTGGTGTTTTAGACATGAAGTCCTTGCCCATGCCTATGTCCTGAATGGTACTACCTAGGTTTTCTTCTAGGGTTTTTATGGTATTAGGTCTAACATTTAAGTCTCTAATCCATCGTGAATTAATCTTCGTATAAGGAGTAAGGAAAGGATCCAGTTTCGGCTTTCTACTTATGGCTAGCCAATTTTCCCAGCACCATTTATTAAATAGGGAATCCTTTCCCCATTTCTTGTTTCTCTCAGGTTTGTCAAAGATCAGATGGCTGTAGATGTGTGGTATTATTTCTGAGGACTCTGTCCTGTTCCATTGGTCTATATCTCTGTTTTGGTACCAGTACCATGCTGTTTTGGTTACTGTATCCTTGTAGTATAGTTTGAAGTCAGGTAGCGTGATGCCTCCAGCTTTGTTCTTTTGACTTAGGATTGTCTTGGCAATGCAGGCTCTTTTTTTGTTCCATATGAACTTTAAAGCCGTTTTTTTCCAATTCTGTGAAGAAACTCATTGGTAGCTTGATGGGGATGGCATTGAATCTATAAATAACCTTGGGCAGTATGGCCATTTTCACGATATTGATTCTTCCTATCCATGAGCATGGTATGTTCTTCCATTTGTTTGTGTCCTCTTTTATTTCACTGAGCAGTGGTTTGTAGTTCTCCTTGAAGAGGTCCTTTACGTCCCTTGTAAGCTGGATTCCTAGGTATTTTATTCTCTTTGAAGCAATTGTGAATGGAAGCAAACAAACAACACCATCAAAAAGTGGGCAAAGGATATGAACAGACATTTCTCAAAAGAAGACATTCATACAGCCAACAGACACATGAAAAAATGCTCATCATCACTGGCCATCAGAGAAATGCAAATCAAAACCACAATGAGATACCGTCTTACACCAGTTAGAATGGCAATCATTCAAAAGTCAGGAAACAACAGGTGCTGGAGAGGATGTGGAGAAATAGGAACACTTTTACACTGTTGGTGGGATTGTAAACTAGTTCAACCATTATGGAAAACAGTATGACGATTCCTCAAGGATCTAGAACTAGATGTACATATGACCCAGCCATCCCACTACTGGGTATATACCCAAAGGATTATAAATCATGCTGCTATAAAGACACATGCACACGTATGTTTATTGTGGCACTATTCACAATTGCAAACACTTGGAATCAACCCAAATGTCCATCTGTGACAGACTGGATTAAGAAAATGTGGCACATATAAACCATGGAATATTATGCAGCCATAAAAAAGGATGAGTTTGCATCCTTTGTAGGGACATGGATGCAGCTGGAAACCATCATTCTTAGCAAACTATCACAAGAAGAGAAAACCAAACACCACATGTTCTCACTCATAAGTGGGAACTGAACAATGAGATCACTTGGACTCGGGAAGGGGAACATCACACATCGGGCCTATCATGGGAGGGGGGAGGGGGGAGGGATTGCATTGGGAGTTATACCTGATATAAATGACGAATTGATGGGTGCTGACGAGTTGATGGGTGCAGCACACCAACATGGCACAAGTATACATATGTAACAAACCTGCACATTATGCACATGTACCCTAGAACTTAAAGTATAATAAAAAAAAAGAAAAAAAATAAAATAAAATAAATTCCAACACTTTTTTTTCTTTTCTCTTTTCTCTTCTTTTCTTTTTTTTTTTTTGAGACAGAGTCTCACTTGGAATGCAGTGGCATGATCTCAGCTCACTGCAACCTCCACCTCCCATGTTCAAGCGGTTCTCCTGCCTCAGCCTCCCGAGTATCTATGACTACAGGTGCCACACCCAGCTAATTTTTGTATTTTTAGTACAGATCGGGTTTCACCATGTTGTCCAGGACGGTCTCGATCTTTTGACCTTGTGATCTGCCCACCTCTTCCTCCCAAAGTACTGGGATTACAGGCGTGAGCCATTGCACCCAGCTTCCAATGTCACTCTTCACTGAAATAGAAAAAACAATCCTAAAATATATACGAAATCACAAAAGGCCCAGAATATCCCAAGCTATCCTGAGCAAAAAGAGCAGAACTGAAAGAATCACACTACCTGACTTCAAATTACATTATAGAGTTAAAATAACCAAAGCGGCATGGTACTGGCAAAAGAACAGACCTAGACCAATGGAACAGAATAGAGAACCCAGAAATACATTCACAGAGCTACAGTGAACTCATTTTCAACAAAAGTACCAAGAACATAGACTGGGTAAAAGAGAGTCTCTTCAATAAATGGTGCTGGTTAAACTGGATATCCTTATGCCAAAGAATGAAACTTGGTCCATAACTCTCACCTTATGCAAAAATCAAATCCAAATGGATTAAATACTTAAATTTAAAACCTTAGTCTATGAAATTGCTACATGAAAACATTGGAGAAACTCTCTAGGGCATTCTTCTGGGCAAAAATTTCTTGAGCAATACCCCAAAAGCACAGGCAACCCCACAAAAATGGACAAATGGGATCACATCAAGTTAAAATCTTCTGCACAGCAATGGAAACTATCAACAAAGTGAAGAGACAAATATTATATTATGGGAGAAATATTTGCAAACAACCCATCTGACAAGGGATAAACAATCAGAATGTGTAAAGAGCTCAACTCTATAGGGAAAAAAATCTAATAATTTGATCAAAAATGGTCAAAATATTTGAATAGATAGTTCTCAAAAGAAGGTATACAAATAGCAAACAGGCATATAAAAAAGTGATCATCATTAATCATTAGAGAAATGTAAATCAAAACTACAATGAGATGTCATCTCACCTTAGTACAAATGACTTACATCCAAAAACAGGCAATAACAAATGTAGGCAAGAATGTGGAAAAAGGGGGACTGTCATATACTCTTTATAGGAATGTAAATTCATACAACCACTATGGAGAATAGTTTGAAGGTTTCTCAAAATCTGAGAATTGAGCTACCATATGATCCAGCAATCCCACTGTTGGTTATATACCTGAAGGACAGGAAGACAGTATAATGAAGAAATATCTGCACTCCCATATTTTTTGCAGCACTGTTCACAATAGCCAGGATTTGGAAGCGAACTAAATGTCTGTCAACAGATGAATAAAGAAAATATGGTATATATACACAATGAAGTACCATTAAGCCATAACAAAAAAAAAAAATGAGATTGTGTCATTTGCAGCGACATGGATGGAACTAAAGGTCATTATGTTAAGTGAAATAAATCGGATACAGAAAGACAAACATCACATGTTCTCACATATTTTGGGGATCTAAAAATCAAAACAATTAAAGTCATAGGCATAGAGAGTAGAAGGATGGTTATCAGGGACTGGCAAGCATAGTGGAGGGTTGAGGGGAAGGTTCAGATTGTTAATGTGTACAAAAAAAAAAAAAAAGAAAAGAAAGACCGAATAAGACCTAATATTTGATAGCACAAGAGGGAGGCTATAGTCAATAATAATTTAACTGCGTATTTTAAAATAGCTAAAACAGCATAATTGGATTGTCTGTAGCAAGAAGGATAAATTATGAGGTGATGGATACCTAATTTTCCATGATATGATCATTACATATTGCATGTCTGTACATAAATATCTCATGTACTTCATACATATATACACTCAGGAAAATTAAAAATAAGAATTTTAAAAAATTAAACAATTACACTGCAATACAATAAATATATTGTGGGCTTTAACATTATAAAATTATTTTCTCATTTTTCCATCTGATAACTTCACCCAGGGAGTCTTTCATGAAATGAAATTCTTGTTTCATGTAGTCAAATACGTTAACATTTTATTTTATAGTATGTGCATTTTGTATCTTGTGAAGTCATTCTTAGAGTCCAAAACAGACTTTAAAATTTTTACTGCCTCTTTTTATACTTTTTTATAGTTAATATTTTAATACATCTGGATTTAACCTATATGTATGGTTTGTCATATTATCCTGACACCTTTTCTTTCTCTTATTAATTTAATTGAAGTATAATGGACATAAAATAAATTGTACATATTTAAAGTGTGTGTCCTTTTCTATGCTGATATTTGTGTATCTCTGTGTCTGTATTCATATATTTTTCCAACACATCTCACCACAATCATGATGGTAATCATATCCATATAACTCCTGATGTTTCCTTGTGCTCCTTAATATTTCCTGTTTCCCACTTTTCCCCACCTCCTTTTTTTTAGGCAAACATTGATCTTCTTTCTGTTTATTGTAGTTTGCATTTTCTAGTTAAATTGAATCACACTTTATATCCCATTTTTGCCTGGCTTCTTTAATTAATATAATTTTTTATATTTATTGATATTGTTATATGTCTTACTGGCTCACTCTTTTTATTTTTAAATAGTATTTCTTTATATGGATATGTTTATCCATGCAACTGTATGTCCATTTTATTTATCAACTCATGATTGAATGGGTTGTTTTTAGTTTATTACAAATAAACCTGCTATGAACATTTGTGCAAAAGTCTTTATATAGACATATGCTTCATTTTCTTTTGAGTAAATTCCTTGCAGTCAAATGGTTGGATCATATGGTAGGTGTATGTTTACCTTTTTTAAGAAACAGCCTAACAGTGTTCCAAAGTGGTTGTACCCTAACTTTCCAATGTACAGTGTATGAGACTTCTATTTGTTCTACATTCTGTCCAACAGTTGGTATGGTAAGTCTTTTTAAAATTTTAGTCATTGTAATAGGTGTGCAGGAGAATCTCATTATAGTTTTAGTTTGCATTACTTTAATGACTAATGATTTTGAACATTTTTTCATGTACTTACGTGTCATCCAGATATCTTCCTGTGAGAAGTGCCTGTTAACATCCTTTTCTCTTTATTTACTGAATTGCGGTTTCCTCATTAAGTTTTGAGAGGTATTAATTAATATATTCTGCATGCGAAATATGGTATGCAAATATTGTCTCCCAGTCTATGGCTTGCTTTTCATTCTCTCATAGGTGCAGCCAAAGTTTTAAATTTTGATGAATTCTGATTTATCATTTTTTTTCTTTGGATTGTGCTTTTGGTCACCTGTCTGCAAAATATTTACCTAACCCAATATCATAAAGATTTTTTCTATGATTTTTTATAAGTCTTATAATTTAAGTTTTACATTTAGATCTAAAATCTATTTTAGTTAATTTTTGTATATGGTATGAGTTATGGATATAAGTTTCATGTTTAAATATAATTATTGAGTTGTTTCAGAAATATTTGTTAAAAAATATTTCTCCAATGAATTGTCTTTGTATTTTCATAAAAAATCAAGTGAATATATGTATGTGTGGGCCCATTTCTGTCTCTCTATTCTGTTCTGCTGATCTCTTTGTCAATATTTTGTTAAATGGCACACTATATTGAGTATTACAGCTTTATAATAAGTCTTAAATGCGGTAAAGTTAGTCCTTAAACTTTGCTCTTTTCCAAACTTAATTTTAACTATTCAAATTCCGTTACATTTCTGTGTGCATTTTATAATCAATGTGCCAATTTATGCAAAAAAAAAAATCCTTTCGAATTTTAAGTGGAATTATGATAAAGCAATAGATCACTTTGGGCTAGACATGGTGGCTCACACCTGTAGTCAAAGCACTTTGGGAGGCTAAGGTGGGCAGATTACAAGGTCAGGAGTTTGACACTAGCCTGACCAACATTGTGAAACCCGGTCTCCACTAAAAATACAAAAAAAATTAGCCGGGTGTGGTGGCGCATGCCTGTAATCCCAGCTACTCAGGAGGCTGAGGCAGAAGAATAGCTTGAACCCAGGAGGCAGAGGTTGCAGTGAGTCAAGATCGCACCACTGCACTCCAGCCTGGGCAACAGAGCGAGACACCATCTCAAAAAAAGAAAAAAAAAGTGATTTTGAAGAAAATTAGCATGTTAACAATATTGAGTCTTTCAAACCATAAACAAGGTGTGTCTCTTCACTAACTTTCGCATTATTTAATTTCTCTCAGCAATGTTTTCCACTATTCAGCGTACAAATATTTCACACCTTTTGTCGGATTCCTTACTAAATATTTTTTGATGCAGAATTTCAGTAACCAATTTTTCATGCCAATATACAGACAAATGACTTCTGTATTGACCTTTTATTCTTTAAACTTGTTGAAATCACTTATTAGTTCTAATAGCTTTTCTGTAAATTCCATTCAATTTTCTGTATAGGTTACCATGCCGTCTGTAAATCAAGAGTTTTACTTTTTTATTTCCAAGTTGTCTGACTTTTACTTCCTTTTCTTGCTTGGTTCCACTGGATAGAACCTCCAGTACAATATTAAATAAAAGTGGTGAAAGTAGATATCCTTATCCTGTTCCTAATCTTGGAGGGAAAGCATTCTTTCATCATTAAGTATGATGTCAGATATATTTTTTTATAGAGGGCCTTTATCAGGTTGAGGAATTTATCTTCTTTTCCTACTTTGCTGTAAGTTTTTTTTCTGGAATTTATCCTTTATCTTTTCCAATGCTTTTAATGAATCTATTGAAATGATCATATGGTTTTCTGTAGTTTGTTAATGTGTTGAATTACATTTATTTATTTTTAAATATTAAGCTAGCCCTACATTTGTGCAATAAATATCACTTGGTCAGAGTTTATTATCATACATATTTTCACATACTGCTGTATACATTTTTTGGTTGACAGTTTTATTCCTTCAGACTTTTGAATGTGTTATTTCATTGCCTCTGTCATTCATTGTTTCTAATGAGAATTCAGGGTAAGTCATGAAACCTAGCAACTTTGCTCTCAGAGTATGCTCCTGGTATAACTACTGAACAAGCTGAGCTGTTAGAGGTTAACAGGAAGAACCCCTAGCAATAATGTCACATATTCCCTTTGTTCTTAGCCAACATTTGGTAGTTTTTCCACAGATAAACACCTCCAAATTTGTTTTATGCTTTTGTTGATTTACAGACTTCTGAAATTGCTTCTTATCATTTTGTTGAATTCCATTGTTGCTTTTTGTGGAGGGAATTTGTCAAGCTTTTCAGTCCACTGTATTTGAAATACTTCCTCCCTGTGAACTGTTTTTCTTCCTTGTAAATGCTGACAGGTAAGCTAATTGTGTGCCTAGGGAAATATGGGAGGAGAAAAAAGGGACAGATGTTAAAAAAAAAAAAAAAAAAGCAAAACAAATATTAAACCTTCTCATCTACCTTACCTTCAATCCATGATTCCAGTCTCAACTATTATGAACTCTTTATCTTCTCCCCTCAACCTAGGACACAGTAGACTTCTATAATTTTGCAAAATTCTCATTGGTTGTATTAATTTAATAGATTCATCAAATCCTCTTGGCAGTCTCCTGGAGCTTCTGTTTTTGGTTCATGGTAGGACGCCAGCAACTGATGGTAGTTTACCATCTTGTCAGGAATCAGAACCTGTGATTTTTTGCTTTTCTTTCTAGCAGCCTTATTGCCTCTAGTCTATTACAAGCTTCATTATCTTATTCTCGGATGATTATATCTATATTCTACTCAAATTTCATGCTTTCTATTTTTGCTACTTCAATCTATATTATCTACTGCCAAGAGATTACTCATACTAAAATCCTTCTTTGCAGATGTCATTGTTGAGGAAAGTTCTGAAAGGAGGATGCTCAAATTTATGGTGAAATATTCTGAGCCCCTTATGATGTAGTGATCACTGCAGAAAAACTTACCTAATTATTTCTTCATGTTTTATTCTCTAGATGAGGCATTATTATAGCCACTTTAATATCTTAATTTCCATATCAAGTGACAGAGAAATCAGGAGAAATGTAGTATTCTCTTTTATAAATTGCTAGATAGGATTTATGCATCATGTTTCCCAAATTTTGCAAAAGGAATGGGACATACATGGAATTATTAAGGAGATGATTTGTAAGACCATAGATTATAATATCTACTTTTTCTATGCTTTCGACAAACACTAATATGAGATCCTTGAGGATAAATATGCTCTAATTAGGAGAAAAAACTTGCTCCTAACACCTTGCCTGAAAATATTTTCTCTCTACTCTCTACTTATTGACTTCTGCTTCTTTAATAGAATATGTTTTGTGCTTTCTCTACCTATAACCTTTGCAGATGCTCCCATTGTTTGAAGTGTGCTTCATCCTTTTAACAGTGCAGAAGCTTGGCAATATATACACTTTGATTTGTTTGTTTTTATTGTAATGCAATTAATGTACTATAAAAAAATAATACTGCAAGCTGAAGATAATACTAATAATGCAAACATGAGTGAAACAAAGACAATTATACTTTTCCTATTGTTAGTAGAATCCGTTTATCAGTCACATATGTGATAAAAAATAATGAAGATCTGGCCAGATTCAGTGGCTCATGCCTGTAATCCCAGCACTTTGGGAGGCCAAGGCAGGCAGATCACTTGAGATCAGGAGTTTGAGACCAGCCTGCCCAACATGGTGAAACCCTGTCTCTACTAAAAATACAAAAATTAGCCAGGCATGGTGGCGTGTGCCTGTAGCTACTCAGGAGGCTGAGGCAGGAGAATTGTTTGAACCCAGGAGGCAGAGGTTGCAGTGAGCCAAGATTGCGCCACTGCACTCCAGCCTGGGCAACAGAGCGAGACTCCATCTCAAGAAGAAAAAAAAAAAAAAGAAGAAGAAGAAGAGGAAGAAGGAGGAAGGAGGAAGAAGGAAGAAGGAAGAGAATATGATTGTCTCTTATAAATCAGCCAAAATATAAAATATTTGAAATTGCCAAAAAGAGTTTTTAAAATAGGGATGTATATCCACTACTGTTAATGATAATCATGTTTTAAATGCATATAGTGTAGATGTCCTAAATGTATATTAGCTAATGTTAATAGGAAAATATATTTAGGAAGAAATTCAAAAAATAAACAAACAGAATACATAATTAATTGTTTTTCAGTTAACTTTGAAGTCATGTGATAGTCTATGTAGTAATTTGTAATATATCTGAATGAAATCAAGTAGGTTCTTTAAAATACTTATAGAATTAGACAAAGGGGAGGGGACCAAGATGGCTGACTAGAGGCAGCTAATGTACATGGCTCTCATAGAGAGGAATGGAAGGGGTGAGTAAATACAGTACCTTTAATGGAAACATCCAGGTACTTGCATTGGGACTAATCAAATCAAGGAAACAACTTGACCCATGGAAAAGAGAGAAAAATGAAGTAGAATGTCAGCCCATGCAGGAGTGACATAGAGTCAAGGGAATGTCTCCCTTGCTACTAGGGAAGTAGCAAGGGAATATTCAAACTCGGAAACCTACACTTCTCCTATGGATATTTGCAACTCTCAAGTCACAAAGTGTTTGAGAGAGATCCCCTCATAAACCCACTACACCAGGGCCTTCAGTCTGACGCACAGAACTACATGGTGTCTCAGCAGAGCAGCTGTTCAGACATGTGCAGAGACCCAGGAGCCTTAGATACTTGGGGTTTCTGGGCCTCCCGGAAAAGTAGCTGCAACTCTGGCAGAGCTTCATGTAAGACCCCCATACATACTGCTAGGAAAGATACTGAATCCAGGGTGCTCAGCAGCCCTATTTCCATGGCATCTCACAGGATAAGACCCACTGACTTGAAATTCCAGCCAGCCACTGGTAGCCCTGTTACACCTCTCTGAGACAGAGCTCTCAGTGGGAGGAACAAGCCACTATCTTTGCTGTTTGGACATCTTAGCCATTCCAGCCTTTGGAGAGTCCAAGACGATCTGGAGGCAGAGGCAGTCCCGCAACACAGTGCAATAGCTGCTCTGTGAAAATGTGACCAAACTGCTTTCTAAATTGGGTCCCCAGCATCATTCCTCCTTACTTGGCAGGACCTTCAATATGGGACCTCCAGCCACCCCCACAAATGTCCTCTAGCTGACACAGATTTGAAATCTCCCTGGGATGGGGCTCCCAGTGAAAGGGGCAAGCTGCCATCTTTGCTGTTTGGGCAACTTAGCTCTTCTATCCTTTGGGCTTTAGAGAGTCCAAGGTGACTGGGGGATGGAGGCAGTCCCCTAGCACAACACAGCCGCTCTACAAAAATGTGACCAGACTGCTTATGAAAGCATGCCCTCAAACCTGTTCCTCTTCATTGGGCAGGACCTCCCAACTGGGGCCTCCAGCCACCCACGGTGTCATTCTCCAGCTGACACAAATTTGAAACCTCCCTTGGATGGAGCTCCCAGAGGGAAGGGCAGGCTGCCATCTACGCTGTTTTGCAACCTTCACTGGTGATATCTCCAGGTACAGGGAAAGCAGGGGCAATTAGCAACTGGAGTGAACCCCCAGCATACCACAGCAGCCCTAGGAAAAGTAGCCAAACATTTAAATGGGTGCCCATTTCCATATTTCCTTACCAGGCATGTCTTCCAGGCCTGGGCCTCTAGCCACCCTCCACCAGAGCTATTGACCAGTAGCAACTCAGCAACTCCCTGGACAGAGCTTCCAGGGGCAAATGAAAGCCTCTCTGTCACTGCCTCTGCAGTGAAACTATCCTTGCTACTCTGGAACTAACAAAGGAGCAAAGATGTTAAGTACCTTATCCTCACTTCTGACAAGCTGCAGTCGACCCAAGGAGAGGAGGCCAGTCCATCTCCCATGATAGGGTCCCACATACCTGCTACTGCTCATCCCCAGACAGGGAATCAATCCCTGGCTAAGGCCCACAGCACAAACCTTCCATCCTGGGCTAATTGTACAGACTGATTACTGAACCACATCTCTCTAGAGTAGAGCCAACAGGAAACAAGTAAAGTGGTGGGGCAGCAAGCCAGCTGATGTGGAACCCAGAGGGTTTGGTTCAGGAGTGTTTGTAGTGGAGCATGGCCAGCTATGGCCATCCGCATAAGCTCCACTTGCTCGCATAAGTAAGATACTTTAGCCGTAGCAGAACTGTTGAATCTGATCTCTGCAGTGGTCTTGCATATCAGACGGGGCTGCTCTGACCTAAGCACTCCTTTGTCTGATGGCCTCTTCCAGGGCCCCAGTATGACCATGCCTGCATACAGGTCAATCTCAAGTGTCCTGGGGGCCCACATCATAGCTTCTCCAACAGCAGACGGTGCCTGACTAGTGTAGAGCTCGAGTGAGGCAGCCCTCACCGCCCCACACGAGCCTGCACAGACAACCCCCAACCCTGCTCCATACTGCAATTTTCCCCAAGCTCATGGCAACTTTTCAGATCAGTTTTCTTGTGAGTGTCTGCAAGTGTAGGTTTTGCTTTACTTGCTCCACCAGCATGCAGGAGTGCAATATGCCCCCACAACCCCACCAACTGCCATTGCAGAGAGAGCCTTGGCAGGTACAGAACCAGCAAGCCTCACCCCGGTCATTGCCCTGCCCTTGTGCTAATGCTGCACAGAGAATTTGAGATCCTCCCACACAGTGAGTGATCACTCTTGCTTGCAGGGCAGAGAGAAGGCACCAAGACCTGTGCTGTCCCAAGTCAACACCACCTCCAGTGCAACAACCCACAATCTCCAGCAGGGGCCTTCAGCTTCCACCGCTGGCTGCCTTGCCTCTGCCACTGTGGTGAATACCCATAGGAAGGAAGGCATCCCTGTATCTGCTAACACTCTGCTGCAGCTGCTGCATCTCAGCCCCCCACCAGCACAGTGGCAGAGGCACTCCAAACCTTGAAAAGCCAGAGAACAAAGTAGAGGCCCAATACAAGTCACCCAGAGTTGGAACATACAGTCTAGGAGTTGGGAGCTGAGTGTTGGCCCCTAACATCTCCCAGTAATGAAGCTGGTTGACTGAATCCACTTTATGCCACAATCAAACCCTGAAGGTCATTGAATAGGATTAAAAGTACCATCCAAAGGCCAGCAACCTAAAAAATTAAAGGTGGATAAGACCACAAAGATGAAAAAGAATCATTGCAAAAATGCTGAAAACCCAAAAACCAGAGTACCTTCTTTTTGTCAAAGGACTGCATCACCTCTCCAGAAAGGGTTCAGAACTGAGCTGAGGCTCAGATGGCTGAAATGACAGAAGTAGAAATCAGAATATTTATAGGAACCAAGTTCTTTGAGCTACAGGAGAATGTTGTAACACAAGGTAAGGAAGTTAAAAATTGTGATAAAATACAGCTGGAGTTTACAGACAAAATAGCCAGTATCGAGAAGAACATAATCAACCTGATATAGCTGAAAAACATACTACAAGAATTTAATAATACAATCACAAGTATTAATAGCAGAATAGACCAAGCAGAGGAAATAATCTCAGCACTTGAAGACTGGCTTTCTGAAATAAGACAGGCAGACAAGAATAAAGAAAAAGAATGGAAAGGAATGAACAAAACCTCTGAGAAATATGGGATTTGTAAAGAGATTCAATTTATGACTGATTGAAGTGCCTGAAGAAGGCGGAGATAATGAAACCACTTGTAAAACATATTTCAGAATATCATCCTTGAGAAATTGCCCAACCCAGCCAAAGAGGCTAACATTCAAATTCCAGAAATGCAGAGAACCCCAGTAAGATACTTCACAAGAAGATCATTCCCGAGTCACATAATCATCAGATTCTCCAAAGTTGAAATGAAAGTAAAAATTTTAGAAAGAAAGGTCAGTTCACCTACAAAGGGAAGCTGATCAGACTAACAGTGAACCTCTCAGCTGAAACCTATAATCCAGAAGAAATTGGGGGCCAATATTCAACATTCTTAAATAAAAGCAATTCCAACCTAGAATTTTATAGGTGGCCAAATTAGCTTCATAAGCAAAAAAGAAATAAGATCATCTTCAAACAAGCAAATGCTGAGGGAATTTGTTACCATCAGACCTGCCTTACAAGAGCTCCCAAAGGAAGCACTAAATATGGAAAGGAACTATTGTTACCAGCCACTACAAAAACACACTGAAGTACATAGACAGGTGACACTATAGAGCAACCACATTAACAAGTTTGCAAAATAACCAGCTAATATCATAGTGACAGGATCAAATCCACACATATCAATACTATCCTTAAATGTATGTGGGCTAAATGCCCCAGTTAGAAGACATAGAGTGGCAAGATGGATTGAGAACTAAGACTCACAAGTATTCTAATTTCAAGAGACCCATTTCACTTGCAATGACAGACATAGGCTCAAAATAAAGGAATGAATAAAAATCTATCAAACAAATATAAAACAGAAAAAAGGAGGGGTTGCAAGCCTAGTTTTTGACAAAGCAGAATTTAAACTAACAAAGATTAAAAAAACACAAAGGACGTTACATAATGGTAAAGGGTTCAATGAAACAAGAAGATTTAATTATCCTAAATATATATGCACCCAACACAGGAGCACCCAGATTCATAAAGCCGATTCTTACAGTTATTCAAAGAGACGTAGACTCCCACACAATAAAAGTGGAAGTCTTTAACAATCCACTGACAATGTTACACAGATCATTGAGACAGGATTCAGTACTTGAACTCAGCACTGGATTAAATGGACCTGATAGATGTCTATGGAACTAACCACCCCAAAAAAGCAGAATATACATTCATCTCATTGTCATGTGGCACATACTCTAAAATTAATTCCATAATCAGAAGTAAAACACTCCTCAGAAAATGGAAAATAACTACAATTATAACAGTCTCTTGGATCACAATGCAATGAAATTAGAAATCAAGACTAAGACATTCACTTAAAACCGTACAATCACATGGAAATTTAATAACCTGCTCCTCAGTAACTTTTGGGTAAATAATGAAATTAAGGTAAAAATCAGGAAGTTCTTTGAAACTAACAGGAACAAAGATACAACATACCAGAGTCTTTGGGACACAGCTAAGGTGGTGTTAACAGGAAAATTTATAGCACTAAATGCCCACAACAAAAAAGTTAGAAAGATCTCAAATTAAAAACCTATCTTCACAACTAACATAACTAGAAAACAAAGAGCAAACAAATCACAAATCTAGCAGAAGACCAAAAAAAAAAAAAAAAATCAAAATCAGAGTTGATTTGAAGATTAAGACAAAAAGAAACCATTACAAAGGTTGATGAATCCAAGAGTTGTTTTTTGAAAAAATAAAATAAAATAAAATAGTCCATTAGCTAGACTAATAAATAAGAGAGAGGATTCAGATAAACACAATCAAAACTGACAAAAGAGATATTACCACTGACCCCACAGAAATACAAACAGCCATCAGAGAATATATGAACACCTTTTGTGCATAAACAACAAAATCTGAGAGAAGAAATGCATACATTCCTGGACACACACACTATGCCAAAACTGAACAAGGAAGAAATCGAATCACTGAACACACCAATTATGAGCTCTAAAATTGAGGCAGTAAAAAACAGCCTACCAACCTAAAAAACCCAGGAACAGATGAATTTACAGCTAAATTCTACCAGAGGTACAAAGAAGAGCTGGTACCATTCCTCCTGAAACTATTCCAAAAAGTTGATAGGGAGGGACTCCTCCCTAATTTATTCTATAAGGCCAAAATCATCCTGACACCAAAACCTGGCAGAGACACAACATAAAAAAAAGGAAAACTTCAGGTCAATAGCCTTGATGAACATTGATGCAAAAATTCTCGACAAAATATGGCAACCTGAATCCAGCAGTACATCAAAAAGCTTATCCACCACAATCAAGTAGGCTTTATCCCAAGGATGCAAGTTTGGTTCAACATATGCAAATCAATAAATGTGATTTGTCACATAAGCGGAACTAAAGACAAAAACCACATCCATATCTCAATAGATGCAGAAATGGCCTTTGATAAAATTCTACACCCTGTCATGCTAAAAATCTCTCAATAAGCCAGGTATTGAAGAAACAGATCTCAAAATAATAAGAGCCATCTATGACAAACCTATAGCCAATATCATACTGAATTGGCAAATGCTGGAAGCCTTACCCTTGAAAACTGGCAGGAGAAAATGTTACCCTCTTTCACCACTCCTATTCAACTTACTATTGGAAGTCCTGACCAGAACAATCAGGCAAGAGAAAGAAATAAACTGCATCCAAATAGGAAGAGAGTAAGTGAAACTATTACTATTTACAGATGACATGATCCTATATCTAAATAACCCCACAGTCTCCCTCCAAAAGTTCCTAAACTACTGGGCAACTTCAGCAAAGTCTCAAAATACAAAATCAATGTCAAAAATCACTAGCATTCCTATGCACCATCAAAAGTCAAGCCAAGAATCAAATCAGGAACACACTCCTTCATAATTGCCACAAAAAGAATAAAATACCTAGGAATATAGCTAACTGGGGAGGTGAAAGATCTCTACAAAAAGAACTACAAACCACATTGTCCAGAGAAATCAGAGATGACACAAACAAATGAAAACACATTCCATGCTCATGGATAAAAAAAATCAATATCATTAAAATGGCCATACTGCCCAAAGCAGTTATTGATTTAATGCTGTTTCTATTAAACTACAATTGACATTCTTCACAGGATAGAAAAAAAAAAACTATTGTAAAATTCACATGAACCCAAAGAGAACCAAAACATTCAAATCAATTATAAGCAAAAATAACAAAGCGGAAAGCATTATGCTACCTGACCTAAAACTACACCGCAGGGCTACAGTAACCAAACTACCATGGTACTGGTGCAAAAAACAGGCACGTAGACCAATGGAACAGAGAGAAAACCCAAAAAGAAGACCTATAGTTATCTCATCTTTGACAAACCTGACAAAAACAAGCAATGGAGAAAGAATTTCCTACTCAATAAATGGTACTGTAATAGAATAACTGGCAAGCCATGTGGAGAAGATAGAAACTGGATCATTTCCTTGCCCCATATACAAAAATCAAATCAAGATACGTTAAAGATTTAAATGTAAAACCCATAATGAAAAGCCCTAGAAAACAACCGAGGCAATACCATTCAGGACATAGGCACAGGTAAAGATTTTATAATGAAGATGCCAAAAGCAATTTCAAGAAAAGCAAAAACTGACAAGCGGAACCTAATTAAGGTAAAGAGCTTCTGAACAGGGAAAGAAATTCAACAGAGTAAACCACACACGTACATAGTGGGAAAAACTTTTTGGAAACTATGTATCTGACAAAGGTCTAATATCCAGCATCTATAAGGAACTTAAATTCAAAAGAAAAAAAAAAACAATGCCATAAACAAATGGGAAATGGTCATAAACAGACACTTTTCAAAAGAAGTCATTCGTGTGGCCAACAATCATATGAATAAAAGTTCAACATCACTGATCATTACAGAAATGCAAATCAAAATCACAATAAGATACCATCTCACACCAGTCAGAATGGCTATTATCAAAAAGTCAAAAAATAATAGATGCTGATGGGGTTGTGGAGAAAAAGGAATGCTTATACACTGTTGGTGGGAGTGTAGATTAGTTCAACCATTGTGGAAGACAGTGTTTTGATTCCTTAAAGACCTAAGGAGAGAAATACCATTCAACACAGCAGTCCAATTACTGGGTATATGCCCTCCAAAATATAGGTGATTTTATTATAAAGACAAATGCACATGTATGCCCATTCCATCACTACTCATAATAGCAAACACATGGAATTAACTTAAATGTCCATCAATGATAGACTGGATAAAGAAAATGTGGTACACATTACACCATGGAATACTATGTAGCCATAAAAGAGAACATAATCATGTCCTTTGCAGGGACATGGTTGGAGCTGGAGGTAATTATCCTTAGCAAACTAACACAGGAACAGAAAACCAAACATTGCTTGTTCTCACATTTAAATGGGAGCTAAATGATAAGAACACATAGACACATAGAGGAGAACAATGCTTACTGGTGACTATTGGAGGTTAGAGGATAGGAGGAGGATGAGATTTGGAAGGGGCCATGGACAGAATGATGTGGTTATGCTTTGTGTCCTCACCCAAATATCATCTTGAATCGTAAACCCCATAATTCCCATAATCCCCACGTGTCAAGGGAGAGACCAGGTGGAGGTAATTGAATAATAGGGTAGTCTTTCCTCATGCTGTTCTCATGATAGTGTGTTCTCACGAGATTTGGTGGTTTTATAAGGGACTCAGTTCCCTTCATTTGGCACTTTTTCTTCCTGCTGCTTTGTAAAGAAGGTGCCTTGCTTACTCTTCACCTTCCGCCATGATTGTAAGTTTCCTGAAGCCTCCCAGTCATGCAGAACTGTTTGACAATTAAACCTCTTTCCTCTATAAATTACCCAGTCTTGAACAGTTTTCTATAGCAGTATGAAAATGAACTAATACAAAGAAGATCGGAAATAATAACTAATGGGTGCTAGGCTTAATACCTTGGTAATGAAATAATCTGTACAACAACCCCATGAAACATTTTACCTATGTAACAAACCTACACATGTACTCCTGAACTTATAATAGAAATTGAAAAAAGAAATAGAGAAAACAATGTCAAAAAATTAAAAAAGAAATACAGAAAATAATGTCAATATTGTTTAAAATGACTGAGAGACAGTATAATTAAATAACACTAATTATGAAACAATGATTTAAATGCAAATAACCATTAAAAGAATCATGAGAGCTATAATGAACAACTATTAGCCAATATATTTGAAATATATGACAACTTTTATTGAAGGATATATATTACCAAAATTGATTTTAAAATAAAAGCAACTACAAAGTGTAATTATGAAGAAACTAAAAAAGTAAATCTCATGAAGATAGAGAGCATATTGGTAGTTACCAGAGATCACGAAGGGGAGCAGCAGGTGAAAGAAAACATATAAAAAAATGTATTTTAAAGTATCTTATTTTAATTTTTTTAATTTTTAATTTTTGTGGGAACATAGTAGATATATAAATTTGTAGGGTACACGAGATGTTTGATATAGGCATGCAATATAAAATAATTGCATCATGGAAATGGGGTATCCTTTACATAAATCATTTATCCTATGAGGTAAAAACAGTGCAATTATACTTTATAACATTTTGAAATGCACAGTTAACTTATTATTGACTATAGTCACCCTTTTGTGCTATCAAATAGTAGTTCTTATTTATTATTTCAAACCATTATTTTGTATCCATTAACAATCTCCACGTCCCCTCCACACTACCCTTCCAGCCTTTGTAAACATTCTTCTATTCTCTATGTCCATTAATTCATTTTTTACAATAAATATTTATGGATAATTTTATTGGCTTTTAAAAGATACTGTAAAATTGACATATCTCAAAATGGAGTTAATTTATATTTACAACAAACCACACACAAACATCAATTATGGAACTACAGGGTCACATTTTAATTCCTGGAATTCGATTGTTTGTATTGTTAGATCCCACAAGTAAGTGGGAACATGTGATGTTTGTCTTTGTGTGCCTAGCATATTTCACTTTAAATAACAACTCCCAGTTTCATCCATGTTGTTACAAATGACTGAATTTCACTCATTTATGGCGGAATAATACTCCACTGTGTATATGTACCACATTTTCTTTATCTATTCCTCTGTTGGTGAACACCTAGGATGCCTCCAAATCTTAGCTATCGTAAACAATGCTGCGACAAACATGGAAGTGCACATATCTCTTTGATATAATAATTTTCTTTTTTGGGGGGGTGTATACCCAGAAGTGAGATTGCTAGGTTATACAGTTATAGGTTATACAGTTATTTTGAGGAACCTCCAAATTGTTCTCCACATTGGTTATGCTTATTTACATTCCCACCAACAGTGTAGCAAGGGATCCCTTTTATCCATGTCAACATTTATTATTGCTTGTTTTTAGATATAAGCCATTTTAACTGGGGTGAGATGATCTTATTGTAGTTTTTATTAAAATTTCTCTTATAATCAATTATGTTGAGCACTTATTTATTTGCATATTTGCCATTTTTATGTCTTCTTTTGAGAAATGTCTATTCAAATATATTGCCTGGTTTTTTATTGGATTATTAAATTTTTTCTTATACAGTTGTTTGTGCTCCTTATATATTTTGGTTATTAATTTCTTGTCAGATTGGTAGTTTGCAGACATGTTCTCCCATGCTATGGGTTGTCCTTTCACTTTGTTGATTGTTTATTTTGCTGTGCAGAAGATTCTTACCTTGATATAATCCCATTTGTCCATTTTTGTAGGATTGCCTGGGTTTATGAGTTATTGCTCAAGAAATTTTTGCCCAGATCAATGTTCTGGAGAGTTTCCCAAAGTTTTGTTGTACGAGGTTCATAATTTAACATCTTACATTAAACCTTCAATTCGTTTTGATTTGATTTTTGTATATGGCAACAGATAGAGGTCCAGTTTCATTCTTCTGCATATGGATATTCAGTTTTATCAGCACCATTTATTTAAAAGACTTTTTCTACAGTGTATGTTCTTGGCACCTTTGTCAAAAATGAGTTCACTGTAGGTGTGTGGATTTATTTTTGGGTTTTCTATTCTGTTCCATCGGTCTATGTGTCTGTTTTTATGCCAGTATCATGCTGTTTTGGTTACACTATGACACTGTCATAAAAATACCAATATTCTCTCAATCTTCAGGAGATTTTGTTATGGCTATGCAATGTAATTTGAAATCAGGTAATGTCATTCCCCCAGTTTTGTTCCTTTTGCTTAGGATAACTGTGACTATTCTGGGTCTTTTGTAATTCCCTATATATTTTCTAAATGCTTTTCTCTATTTCTGTGAAGAATGTCATTGGAACTTAGATAGGGATTGCATTGAATTTGTAGATTACTTTGCATGGCACGGACATTTTATCAATATTAATTCTTCCAGTTTATAAACATGGAGTATCTTTCCATCTTTCCATATTCTTGTATGCTTTTCAATTTCTTTCATCACTGTTTTACTGTTTGCAGTATAGAGATCTTTGACTTCCTTGGTTAAATTGATTCCTAGTTAATTTTATTTGTGGCATTATAAATGAGATTACTTTTTAATTTATTTTCATATTGTTCATTGTTGGCATATAAAATGCTACTCATTTTTGTACATAGATTTTTTTTATCCTGCCACTTCACTGAATTTGCTTATTGGTTCTAATATTTTTGTTGTGCATGTGTGGAGTCTTTACTTTTTTTCCAAATATAAGATTATGTCATCAGAAAACAAGGATAATTAGATCTCTTCCTTTCCAATTTGGTTGCCCTTTATTTCTTTCTCTTGTTTGATTGCTCTAGGAAGAACTACCAGTATTATGTTGAAAAACTGTAAAAGATGGTATCCTTGATGTTTTCCAGATCTTAGAGGAAAGACTTCCAGTTTTTCCACATTCAGTATGATACTAGATGTGGATCTGTCCTATATTGCTTTTATTATGTTGAGGTTTATTCATTATATACCCAGTTTTTAGAGGGTTTTTATCATGAAGGGACATTGAACTTTATCAAATGCTTTTTCACCATCAGTTGAAATAATCATATGGTTTTGATCCTTCATTCTGTGGATATAATGGAGCACCTTGATTGATTTGCATATATTGAACTATCCTTGCATCCAAGAAATAAATCCCACTCGGTCATGATGGATGAGCTTTCTAATGTATTTTTAAGTTGGGTTTTCCAGTATTTTGTTGAGGATTTTTGCATAAGTATTCATCAGAGATATTGGGCTCTAGTTTTATTCATTTTTGATATGTCTTTGGTTTTGTTATCAGTGTAATACTGGCCTCATAGAATAAGGTTGGAAATATTCTCTCCTGCTCCATTTTTTGTAACAGCTTCGGTTTGATTGGTATTAATTCTTCTTTAAATGTTTGGCAGAATTCTGCTGTGAAGCCATTGGGTCCCAGGCTTTTCTTTACTGGGACACTTTTTATAATAACTTTGATTTTCTTACTTGTTATAGATCTGTTCACGTGTTGGCTTTCTTCCTGACTCACTCTTGGAAGGTTGTATGTGCCTAGGAATTGGTCCATTTATTTTAGATTTTTCAATTTATTTGCATATAGTTGCTCATAGTAGCCACTGATGATCCTTTGAAACTTTATCTTATCAGTTGTAATGTCTTTGTTCAGTGATGGTAATTTTTCTCTTGTGATATAATTTAATTTGTATTTTTTATTTGCTTTTTATCATATATATGATAAACATATATATAATAAACATATACATATATCATATATATTTATGTTTTCCAATTGAGGTTACCATGAAGTTTGCAAATTCTCTTATAACTTATTATTTTAACCTGAGAAATAACTACTTATTGTGTGCATACACAAACAAGAAAAAAGAAAACTAATAAAAACTCTATGCCTTAATATGTCCTTTTGCTTTTTAACTTTTTGTTGTTTCTGTTTATATCTTATTGTACTGTCTATGCCTTGAAAAGTTATTTTTTATTAGCTCATCATTTAGTTTTTCTACTTAAGAGTAGTTTATATCTCACAGTTACAGTGTTATAATAATCTGTGATTTTGTATGTACTTACTATTTCCAGTGAGTTTTAAACCTTCAGGTAATTACTTATTGTTCATTCACATCCTTTTCATTCTAATTGAAGTATGAGTTTGATGCAAAAGTAATTGTAGCTTTTGCCATTAAAAGTAATGCTCTTTTTAACATTGCTTGTAGGATAGGTCTGGCGTTCATAAAATCCCTCAACTTTCGTTTGTCTGGGAACTCCTATATGTCTCCATGTTTGAAGGACTTTTTCACTGAGTATACTATTCTAGGGTAAAGTATTTTGTATTTTGCTTTTGTTTTTCACTTTAAGTATGTCATCCTACTCTTCTGACTGTAAGGTTTCCACGAAAAAGTCTGCTGCCAGATGTATTAAAGCTCCATTGTATGTTATTTGTTTCTTTTCTCTTGCTGCTTTTAGGATCCTTTCTTTATCCTTGATCTTTGGGACTTGGATTATTAAGTGCCTTGAGGTAGGCTTCTTTGGGTTAAATTGACTTGGGGTTCTATAATCTTGTATGTGAATATTACCATATTTCTCTAGGTTTGGGAAGTTATCTGTTATCCCTTTGAATAAACTTTGTACTCCTATATCTATCTCTACCTTATCTTTAAGGCCAATAACTCTTAATTTGCCCTTTTGGGGCTGCTTTCCAGATTCTGTGGGTGTGCTTTATTGTTTATTATTCTTTTTTATTTTGTCTCTTCTGATGGTATATTTTCAATTAACCTGTCTTCAAGCTCACTAATTCTTTCTTCTGCTTGATCCATTGTGCTATTAAAGGACTCTGATACATTCTTCAGTACACCGATTGTGTTTTTTACCTCCAGAATTTCTGCTTAATTCTTTTAAATTATTTCAGTCTCTTTGTTAAATTTATCTGACAGAATTTTGAATTTCTTCCCTGAGTTATTTTTAATTTCTTTGTATTTTCTCAACACAGCTATTTTGAATTCTCTATCTAAAAGATCACATATCTCTGTTTCTCCAAGTTTTTACCAAGTGCATTATTTAGTTTATTTGGTGAGGTCATGGTTTCCTAGATGATGTGATGCTAGTAGATGTTCTTTGGTGTCTGGGTATTGAAGATTTTGGTATTTATTGTAATCTTCGTTGTCTGGCCTTGTTTGTACTTATCCTTCTTTGAGAGGCTTTTCAGATATTTGAAATAACTTGGGTATTGTGATCTAAGCTTTTTCTTTTTTAGCAGGCACCTCAAGCCCCATAATGCTGTGGTTCTTGGAGACTCATAGATTGTACTTGTCAGGGTTCTCTAAAGGGACAGAACTAATAGGATAGATGAATAAATGAAGGGGAGTTTATTAGGAGAATTGACTCACGCTATCACAAGGTGAAGTTTCACAATAGGCTGACTGCAAGTTGAGGAGCCAGGAAGACAGTCCGAGTCCCAAAAACCTCAAAAGTAGGGAAGCTGATAGTGCAGGCTTTAGTTAATGGCCAAAGGCACAAGAGCCCCTGACAAATCACTGGTGTAAGTCCAAGAGTCCAAAAGCTGAAGCACATGCAGTCGATGTTCAAAGGCAGGAAACATCCAGCATAGGAGAAAGATGGAGGCCAGAAGACTCAGCCAGTCTAGTCTTTCTATGTTCTTCTGCCTGCTTTTATTCTGGCTATGCTGGCAGCAATTAGACTGTGCCCACCTAGATGGAGGGTGTGTGTGACTCTCCCAGTTCACTGACTCAAATGTTAATTTCCTTTGGCAACACCCTCACAGACACAGCCAGGAACAATACTTTGCATCTTTCAATCCAATCATGTTGACACTTAATATTTACTATTACATAGAGGTGTTACTTTGATGGTCTTGGACAATATCTGGGAGAATTTTCTGGATTATTAGGAACAGATTCTTTTTATCTTTCCTTTGTTTCTCCCAAACATACAGAGTCTTTTTCTCTCTGTTCTGAGCCCTTTAAAGCTTGGAGTTGATTAATACAAGCACCCCTGTGGCCACACCACTGTGACTAAATGGGTCAGACCTAAAGCCAGCACAGCACCACATCTTGTCCAAGTCCTGCTCTAATCACTCCCTACCTACTGTCTATGTTTACTCAAAACCCTTGGGACTCTGCAATTAGCAGATGGCAAAGCCAGTCAGGCCTGTGGTGGTATTTGTTTGTTTGTTTGTTTGTTTTTCAGGATAGCAAGTTACCCCAGGCACTGTGTGTGTCTAGAGGAGCTGTTCAGGAATCAGGAATTAGGGCCAAAACTCTTAGAAATCTACCTGGTTTTCTAGTTTACTGTGGCTGAGATGACACTGATATCACATGACACAGTACTTCCCACTCTTTCCTCCTCTTTCCAAAGGCAGAGGGGCCTGACTCTGGTAGCCCCCACCACCAGAGATCATAGGGTGTACTGCTAGACTACTATTGATGTTTCCTTAAGGCCCATGGGCTTTTAAGTCAGCTCCTGGTGAATGCTGCCTGGCCTGAGGCATATCCTTCAGGGTAATGGGATCACCCTCTTGCCCAGGGCAGGTCCAGAGATGCCATTCAAGAGTAAAGTCCTGGAATTGGGGACCCAAGAGTCCACTTAATTCTTTACCACTCTATGATCATGTTGGTACCTAAAGTGCAAGACAAAGTCTCCTTTACTTTTTCCTCTACTTTTCTCAAGCAGAAGGAATTATGCCCCATAGCCACCACAGCTAGTCATGGGCTGAGTCTCACCTGAACCTAGCAGTTCTCAGAGGCACACCCTGAACCTTCGACATAGTATCTGGGCATTGCTGCTGTTTATTCAAGGCCTACGAGCTCTTCAATTAGCAGGTGGTAAATGCTGCCAGGACTGGGTCTTTCCCTTTAGGTCAGTGGGTTTCCTTTTGGCTCAGTGTGTGTCTATAAATGTTTTCCAGGAGCTAGGACCTGGAATGTGGGCATCACAACTCTGACCATTGCCCGATCTTGCTGTGGTTTAGCTTTTATCCAAGATGCAAGACTAACTTCTCCCCACTCTTCCCTCTCCTCTCCTCTCCTCAAGTGGAAGGAAGGGGTCTCTTTTTGCACTGTAAGCTGTGCACCTTGGGTTAGGGGAGGGGTGATTCAGCACTCCCTTGGCTGTCCCAGCTTGTGGCTCAGTAGGTTGTGTTTCCCAACAGTCCACAGTCTCTGGGCCCAGTTTAGCACTAGGACTTGCTTATGAGTTGTAGTTGTTATGGCCTAGACTGCCTTTCAAGATTATTTAGAACACAGACCACTATAGCCCTTAGTGGCAGGGTTTGCAGGAGCTCAAGTTCTGACCACTGGGATTGGCAATTCCCCTCTAGCTATGGTTTAAATACTTTTTCATTTTTTTGAGACAGAGTCTTGCTCTGTCACCAGGCTGTAGTACAGTCATGCAATCTCGGCCCACTGCAACCTCCGACTCGCTGGTTCAAGTGATTCTCCTGCCTCAGCCTCCTGAGTAGCTGGGATTACAGGCACGTGTGACCACGCCCAGCTAATTTTTGTAGTTTTAGTAGAGACGGTGTTTCACCGTGTTGGCTAGGCTGGTCTCAATCTCCTGACCTCGTGATCCGCTTGCGTTGGCCTCCCAAAGTGCTAGGATTATAGGCGTGAGCCACCATGTCCGGTCTGGTTTAAATACTCTTTCCATGGGTGAGTATCAGCTGAGTTTGGTTAGTGTGGTTTTTTTCTGCTTTAACAGGAGAACACTTAGTTCAATACCTCATAGTTACTCTGTGCTTCCTTCCCATCACCTAGAGATGCTCTCTATACCATGCAGCCACTGCTCGGAGGTGGATGAGGGGTACATCAGTAATTAAAAACTGTTTTTTCTATCTCTTTACTACCTCTTTCAGCAATATGGAGTAAAAACTGGGTTCTATGAGAGCTCACCTGATTTTTTATTCTTATGAAGATTTGTGTGTATGTGTGTAGTTAGTTGTTAAATAGGTGTCCTTGTGGGGCGGAGGAGCAACAAATGGAACCTTCAATTTCATCATTTTGCTCTGCCTCCTAAACAAAAGTATTTTTTACCACTGAACTGTGTCTACTTAAAATGATAAAGATGGTAAAATGCATATGTATATTTTACCTCAACAAAATTTTAAATTTAATTTTGAAAATAAGACACTTTTTGTAATAGTATCACAGAATGCAAGGTGTCTGAAAATAATTTAACAAAAGGATGCAAAATTTCTTTAAAAATTATTAAACAGTTATAAAAGTCATTTTAACATCCCAAGTGTTTGGAGTATTAAGTTGAAAAATATTGAACATGTCTCATTTCCCTAAAATCAAAGTATATATTCAGTTCAATTGAATAAAAATTCCAAGTTTTTTTCCAAAGATTCTATGATTTATAAGTAAGAGTAAAATGTCAAGAAAACAAGGAGGGACACTTGCCTTACCGGATATTAGAGCTTAATGTGAAACTATTAAAATTAAGAATGTGTGTTATTGTTATCGGTAAAGAATAACAGAATGTTCAATATGATAGAGAACTTGGAAACAGTACTGTATGTATTATACCTTTATAGTATGACATAGCTATAAAAGGATAAATCTCACAGGTTTTAATACAGCATGATAGCTTTTCAATAAAATGTAAACCTACTAAAATGAATAATATTATATATGTGTGCATATACTTTTCAGAAATACATACACATACAAAACCCTTTGCAAGGGTCTAATGTGCTTGCATTTTGGTTATCCATGCTTTAAAAAGTACCATCCCCAAATGAAAGTCAAAGTTACCATGGTATTTTAACTATGAGTAATTACATAAAGTATAAACTTTGCCTCTAGCTCTTCATCCCATAAATCATTATGTAAATAAATTATACACATCACTATCAATAACTAATCATGGCATTTCTTGCAGCCTTTTTTTTTTTTTTTTGGATTGGTCACTGCATACCTATTATTCGGTTCATGCACAGACAGCAGAGTGTGTAGTTCTGTCACCTACTGTCTCTCAAAGATAAACCTATGTAACATTTGAAAAAAAAAATAATAGTCAAAAGAGAGAATTGGCCAACAAAGGTGAAGGTACAGCAAAGACACAAAAAATTTAAAAACTAGAAGTGAAAGTGAATGTGATTAGAAGATTTAAAAATGATTACTGCAAGGCAGGAAGAAAGTACAGCAGGATGTAAGAACAACTAATAGATTGCCAGTTTGGAAGAAAACATTCTTTTGTTCCACATAATAGTTATTATAGAGACTTCTCATATATTTCTACTCTTCACAGAAACCAGAAAAATATGAAATACATGGTGGATGTTTAGCTCAGTAAATAGTTAATACAGGAATCCTGGATTAATACATTTTTCTCACTGATTTTGACTACTCAATTTAAACCATCATCTAGAATTTCATTGAACTCTCTACAAATATTTATTAAACTCTTTCTACTCCAGATACTTTTCTAGGAATTGTGTTATACTCAAAAATTAAATCAAAAACTTGCCTTCATGGAGCTTATATTCTAGTCAGAGGTCACAAAAATGAGCGAGATAAATAATTAAATGATATAGCATACCATAAGGTAATAAGTGTCATGGGAAAAGAAGAAAGGTGAGTAACAGTGCTAAAGAATGGTTGAAATCTTGACTAGGATGTTTAGAACTTATACCATAGTGACCTATGTGACCTATGATTGAATAGGTGAGGGAAAGACTCATACAGATATCTGGGGAAAGAGCATTCCTGACAGAGAAAACAGCAACTGCAAAACCCCTCAGGTAGAAATGTTCCTGGCATAGTCTAGGAACAGCAAGGAGGCCAATGAATCTGTGGCAGAAAAAATGGGGGGAGAAATGAATAGTTACTGATAAGTCAGAGAACTGCGAGGTACTCAGATTGTTTTAAGACTTTGTAGTTCATTGTAAGGACTTTGACTTGTACTCTGAGTGAGACAGGAAGCCATGTTAGATTTGAGCAGAAAAGTAACATGATCTGAATAACATTTTTAGTAGTTGCTATTCATTTATTTATTTTTAAAATTATATATAATTTTTTTTTATTTTTATAGGTACATAGTAGGTATATATATATTTACATGGTACATGTGATGTTTTGATACAGGCATGCAATATATAATAGTCACATCAGAGTAATTGTGTATCCATCACCTTAACCATTTACTACTTCTTTGTGTTAGGAAGATTCCAATTCCACTCTATTAGTTATTTTTAAACGTACAATAAATTATTTTTGACTGTAGTCATTCTGTTGTACTATCAAATACATTATCTTAATCATTCTATCTAACATTTTGACGGGACTGCTAGGACTTCTATGTTGAGAACAAACCCATGGGAGGGTAAAAAGAGAAACACAGACAAATTAGTAGGCTATTGCATTAATCCAAGTCATACATGATGGTGACTTGGTAGCAGTAAAGGGGAGTGAGATGTGTTAAGATTGTGGGTATAATTTTACGATATAATTTAGAGGATTTCCTGAAAGAATGTACAGCATAAAAGAAAATGTAATCCAAGTATAACTCCAAGGATTCTAGCATGTGTAGCTGGAAAGATGGAATTAACTGAGATGAAGAAGTATGTGAGGAAGAAATTTGGAGTAGGGGAAGATCAGTGGCCTACTTTAGAGGCTTTTCTAAAGCACAAATCTAACCATGTTACTTCGCAGCTAAAACCTATTTTTGCTTCTAGAATAAAATTCAAATTCTACATTTTTAGGATCATCTAGTCTACATTTTTAGGATCCATCATTCACTATTATATTTCTAAATCATTTGCAATTTTCCTAAGTAACATTATGTTTTGCATGCTATTTGCTGTCATTACAGTGGACTTTCTCCCTTTTTCTCATTAGCAACCTTCCAAACATTCTTTAAGATGTAGATAAAAGATAATACCCTCTATGAAAGGGATCCCCAACCTCTTGGCCATGTACTGGTACTAGTCCATGGCCTATTAGAAAGTGGACCACACAGCAGGAGGTGAGCAGCAGGTGAGCAAGCATTACTACCTGAACTCTACTTCCTATCGGATCAGAGTCACCATTAGATTCTCATAGGAGTGTGAACCCTATTGTGAACTGCATATGCAAGGGATCTAAAAGTTTTACAGTCTTTATGAGAATCTAACGCCTGATGATCTGAGGTGAAAAGTCTCATGCCAAAACCATCTCCCCCACCCAAAGCCACATGGAATAACTGTCTTCCAGAAAACCGGTGCCTGATGCCAAAAAGATTGAAGACCACTGCTCTATGAGATGTCTCTTACTTATGTCAAGCAAAGCTAATTGATATCTTTTCTTTCTCTGTAACACTCTGATCCTATGTCTATCATAGCACATTTTCATTACTTGTATCCTACATCAAACTTTGAGCTTGGAGGACAGAATTGATACGAGTTGGCTTTGTGTCACTACCAAAATCTCATCTCAAATTGGAATCCCCATATGTTGAGGAAGGAAGCTCATGGGAGGTGATTAGATCATGAGGGCAGTTTCCCCTATGCTGTTTTCATGATAGTGACTGACTTCTCATGAGATCTGATGGTTTAAAAGTGTTTGGCAGTTGGCAGTTCCACCTTTACTCTCTGTCTCTCCTGCCTCCAAGTGAAAAAGGTCCTTGCTTCCCCTTTATCTTCCACTATAATTGTACGATTCCTGAGGTCCCCCAGCCATGCAGAACTGTGAGTTAATTAAACCTTTTTCATCATAAATTACACAGTCTTGGGTAGTTATTTATAGCAGGGTAAAAATGGCCTAATACAGGAAATTGGTACCAGGTGGTGGGGTACTGCTATAAAAATAACCTGAAAATGTGGAAGTGATTTTAAACAGGGTAATGGGCAGAGGCTGGGACAGTTTGGAAAGTTCAGAAGAAGGGAGAAAGATGTGGGAAAGTTTGGAACTTCCTAGAGACTTGCTGAATGGTTTTGACCATAATGCTGATAGTGATATGGACAATAAAGTCCAGGCTGAGGTGATCTCCAATGGAGATGAGAAACTTACCAGGAACTGGAGCAAAGATCACACTTGTTATGTTTTAGCAAAGAGATTGGTGGCATTTTGTCCCTTCCCTAGAGATCTTTGGAACTTTTAACTTGAAGGAAAAGATTTATGTTATTTGGCAGAAGAAATTTCTAAGTAGCAAAGCATTCAGGATGCGACCTGGCTTTTTCTGAAAGTGTACAGTCATATGTGTTCACAAGGAGATGATCTGAAATTGGAACTTATGTTTAAAAGGGAAGAAGAGCATAAAAGTTTGAAAAATTTGCAGCCTGACCATGTGGTAGAAAAGAAAACCAATTTTCTGGGGAGAAATTCAAGCTGTCAGCTGCAGAAATTTGCATAAGTAAAGAGAAGCCAAATGTTAATATTACTGAGGGAAGGTATCTGAGTTACCAGCGGCAAATCCTTATGGGTCTACAGCAACCTCAATTCTTGCCTTCTCAGAAGAAATAATTCGACTGAGGGGCATAAAGCAGAAAAAGAGACTGAGATAAGTTTCAGAGAAGGAGTAGAAGTTTATTTAAAAAGACTTTAAGATGGGAAAGAAAAGAAAGTACACTTGGAAGAGATCCAAGTGGGCAAATGTGGTGTCTAATCTTGATCCTAGGGCTTTATAGACTGGCCCCTTTCCCAATATTCTTCTCTTAGGCTGGACTGCCCACATGTGCAGTTCCCTCCTTACCCTTGTGAGATAAGCAAATGCAGTGTGTGTAGGAAGTTGTATGAATGCCCATCTGAGGCTTTCTTCCCTCTTCTGATGGTGTGTCCCTGGAAAGTCATACTCTGCCATGTTGTCTCTATTTATTTATTTATTACTTTAAGTTCTGGGATACATATGTAGAATGTGCAGGTTTGCTACATAGGTATACGTGTGTCATGGTGGTTTGCTGCACCTATCAACCCGTCATCTAGGTTTTAGGCCCCACATGCATTAGGTATTTGTTCTAATGCTCTCCCACCCATTTCCCCCAACCCCTGACAGGCTCCAGTGTATGATGTTCCCCTCGCTGTGTCCATGTGTTCTCATTGTTCAACTCCCACTTACAAGTGAGAACGTGTGGTATTTAGTCTCCTGTTCCTGTGTTAGTTTGCTGAGAATGATGGTTTGCAGCTTCATCCATGTCCCTTCAAAGGACATGAACTCATTCTTTTTTATGGCTGCATAGTATTCCATGGTCATGTTGTCTCTTAATGCACATACTCAGGAAGTTGCTTCTCCCTGGCATCTGCAGTCAATTAACACTTTAATGCAGTAGGTTTGGATCATAAGAAAATGGCCTCTCCCTTGCACTGACTGCCAATTTATCACTTTTAGAGAAGCAACATGATAATTGCTGAACCATCACTTGACATTCTTAGTGGATGGGGGAGAACCCTCTCTTGCCCCTATTCAAGACTGTCTACCTGTAACATTAACAGCTAAGGCAATGGGAAAAATGTCTCCAGAGTATGTCAGAGATCTTCATGGCAGCCCCTCCCATCACATGCCCAGTTGATTAGGAGGGAAAAATGGTTTTGTGGGCAGGGCCCAGGGCCCTGCTGCTCTGTACACTCTTGAGACATGGGGCCCTGCATCCCAGCCACTCTAGCTCTGGCCATGGCTAAATGGGGCCAAGGTACAGCTTGGGATGTTGCTACAGAGGATGCAAGCCCCAAGCATTGATGGCTTCCAAGTGGTTTTTGGTGTGTGGGTGCTCAGGAAGCAAGAGCTGAGTTTTGGGAACTTCTGTCTATATTTCAGAGGATGTGTGGAAACACCTAGATGTCCAGGCAGAAGTCTGCTGCAGGGGCAGAACCCTCATAGAGAATCTCTTCTAAAAAGTGCAGACGGGAAATGTGAGGTTGGAGCCCCAAACAGAGTTCCCACTGGGACACTGCCTAGTGGAGCTTTGAAAAAAAGGCCACCATCCTCCAGACCTCAAAATGTTAAATGCACCAACAGCTTGCACTATGCATTTGGAAGAGCTGCAGGCACTAAATGCCAGCCTGTGAAAGTAGTCTTGGGGGCTGTACCCTGCAGAGCCACAGGGGCAGAGCTGCCCAATGTCTGGGGAGCTCACCTCTTGCAGCAGATGCCCTGGATAAGAGACATAGAGTCAAAGCAGATTATTTTAGAGCTTTACTATTTAGTGACCACCCTGCTGGTTTTCAGAATTGCGTGGGGCCTGTAGCCCCTTTGTTTTGGACAATTTTTTCCCTTTTGGAATGAGAACATTTACCCAATGCCCATACCTCTATTGTATCTTGGAAGTAACTAACATTTTTTAGATTATTGTTTTACAGGCTTATAGGTAGAAGAGACTTGCCTTGCCTCAGATGAAACTTTGGACTTGGACTTTTGAGTAAATGTCAGAATAAGTTAAGACTGTGAGGGACTGTTGGGAAGGCATGATTGTGTTTTGAAATGTGAGAAGGACATGATATTTGTGAGGGAACAGGGGCAGAATTATATAGTTTGGCTTTGTGTCCTCACCCAAATCTCATCTCTAATTAAAATCCTCACATGTTGAGGGAGGGACCTGGAAGGAGGTGACTGAATCATGAGGACAGTTTCCCCCATGCTTTTCTTACGACAGTGAGTGAGTTCTCATGAGATCTGATGGTTTACAAGTGTTTGGCAGTTTCCCCTGTCTCTCCTCCCTCTCTCCTGCTGCCATGTGAAGAAGGTCCTTGCTTCCCCTTTGCATTCTACCATGATTACAAGTTTTATGAGGCCTCCCCAGGCATGTGGAACTGTGTGTAAATTACTTTTTTCTTTATAAATTAGCCAGTCTCTGATAGTTCTTTATAGCAGTGTGAAAATGGACTAATACAGGACCATGATTTATTCACATCTGTACTCTCCAGCTCTTCACACATGAACATATAATAGCTGCCCAACAAATATTTGTTTGATGTTGAATGAAGAAATAAATGAGTGAATGGTAAATCACTCATGGTGATTATTTGAAATTACAAGCTTGACACAAATTTTGTATACTATAGAGTAAGGCAAGAGACTTAGTAATAGAAGATCCATCCAGAATTGAACAATATATTTTAAGGCTATGTGAGAAAAAAATCAACAAAATCTCTGATATGGTTTGGCTGTGTCCCCACCCAAATCTCATTTTTAATTGTAGCTCCCATAACCCCAAGTGTCATTGATGAAAGGTAATTAAATAATGGGTGTGGGTTTTCTCATGCTGTTCTCATGATACTGAATAAGTCTCACAAGATCTGATGGTTTTATAAACAGCAGTTCCACTGCACATGCTCTCTTGCCTGCCACCATGTAAGATGTGCCTTTGCTCCCCCTTCACCTTCTGCCGTGATTGTGAGGCCACCCCAGCCATGTGCAGCTGTAAGCCCATTAACTTTTTTTTCTTTACAAATTACTCAATCTTTGGTATTTCTCCATAGCAACATGAAAATAGATTAATACAGTACATTGGTACTGGTAGAGTGAGGTACTGCTATTAAGATACTCAAAAATTTGGAAGCCACTTTGAAACTGAGTAACAGGCAGAGGTTGGAACAGTTTGGAGGGCTCAGAATAAGATAGGAAAATGTGGGAAAGTTTTGACCTTCCTAGAGGCTTGTTGAATGGCTTTGACCAAAATGCTGTTAGTGATATGAGCAATGAAGTCCAGGCTGAGATGGTCTCAGATGGAGATGAGGAACTTGGGAACTGGAGTCAAGGTCACTCTTGCTCTGCAAAAAGACCGGTGACATTTTGCACCTGTTCTAGAGATCTGTGAAACTTTGAACTTGAGAGAGATAATTTAGAGTATCTGGTGGAAGAAATTTCTAAGCGGAAAACTGTTAAAAAAAAACAAGCAGAGCATAAAAGTTTGAGTAAATTTGCAGCCTGATGATGCAGTAGAAAAGAAAAACCCATTTTCTGGGGAGATACTCAAGCTGGCTGCAGAAATTTGCGTAAGTAATGAGGAACCAAATGCTAATCTCCAAGACAATAGAGAAAATGTCTCCAGGGTATGTCGGAGACCTTTGCAGTAGCCCCTCCTATCACAGGCCTGGCCTAGGAGGGAAAAATTGTTTTCTGGATGGGATCGAGGGACCCTCTGCTGTGTGCAGCCTAGGACCTAGGGACTTGGTGTCCTGCATCCCAGCCACACCAGCCATAACTAAAGGGGCCAAGGTACAGCTTGAGCCGTGGCTTCAGAGGGTGTAAGCCTCAAGCCTCAGCAGCTTCCATGTGTCGTTGGTCGTGTGAATGTGTAGAAGACAAGAATTGAAGTTTAGGAACCTCTGCCTAGATTTCAAAAGATGTAGGAAAATGCCTGGATGTCCAGGCAGCAGTTTGCTTCAGAGGTATAGTACTCATGGAGAACGTCTGCTAGGGCAGTGGGAAAAAGAAATGTGGGGTCAGAGCCCCCACACAGATTCCAAACAGGGACACTTTCTAGCAGAGCTATGACAAGAGGCCCATCATCCTCTAGACCCCAGAATGGTAGATTCACTGGCAGCTTGTACTGTGTGCCTGGAAAAGCTGCAGTCACTCAACACCAGCCTGGGAAAGCAGCTGGGGGGCGGTGGTGGGGGGACTGAGCCCTGCAAAGTCACAGAGGTGGAGCTACCAAATACCATGGGAACCCACTTCTTGCATCAACATGCCCTGGATGTGATACATGGAGTCAAAGGAGATTATGTTGGAGCTTTAAGATTTAATGACTGCCCTGTTGGATTTTGGACTTGCATGGGGTCTGTAATCCCTTTGTTTTAGCCAATTTATTCATTTTGGAATGGGTGTATTTTACCCAAGGCCTGTACCCCCATTGTAGCTAGGAAGTAACTAACTTGTTTTTGATTTTACAGGCTCCTAGGTGGAAGAGATTTACCTTGTCTCAGATAAGACTTTGGACTGTGGACTTTTGAGTTAATGCTAAAATGAATTAAGACTTTGAGGGACTGTTGTGAAGGCATGATTGGTTCTGAAATGTGAGGACATGAGATTTGGGAGGGGCCACAGGCAGAATGATATGGTTTTGCTTGGTCCCCACCCAAATCTCATCTTGAATTGTAGCTCCCATAATACCCACATGTCATGGGAGGAAACTAGTGGGAAGTAGTCGAATCATGGGGGTGACTTTTCTCATGATAGTGAATAAGTCTCACTAGATATGGTGGTTTTATAAAGGGCAGTTCCCCTGTACATGTTCTCTCGCCTGCTCCTATGTAAGATGTGCCTTTGTTTCTCCTTTGCCTTCTGCCATGATTGTGAGGTGCCCCCAGCCATGTGGAACTCTGAGTCTATTAAACCTTTTTTCTTTATAAATCACCCACCCTCAGGTATTTCTTCAGAGCAATATGAAAATGGACTGATATAGTCTATCAATAGTGTCTCTTGTCTGGCAAATTTCTTATGTTTGAGGGTGCAAATTTTATCTATTATGAATAGCATTGTACAAACTATTACAGGTTTCAGATTGTGCTTCCATAACAGATTGTCCCCACAACCCCAATATTATTAATCAAAATGTTGATCAACTGAAGAATAAGTACAATTTTGCCCTCAGCCATTTAAATTATGTTTATAAATTAGTCCTCATCTTTTTAAGTGAATAAATTGTTCCATGAAATTTAAAGTACTGTGTGTTTGGATTCATGCCAGAGACATTCTGCAAGCTGATGGCTCAGTGTGACAGAGATACTAACATGTGTTGATGCCAGATATATTCCAGCTAAGATGCTTAAATATGCTAAGGCTTAAATCTCTGTGTCACATATAATGGCTCTGTATAAATTCCTACATATTTTTTTACTTAGAGTTTATTTACAAATTTTGATGGGTTGTATTACATGTTCTTCAAATTCATTTGTTGATGTCCTGATCTTCAGTGCCTCATAATGTAACTGTATTTAAATATATCACCTTTAAAAAGGTAATTAATGTTAAAATAGGTCATTAGGGTAGGCTATCCTACAATATTACTGGTATTATAAGAGGAGATTAGGACACAGACATGCAACCAATGTCAGACCATGTGGGGAAAAAAAGTACAACCATCTACCCACCAAGAAGAGAGGCCCAAGAAAATCCAACTCTTCTAACAACTTGACCTTGACTTTCTAGCCTCCAGAACTGTGAGAAAATAAATTTCCCAAGTTTAAGCCACTCAGTCTGTGATAATTTGTTATGGCGGTACTAGCAAAAAAAATACAGAAGGTATTCTTTGAATTCCATTCTAAACTGGAGAAAATGTAGATAAATATTTTTATTAAATTTGATGAGGACAGATATTTTGGAGATATGGTATTAACCATTATATCTACTCTTTTGGAGGACTGCACATTAACAGCTTTTTCTGTTCCAGTTTCCAATTGTACACACTTGCATGTTAGCTAAATGGAACTGAGCATTTGAGACACTGAATAGCAAACTTTAGTGTAGATCAGAATAACCTGGAGAGATGTTACAATTATTAATGTTAAGGTACATTTTACGGGACCTAGACTTCTACATTTTAAAAACTTTGTGGCAAGGTGCTAGTTGTCCAAGTACCCTAATCATGGTTAGAGAAACACTTACCATAGCTTTTACTGAAGTACAAATGATTAGCAAAGTAAAACATATTACAATTCAGCAGGCTATCCCAAAGTAACAGTGAAATATGAAGACTGCTCATATGGAGAGCCAATTGTTACCACATCTTCCCACATGTAAGCAATGTCACACTAGTAGCTTGAAATTAGTCATTGTAATGGTTAATACTGAGTGTCAACTTGATTGGATTGAAGAATACAAAGTTTTGATTCTGAATGTTTCTGTAAGAGTGGCTACCAAAAGAGATTAACATTTGAGTCAATGGACTGAGAAAGGCAGACCCACCCTTAATCTGGGTGGGAACAATCTAATCAGCTGCCAGCATGGCTAGACTATAAGAAGACAGGACAGTGTAAAAAGAGAGACTGGCCTAGCCTCCCAGCTTACATCTTTCTCCCTTGCTGGATGCTTCCTGCCCTCAAACATCAGACTCCAAGTTCTTCAGTTTTGGAACTCGGACTGGCTCTCCTTGCTCCTCAGCCTGCAGACAACCTATTGTGGAACCTTATGATACTGTGAGTTAACACTTAATAAATTCCCATTTATATATATATTCCATTAGTTCTGTCCCTCTAGAGAACCCTGACTAATATGGATTTTGGTACCAGGTGTGGTTCTAGAGGAAGAGAATATTAAGTATGGAGTTCTTTAATTGGTTTGGGGTTTCTGGAGTTGGCTGCTTAATTAGACCCAAAATTGCTAAGGACTCTACTTCTAATAGTATGAAGAACACTGATAGTCCTTGGCATGAACTGTTTAGAAAATTATGCAAAATAAGTGCATTTGACACTCCTGATTCATCACTCATGAAAGGCAAGGAGTTTAGTGACTCTATACATAATATCTTTGACCATGTTTGGAGAATCAAGGAATGTAGTGAAGCTGGTTGGTTGCTCCTAAGTTCAGTGGACAAAGTGATGAAAGAAAATGATGAACTTAGATATTCTATCTCCTAAATTCAGAAACAGATACTGAGCCTCAAATCTGCTAAGATTGCCTGAGTAAGAGTATTATCTCCTGTAGAGAAAGAGCTGAAATTGTGGAAAAACCGACACAAACTCTTATCATGCGAGTGGCTGACCTGCAATGAAAGGTGCATGGACAGTCCCACCAGGTGTCTACTGTTAAAGTGAGGGCATTGATTGGAAAATAATTACACCCTGAAACTTGGAATGGGGACATGTGTGAGGACCCTGATGAAGCTGGGGACACTGAGTTTGTAAACTCTGATGAACCTTTTTTGCCAGAAGAAAGAGCTTCCCCACCACAGTAGTGGCAACATCCCCTCTCCAATCTATGGTGCCATCAGCCTTTCCACCTTTATCTGAGGACATAAACCCTGTGCTGCCTGAGGCAATAGTGATGGCCTTCCCTGAGGCAGTTGCCAGGCAAAATAATGTTAATTCTCCTCAGGAGCCATCCCCAACACCGCTGTTTGCTTCTGGACTTAAAACTAAAGTCCCGGCAAGCCCCTAGAGGTGAGGTTGACAGTGTGTCCCATGAGGAGGTGTGCTACACTCGAAAAGAACTGTTTGAGTTCTCTAATTTATATAGAGAAACCTGGAGAACAGGCATGGGAATGGATATTAAAGGTGTGGGATAATGGTGGAAGGAACATAGAGTTGGATCAGGCTGAATTTATTGATTTGTGCCCACTAAATAGGGACTCTGCATTTAATGTTGCAGCTTGGGGAGTTAAAAAATGTTCTAATAGTTTATTTGCTTGGTTAGCTAAAATATGGATTAAAAGATGGCCCACTGTGAACAATCTGGAAATGCCTGATATTCCTTGGTTTAATGTAGAGGAAGGGATCCAAAGGCTTAGGGAGATTGGGATAGAGTGGATTAGTCACTTTAGACCTACTCATCCCAGCTGGGAGGGTCCAGATTATATACCCTTGACCAATGCCTTGTGAAATAGATTTGTGAGGACAGAGGTTTGTCCTCACTGGAAAAGACACTTACTCCAGATATGGGTTTGCCTGTCTTGCATTCAATACTTCTGCCAAAAATACCATCCATGGACTCAGAATACCTTATCCACCATCACGTTATTCCACATAACATTACCTCTGACAAAGGCACTCACTTTTTGACTAAAGAAGTGTGGCAGTGGTCTCATGCTCATAAAATTCACTGGTCTTACCATATTCCCCATCATCTTGAAGCAACTGGATTGATAGATCTTTGGAATAGCCTTTTGAAGTCACAATTACAATGCCAACTAGTTGATAAACTTTGCAGGGCTGGGGCAAAGTTCTCCAGAAGGCCATGTATGCTCTGAATCAGTGTCCAATATATGATACTGTTTCTCCCACAGCCAGGATTCATGGGTCCAGGAATCAAGGGGTGGAAGTGGAAGTGGCACCACCCACCATCTCCCCTAGTGATCCACTAGCAAAATTTTTGCTTCCGTTTCCCGTGACATTTTGTTCTGCGGGTCTAGAGGTCTTAGTTCCAGAGAGAGGAAAGCTGCCACCAGGAGACACAACAAAAAATCCATTAAACTGGAAATTAAGATTGCCACTTGGCCACTTTGGGTTCCTCCTACCTTTAAATCAACAGGTTAAGAAGGGAGTTACAGTGTTGGCTGGGGTGATTAACCCAGACTATCAAGATGAAATCAGTGTACTACTCCACAGTGGAGGTAAGGAAGAATATGCATGGAATACAGGAGATCCCTTAGGGTGCCTCTTAGTATTACCATGACTTGTCATTAAGGTCAATGGGAAACTACAACAGCCCATTTCAGGCAGGAATACAAATGACCCAGACCCTTCAGGAATAAAGATTTGTGTTAATCTACCAGCAAAAAAACCCAAAAAAACAAACAAACAAACAAACAAACAAAAAAACCCTACTGAGGTGCTTGCTGAAGGCAGAGAGAATACAAAATGGGTAGTAGAGGTCCTTTACATCCCTTGTAAGTTGGATTCCTAGGTATTTTATTCTCTTTGAAGCAATTGTGAATGGAAGTTCATTCATGATTTGGCTCTCTGTTTGTCTGTTACTGGTGTATAAGAATGCTTGTGATTTTTGCACATTGATTTTGTATCCTGAGACTTTGCTGAAGTTGCTTATCAGCTTAAGGAGATTTTGGGCTGAGATGATGTTGTTTTCTAAATATACAATCATATAGTCTGCAAACAGGGACAATTTGACTTCTTCTTTTCCTAACTGGATACCCTTGATTTCTTTCTCTTGCCTGATTGCCCTAGCCAGAACTTCCAACACTATGTTGGATAAGAGTGGTGAGAGAGGGCATCCCTGTCTTGTGCCAGTTTTCAAGGGAATTTTTCCAGTTTTTGCCCATTCAGTATGATATTAGCTGTGGGTTTGTCATAAATAGCTCTTATTATTTTGAGGTACGTTCCATCAATACCGAATTTATTGAGCGTTTTTAGCATGAAGGGCTGTTGAATTTTGTCAAAAGCCTTTTCTGCATCTATTGAGATAATCATGTGGTTCTTGTCTTTGGTTCTGTTTATATGCTGGATTCCATTGATTGATTTGCGAATGTTGAACCAGCCTTGCATCCCAGGGATGAAGCCCACTTGATCATGGTGGATAAGCTTTTTGATGTGCTGCTGAATCCGGTTTGCCAGTGTTTTATTGAGGATTTTTGCATCGATGTTCATCAGGGATATTGGTCTAAAATTTTCTTTTTTTGTTGTGTCTCTGCCAGGCTTTGGTATCAGGATGATGTTGGCCTCATAAAATGAGTTAGGGAGGATTCCCTCTTTTTCTATTGATTGGAATAGTTTCACCAGCTCCTCCTTGTACCTCTGGTACAATTCAGCTGTGAATCCATCTGGTAAAGGACCTCTTCAAGGAGAACTACAAACCACTGCTCAGTGAAATCAAAGAGGACACAAACAAATGGAAGAACATACCATGCTCATGGATAGGAAGACTCAATATCGTGAAAATGGCCATACTGCCCAAGGTGATTTATAGATTCAATGCCATCCCCATCAAGCTACCAATGAGTTTCTTCACAGAATTGGAAAAAACTGCTTTAAAGTTCATATGGAACCAAAAAAGAGCCCGCATTGCCAAGACAATCCTAAGTCAAAAGGACAAAGCTGGAGGCGTCACGCTACCTGACTTCAAACTATACTACAAGGCTACAGTAACCAAAACAGCATGGTACTGGTACCAAAACAGAGCTATAGACCAATGGAACAGAACAGAGTCCTCAGAAATAATACCACACATCTACAGCCATCTGATCTTTGACAAACCTGAGAGAAACAAGAAATGGAGAAAGGATTCCCTATTTAATAAATGGTGCTGGGAAAACTGGCTAGCCATAAGTAGAAAGCTGAAACTGGATCCTTTCCTTACTCCTTATATGAAGATTAATTCAAGATAGATTAGAGACTTAAATGTTAGACATAATACCATAAAAACCCTAGAAGAAAGCCTAGGTAATACCATTCAGGACATAGGCATGGGCAAGGACTTCATGTCTAAAACACCAAAAGCAACGGCAACAAAAGCCAAAATTGACAAATGGGATCTAATTAAACTAAAGAGCCTCTGCACAGCAAAAGAAACTACCATCAAAGTGAACAGGCAACCTACAGAATGGGAGAAAATTTTTGCAATCTACTCATCTGACAAAGGGCTATTATCCAGAATCTACAAAGAACTCAGAGAAATATACAAGATAAAAACAAACAACCCCATCAAAAAGTGGGCAAAGGATATGAACAGACATTTCTCAAAAGAAGACATTCATACAGCCAACAGACACATGAAAAAATGCTCATCATCACTGGCCATCAGAGAAATGCAAATCAAAACCACAATGAGATACCATCTCATACCAGTTAGAATGGCAATCATTAAAAAGTCAGGAAACAACAGGTGTTGGAGAGGATGTGGAGAAATAGGAACACTTTTACACTGTTGGTGGGATTGTAAATTAGTTCAACCATTATGGAAAACAGTATGGCAATTCCTCAAGGATCTAGAACTAGATGTACCATATGACCTAGCCATCCCACTACTGGGTATATACCCAAAGGATTATAAATTATTCTACTACAAAGACACATGCACACGTATGTTTATTGCGGCACTATTCACAATAGCAAAGACTTGGAATCAACCCAAATGTCCATCTGTGACAGACTGGATTAAGAAAGTGTGGCACATATACACCATGGAATACTATGCAGCCATAAAAAAGGATGAGTTTGTGTCCTTTGTAGGGACATGGATGCAGCTGGAAACCATCATTCTTAGCAAACTATCTCAAGAACAGAAAACCAAACACCGCATGTTCTCACTCATAGGTGGGAACTGAACAATGAGATCACTTGGACTCGGGAAGGGGAACATCACACACTGGGGCCTATCATGGGGAGGGGGACGGGGGGAGGGATTGCATTGGGAGTTATACCTGATATAAATGATGAATTGATGGGTGCTGACGAGTTGATGGGTGCAGCACACCAACATGGCACAAGTATACATATGTAACAAACCTGCACGTTATGCACATGTACCCTAGAACTTAAAGTATAATAAATAAAAAATAAATAAATACATAAATAAAATGGGTAGTAGAAGAAGGTAGTCATCAATGCTAGCTATGACCACGTGACCAGCTGCAGAAATGACTGTAATTGTCATGAATATTTCCTCATTCTTTTGTTAAAAACATGTTTGTACATGTATTTACTTGTATTAAGAAAATATCTTCATTTTATTTCCTTTCTCCTTTATCATGCGACGTAAGATTTATAGACTTCACATTGGCAACAGTAACAATACTTAGTATTGCTAACTTTATCTAATAGTATTTGGGTTGGGGATTAGTGCGTTTCTGGTTGTAGGAAGGATAGTTGTATTATGTTAGGCATAATTATGACATTATTGTCTTTATTTGAAGATTATGTATAATCTCAGGAGATGTGTATGGGTTCAAGTTAACAAGGGGTGGACTTGTGATGGTTATCACTGAGTGTCAACTTGATTGGATTGAAGGATACAAAGTTTTGATCCTGGGTGTGTCTATGAGGGTGTTGCCATAGGAGATTAACATTTAGTCCCTGAGCTGGGAAAGGCAGACCCACCCTTAGTCTAAGTGAGCACAATTTAATCAGCTGCCAGCATGGCTAGACTATAAGAAGACAGGACAGTGTAAAAAGAGAGACTGGCCTAGCCTCCCAGCTTACATCTTTCTCCCTTGCTGGATGCTTTCTGCCCTTGAACACTGGACTCCAAGTTCTTCAGTTTTGGAACTTGTACTGGCTCTTCTTGCTCCTCAGCCTACAGACGGCCAATTGTGGGACCGTGTGATCATGTGAGTTAATACTTAATAAACCCTCCTTTATAAGTATATATATATTTCATTAGTTCTGTCCCTCTAGAGAACGCTTACTAATACAGTCATGGAGGATGTATTTGCAAAACAGAAATAGGCAAATGCTACAACTCAGGGCTCTTTCCCCCTGCCCCTACATAACTGGTTTACCAGCACAATATTGGTGATGGCTGCCTTTGAATCACGTTTCTCTAATTGTGTCCCCAATCTCTATGTGCCAACTCTCTTTAATGTTATTTGGCCTCTTCCTTGGATTAATAAATGGGAAATGGAGAACGCAGTTAATCTTTTGCAAGGAAGCACTGCATATATTATTTTATGCATTCTGTGAGGCTTTGGAGAGAATTACTGGGGATGCTTTATTAGGAATGGAAAGATAAATAGGCTGGGAGTAAGTTACTCAATATAAGACAAAAACAAAAATAGCCAAAATTCTAAGCCAGTGAAGCTGATACATGAAAACTTTTAAGATAGTATAAGCCAGTATTAATGTCACAAAATGAAGCACATGAACCTGCTAAAGATTTGTATCATGCAGAAAAGAGAATGATCCGAAGAAGTGTAATAGGAGAATAAGTACCTATGTTGCTTATATACTTAGCAATTATGATACCCCATCTTAGGTACTGTCCATAGAAATTTCTAAGGGTCCAGACATTTATTCTCAGTTGCACAATGATGGGCTCACTACAAACGTGTTTATTTTCCAAGTCACAAGAGTTGATGATTTTGATAAAAACAAAACAATACACTACCACCAACAAAAATAAGCAAATAAATAAAATAACTAGCCTTTTTCTGTTAATTTTAGATTCAGGGGCTACCTTTCCAGGTTTATTGAATGGGTATATTCCATTATTCTGGGGCTTGGGTTTCTATTGAGCCCATCAACCAAATAGTGAACATAGTATCCAATAGGTAGTTTTTCAAACCTTACCCACCTCCCTCCTTTTCTCCTTCTGTAATCCCCAGGGTCAATTGTTTCCAACTTTATGTCCATGATTTACCCTTTGTTTACCTTCCACTTTTAAATGAGAACACACTGTATTTGATTTTCTGTTTCTGTCTTAATTCACTTAGGATAATGGCCTCTTGCTGCATCCATGTTTCTGCAAAAGACATGATTGTATTCTTTTTTTATGGCTGTGTAATAGTCTATGGTGTGTATGTACCTTAGTTTGTTTAATACACTGTTAATAGGCACAGAGGCTGATTCCATAACTATGCTATTGTGAATTACGCTACAATAGACATGTGAGTGTATGTGTCTTTTGGTAGAATAATTTATTTTCTGGTGGATATATACCCAGTAACGGGATTGCTGGGTCAAATGATAGTTCTGTTTTAAGTTCTTTCAGAAATTTCCGAACTGCTTTCCACAGTGACTAAAATAATTTAATTCTGACCAGCAGTATATATGCATTCCCTTTTCTGCACATCCTCATCAACATGTTATTTTTTTACTATTTTATAGTATCCATTCTGACTGATGTGATATGGTATCTCATTGTGGTTTTGAGTTGTATTTCTCTGACAATTAGTGATGTTGTACATTTTTATATGTTTGTTGACCACTTTTATGTCTTTTGAGAATTGTCTGTTCAAGTCCTTTGTCCATCTTTTAATGGAGTTAATTTTTTCTTGTTGATTAAAATTCCTTATAGATTCTGGATGTTAGTACTTTGTCAGGTGCATAGTTCATAAATATTTACTTCCATTTTGTAGGTTGACTGTTTCATCTGTTTATTGCTTCTTTTTCTGTCTAGAAGTGCTTTAGTTTAATTATGTCCTATTTGTTTATGTTACATTTGCTTTTGAGGTCTTACTCATAAATTATTTGCCTAGACCAATGTTCAGAAAAATTTTCCTAGGTTTTCTTTTAGGATTTTTCTGGTTTCTGGTCTTACATTTACATCTCTACTCAATCTTTAGTTAATTTTTGTGTATGGTGAGAGGTAGGGGTCCAGTCTCGTTATTCTGTAAATGGCTAGCCAGTTTTCCCAGCAAGATTTGTTGAATAGGGGACAGTTTTTCCATTATTTATTTTTGTAGACTTTGTCAAAGATCAGTTGGTTGTAGGTATGTGGATTTGTTTCTACATTCTCTATTCTGTTTTACCAAACTATGTGTGTATTTTTCTACCAGTAGCATGTTGCTTTGGTTACTATAACCTTGTAGTACAGCTTGCAGGTGGGTAATATGATGCCTTAGGCTTTGTTCATTTTGTTTAGGATTGATTTGGCCATTCAGTCTCTTCTTGGGTTCCATACAAACCTTATAATTGACTTTTTAAGTCATTCTGTGAAAATAACATTGGTATTTCAGAGGAGTTTTGTTGAATCTGTACATTGCTTTGGGAAATATAATCTTTTTTTTTTTTTTTTTTTTTTTTTGAGATGGAGTCTCGCTCTGTCGCCCAGGCTGGAGTGCAGTGGCCGGATCTCAGCTCACTGCAAGCTCCGCCTCCCGGGTTTACGCCATTCTCCTGCCTCAGCCTCCCGAGTAGCTGGGACTACAGGTGCCCGCCACCCTCGCCCGGCTAGTTTTTTGTATTTTTTAGTAGAGACGGGGTTTCACCGTGTTAGCCAGGATGGTCTCGATCTCCTGACCTTGTGATCCACCTGTCTCGGCCTCCCAAAGTGCTGGGATTACAGGCTTGAGCCACCGCGCCCGGCCATAATCATTTTTAAATTATTCTTATTTTTGCTTCAATAGTGTAAAGGTATAAATATGATCATTTTTAACAATATGCATTCTTGAAATCAATGAACATAGAGTATTTTCCCATTTTTTTGTGATACTCATGATTTCTTTAATCAGTCCTTTGTATTTCTCCTTGTAGAGATATCTCGTCTCTACAAGATGAGGTAAATGTATTGCAAGGTATTTCATTTTCTCTGCCAATGTAATTGGGATTGCATTCTTGATTTCTTCTCAGCTTCAATGTTGTTCATGTACAGAAATACTACTGATTTTTGTACCTTGACATTGTATCTTGAAACTTTACTGAAGTTGCTTATCAGGTCTAGCAGTCTTATGGAGGAATCCATAGAGTTTTCTAGTATACAATCATGTCATTGACAAACAGAGGTAATTTGACTTCCTCTTTTTCTATTTGGATACCTTTTATTTCTCTTGCAAGATAACTCTGGCTAGGATTTCCAGTACTATGTTGAATAGGAGTGGGAAGTGTAGATATCCTTTTCTTTTTATCAGTTATTAGGGAAAATGCTTCCAACTTTTGCCTGTTCAGTGTGATGTTTGCTGTGGGTTTGTTGAAAATGACTCTTATCATTTTGAGGTATGATTCTTCAATGCCTAGTTTGTTGAGGGTTTTAATTATGAAGAAATGTTGGACTTTATTGAATTTTTCTTGCATTTATTGAGATGATAGTATGATTTTTAGAAATTATGTTTACATAATGAAATACTTCTATTGATTTGAGTATGTTGAACCATCCCTACCTCCCAGAAATAAAGCCCACTTGATCATGATAATTAAATTCTTGATGTGCTGATGGATTCAGTTCGCTCATATTTTGTTGAGAATTATTGCATCTGTGTTCATCAGGAGTATTGGCCTGTAGTTTTCTTTTTTTGTTGTTGTACCCTTGCCAGGTTATGGCATCAGGATGATACTAGTTTCATACAGTGAGTTAAGAAGGAATTTCTCCGCCTTAATTTTTGATTAGTGTTATTAAGACTATTACCATCTCTTCTTTGTATAACTGGTAGAATTTGGCTGTCAATTATTCTGGTCCAGGGCTTTTTGTTTATTGGTATAAATTTCATTACTGATTCAATTTTGTAACTCATTTGGCTGTTCAGGATTTGAATTTCTTCCTGGCTCAATCTTGGAAGTTTGTGTTTTTAAAGGAATGTGTCAATCTCCTCTAGGTTTTCTAGTTTGTGCACATACTGGATTAGAGATGTTCATAGCAATCTCTGAGAATCTTTTGTATTTTGGTGGTATAAGTCATGATGTCACCTTTCTCATTTCTGATTGTGCTTATTTGGATCTTCTCTCATTTTATTTTTCTTGAGTAATCTAGCCAGTGGTCTATCGATCTTGTACGTTCTTTCAAAAAAACAACTTTCCATTTTATTCATTCTCTGTATGGTGTTTTGGTTCTCAATTTTGTGTAATTATGCTCTGATTTTTGCTATTTCTTTTCTTCTGCTAGGTTTGTGTATGGTTTGCTCTCATTTTCTAATAACTTTAGGTGCAATGTTAGGTTGTTAGTTTGACATCTTTCTATCTCCTTGATGTAGGCATTAAGTGCTAAAAACTTTCCTTAACAATGCTTTTGCTATATCCCAAAGTTTGTTTGTATTGCATCTCTATTTTCTTTGTTTCTGTATCAGTCCATTCTCACACTGCTATAAAGAAATACCCAAGACTGAGTAATTTATAAAGGGAAGAGTTATAATTGACTCACAGTTCTGCATGACTAGGGAGGCCTCAGGAAAGTTACAACCATGGCAGAAGGGGAAGCAGGCACTTTCTTGACCAGGAAGCAGAACAGAGAAAGAGTGCAAGAGAGAGCAGAGAAAACTGCCTTATAAAACCATCAGATCTTGTGAGAATTCATTCACTATTGTGAGAACAGCATGGGGAAAACTGCCCCCATGATCTAATCACCTCCCACGAAATCCTTCCTTTGAAGCATGGGGATTATGAGGATTACAATTCAGGATAAGATTTGGGTGGGGACAAAGAGCCAAACCATATCAGTTTCAAATTTTTTTTATCTTTACCTTAATTTATTTGTTTACCCAAAAGTTAATTAAGAGCAAGTTGTTTGGTTGTCATGTATTGGTATAGTCTTAAGAGTTACTCTTTTTATTAATTTCTAATTTTATTCCATAGTGGTCTGAGAAGATGCTTGGTATTATTTCAATTTTTAAAAAATTTAGTGAGACTTATTTTATGACTGAGCATGTGGTCAATTTTAGACAATGTTCTTTGTGCGAAGAAGAATGTATATTCTGTGGTGATTGGGTGGAGTGTTCTGTAGATGTCTATGAGGTCTATTTGGTCAAGAGTCCAATTTAGGTCCAGAGATTTTTGTTAGTTTTCTGACTCAATGGTCTGCCTAATGCAGTCAGTGGGGTGGTGAAGTCTTCCACTATTTATCTTTGGCTGTCTATCTCTTTTTTTTAAGTTTAGCAGCGTTTACTTTATAAATCTGGGTGCTCTGGTGTTCAGTGTATATATATATTGAGGATGGTTAAATCTTGTTAAATTGAACATTTCTCATAATATAATACTCTTCCTTGTCATTTTATACTATGTTGGTTTAAAGTATGTTTTATCCAAGAGAAGATAGCAACCTCTTCTCTTTTTTGTTTTCTATTTGCATGATAGATGTTTATTTACTGTGAGTCTGTGGGTGTCACTACATGAGAAATTGTTCTCTTGAAGACAGCAGAAGATTGGGTCTTTTTTTAAAATTTAATTTGTCACTCTATGTCTTTTAAGTGGAGCATTTAGGCTGTTTAGGTTCAAGGTTAATATTGATATATGAGATTTTGTTATTGTCATAGTAGTTGTTAGCTAAGTGTTTTGTAGTCTCAATTGTGTAATTGTTTAGTAGAAGCTGTGAGCTTTGTACTTTTATGCGCTTTTATGATAGCAAGTTTTTTTTTTTTTTTCATTTCCATGTTTGAGCATTTCTTTTAGTATTGGTCAGGTGGTAGCAAAAACCCTTAGCATTTGCTTCTCTGTGAAAAACTTTATTTCTCCTTCATTTATGAAACTTATTTTTGTGGCATATGACATTCCTGGAAGATACTATATTTTTCTTTAAGAGGGGTAAAATTGGCCCCCAGTCTTTTCTGGCTTGTAAGGTTTCTGTTAAGAAGTCTGCTGTTAGTCTGATGGGATTTCCTTTATATTTAGGTAATTTGGTCCTTTCATCTAGCTACTTTTACAATATTTATCTTTCACATTGACCTTAGATGTTCTGATGACCATATGCCTTGGGGATGGTCATATTGTACAGTATTTCACAGGAGTTCTCTGAATTTCTTGTATCTGTCTGTTGACCTCTCTGGCAAGATTAGAAAACTTTTCTTACATTATTTTCTGAAATATGTTTTCCAGTTTTCTTACATTTTTATTCTTCTCTCTCAGGAATACCAATAAGTCAGTGTTTTATCCACTTTATAATCCCATAAATGCTTGAAAGCTTTGCTCACGTTTAATTTTTTTAAAAAATTTTGTCTGACTGGGTTAATTTGAAAGAATAGTCTTTAAGCTCTGAAATTCTTCTGCTTGGTCTGGTGTATGGCTAAAATTTACAATTGTATCTTGAATTTCCTGTCATGAATTTTTCAATCCCAAAAGTTCTATTCATATTATTTCTCCTATAGCTATCTCATCTTTCATATCCTGAATCATTTTTCGGTTTTTTTTTTCTTTTGTATTAGAATTTAACATATTTTGGGAAATATTTATCTGTCATTTCAGGCATTTAATCTAGTTAGGATCCATTGCTAAAGAGTTAGTGTGATCCTGTGGAGGTGTCAAAACACTCTGGATTTTTGTAATGTCAGAGTTCTTGTGTTGATTCCTTCTCATCTGAAGGAGCTGTCACTTCTCATTTACGCATTTACTATTGTTTGGGTGAGATTTTACATGTTTTTTTTTCCCTTGAGGGTATGACTGTGATGTGTGTTTTGTTATGGTTTTTTGACTTCCTTTCTGGGTGCTTTCAGGGGGTCAAGGCTCTGCACTGGTTCCTTGTTTATGGATAGCTTCTTTGTAGTGGCTTTCTCAGATGCTACTTGTCGTAGCAATCTGTTGGATACAAGAGCTGACACACTATTTCCTGCAGGGCTGTGGATATGGAGTTCTCAGGAAGTTTATCTTGTGGACTAACACTAACCCCTTTTGTAGCCAATTTTTTTTTTTTTTTTTTTTTTTTGGCGGCTGTGTTTCAGTAAATAGCACTTAAGGGCAAGAGCTGGCAGGCAGGCTGGTACAGAGTGAATTCATCTTCCCCTATGGGTTTGGTGGGAAGAAATCATGTTGCCCCTGTTGTAGGGATCATGAACTTCAGTTTATAAAGGCTTTACTTTATCCTTTGGTTCCTGGCTTCAGTGTGGCTGTGGGCCACAGATGTGACTCTCTGATGGTTACCACCAATATAGGGCTTGGAGCAGAGCGTTTCCTCCCAATACAGAGCAGGAAACTTCATGGTCTGTCCTCTGTTGCCAAGGTCATGCCACTTTGTGTAAGGGGGGTAGTTGTACCTGATCCTTTATGAAAACCCAAGCTGGCATGGGCTCACTTTCAGTGGGAGTGGAGCCACCACAAAAAGCATAAAACAGGCTTTCAGTGAGTGCTTTTTGGGAAGAACCACTGCTGTATCTGTAACAGTGTATGGGAAGGATCAGGAGATGACCCCTTCTTCATGTCTGTTCCTGGGTGTCAGTACTGCCTCCTTAAGTAATTGGTTGCATGCCTACCTTTCCTTTGTCCCAAGGGATGTTTTGGTAGACTGTACTCCTCCCTCCCTTAATGGCACCCCACACTGAGGGTTAGATCTCCAGACAGCCCACAGTTCCCAGGGGACCCACCAGTCCCCTGTGCTTGCCAATGTCAGAGCAGGTAGTGGGGTATGTTTACAGGGGATATGATGTTGTGGTGGCTCAAGGGCAGAGAATCCCCAGGGAGAGCCGAGTGGCACCATGGGTGCACAACCAATATAGTTCCTGCTGTTTCAGTTTGGGTCTGAAGGGAGTAAAGGCATATCTACATGAGCTGGTCACCTGATTCTCTGTCCCCTGGAAGTTCTCAGATTGTAACCAATAATGTTGCCCTGGGTCATCAAGAAAAGAGGAGTTCTCCAACAGTTTAGTGGTTGGCAGATTGTCTGAAGGGTGAGAGGAGTAGAGAACTACCTATTCTTTCCATAGGGCTCTGAATTCCTTAGGGGTTGACTTCTCCCAGACTCTTGCTGATTTTTGTTTCTGCATTCTAGCTTTTTTTCCATAGGCAATCCAAACAGTCTTTACTCTCTTACCTCAATTTTCTGTTCAGATGTTGTCTGTTCACTGGTATCTTTGTTACTCCTCCTGTGAACTGGCATCAGATGCCCCTAGTTAGCCTTGTTGAACAGAAAAAATTAAAAATAAAAATGAAAATAAAAATGCTTGTCTGTTACACAAAGAAAATGATACATATCTAAGAAATATATTTGTCTACAGAAAGTCATTAACATATTAGGCTGATGATGAAAACTCTCTGCAACATGATATAATGAAGGCTTATTTGAGTGGGATTGCCTATTTCCAGGATTGGGTGAAATGATGTGATTGAACATGGAATGCTTTTAATAAAACTTTGAACAAATATTTGAGAAAATATTAATCTACTATTAATATGACTGATAATGGAAAACTAGCTGTATTACATGTAGATTGCCAGCTAAAAAGACTCTTATACTATATTTTAACTCAAAATTTAAAGTTTTTTTGTATTAATTACAAAAGTAATTCATAATCATTTTTTAAAATTAGAAAACACGGAAAAGCTGCCAAGTGCAGTGTTTCACACTTGTAATCCCGGCACCTTTGAGAGGCCGATATAGGCTGATCTCTTGAGCTCAGGAGATTGAGACCAGCCCCGGCAACAAGGTGAAACCCAATCTCTACAAAAAGTATAAAAATTAGCCAGGTGGCGTGCACCTGTAGTTCCAGCTACTCAGGAGGCTAAGGTGGGAGGATGGCTTGAGCCCTGGAGGCAGAGGTTGCAGTGAGTCAAGATTGCACCACTGCACTCCAGCCTGGGCAATAGAGCCAGACCTTGTCTCAAAAAACAAAATACAGAAAAAGCACACAATTATTTGTAATGACACAATCTAGACATGATTGATGTATGCATTTTGGTGTATAGCTTTCTAATCTTTTGATAAAATACATTTTTTAGAGAAGTTTTAGGTTCACAGCAAAATTATGAGGATGGTATACAGATTTCCCATATAATCCCTGCCCCCACATATGCACAGTTTCCCACACTATCTCATTTCCAACCAGACTGGTATATTTACATTTGAATTGTAAACCTACACGGAACCTCATAATTACTCAAAGTTCATGGTTTACCTTAGGCTTTACTCTTGGTATTGTATGTTCTAAGGGTTTGGACAAATGTATAATGACATGCATCCACTATTATAGTACCATACAGAGTATTCTCTCACCCCTAAAATTCCTCTGGGCTCCACCTATTCATCCTTCCCTCCTTTCTAAATCCTAACAAACACTTACCTTTTTACTGTCTTCATAATTTTTCCTTATCAAGAATGTCATATAGTTTACTCATAGAGCCTTCTCAGATTGGCTTTTTCTCACTTATTAACATGTGTTTGAGGTTTCTCCACACATTTTGATGGCTTAATACCTCACTTATTTAGTACTGAGCAATATTTCATTGGGTGAACTACAGTTTATTTATTCATTTATCTACTGAAGGACATGTTGGTTGCTTCCAAGTTTTTAAAATTATGAATAAAGTTGCTACAAATATCCATGGGAAGGTTTCTGTATGAAAAGAAAGTTTTCAACTCCTTTGGATAAATACTACAGAGCACCATTACTCAATTGTATAGTAAGGGTATGTTTGCACTGTTAGGAAACTTTTAAAAGGTCTTCCAAAGTGGCTGTAACATTTTGCATTTTCACCATCAATGAAGAGAGTTCCTGTTGCTCCAAATCATCACCAGCATTTGCTGGACATGAGAAAGCAAGGAGAAGAGTGGAAAAAACGAAAATCAGAGAGATAAAGGAGCCAAATTATGTAAGGCTTTATAAATCTTGTAAGGACTTTGGCTTTTACTCTGAGTGTATTTGGTTACATAGGTAAGTTCTTAGTGGTGATTACTGAGATTTTGGTGTATCTTTCACCTGAGCAGTGCACACTTTACCCAATGTGTAGCCTTTTATCCCTCACACCCTTCCACCCTTCCCACTGTGTCCTCAAATTCTTTGTATAATTCTTATGCCTTATCACTGTATGGGTATAGTATAGTTCAATTATCTTTTACTTTCTTTTCTTTTCTTTTTTTTTTTTTTTTGAGATGGAGCCTCACTCTGTCACCCAGGCTGGAGTGCAGTGGCACAATCTAGGCTCACTGCAGCCTCCACCTCCTGGGTTCAAGTGATTCTCCCACCTCAGCCTCCCAAGTACCTGGGATTACAAGCGCATGCTAACACACTGGGCTAATTTTTGTATTTTTAGTAGAGATGGGGTTTTACCATAATGGTTAGGCTGGACTCTAACTCCTGACCTCAGGTGATTCACCCACCTTGACTTCCCAAAGTGCTGGGATTACAGGTGTGAGCCACTTTGCTGGCCGAACAACAAACAAAAGAACAATTCTGGAAGATTAATATAGACCATATTACTCTGAAGTCCATACGTCAGTAGGCAGGTAAAAAAGTGGCTTATTTATGTGAACAAGTTGTTGTTATTTTTCTTTGAAATTTAGGTTTTCTAGCTTCAGTTCACAGGGCTTTACAAAGCCACAGCTTAGTTTTCAGTGATTTCAAATTTAAAAATTTGGGGAAAAAAGAAAGGAAAGAAGGAAAAAATAGAAACATGATTTTAGAGACTTGTATCCAGGAAAAATTAGAATTTGGCCTAAACTGTAGAAAACAGTAAACATTGAAAAACATTAGGCAAGACTAGAATCTAACAACAGGTTTACTAAGTTTTTGAAACATAATTTTTCTCTCTTCAGTTTCCCATTTTTACTAAAGACAAATCATTGTAGAACTAATTTGCTTTTTTATATTTGGCCAGATTATTTATATGAAGTGCAGCAAGACCAATTATTTTTTACATAGTCTTTTTAAATTGGCTTTGATGAAACTCTGTTCCATAGAAAGAATCCCAGATAAGACTTTTTTAAAGCCAAGCCCAGCCATGGATTTGTACCATCAAATGACTATGAGTTAAGTAAATTCCTTTCCTCTTGAGGTCCCTAGATAACTTGAGGCTCCTGGGCCTGTCAGAAAGTGGCATTCTTTATTTACCACAGGTCAGGAATACTGTACAGGGATTGTGTAGACAAGGTATGAGGACAGTTTTTCCAAGGGGCTTTCATTGGCTCTATAAGTCGAGTTTGATTTTTTAAAAGAAAGAATACCATTCCAGTTAAAGTCTTGGTAAAATAACTAGTTTCCTCCATGGTGTCCTGTTGCAAACAATAACATCCTGTCTGGGAACCAGGGATTGGAGTCAAGTACCTTAGCAATTTATCTGATGTTCTGTTATACTGCAGCTAGGCTGTCACTTAAACCACAACATGAAGTTCTTTCTCCTCTTTCTACCCCCAACCATAGGCGGAGGAGCTTCTCCTTGTGGCCGTTATCACCATCGGTCCATAAGAAGTTCTGCCAGGCCACTACCAATGTTCACTTAAAGCCCAGGGTTCTTGCATCAGCTTGTTGTGAATGCTGCCAGGCCTGGGACTCGCCTTTCGAGGAAATGCTCCTCTCTGGCCCAGGGAAGGTCTAGAAATACTTCCAAGAGCCTCAGCTTTGACTCAGGGACCCCAAGTGCCTGCAAGTTGTTCTACCCCACTGTGGCCGTGTTGGCATCTAGGGTGCAAGGCAAAGTCCCTTTCACTCTTCTCTCTGCTTTTCTCAAACAGAATGAGTCTTTCACCATAGCCACCGCTGCTAGAAATGTGCTTCGTCTGTCCTAAAGCCAGCATATCTCAGAGCCCAAGGCCAATAGCGTACTCCCTGGGTATTGTTAGTGATGATTCAGGGCCCATGATCACTTTATGCAGAAGGTGATAAATCTTGCCAGGACTGGGTCCTTCCCTTCAAGGCAGCAGGTTTACTTCTGGCCCAGGTTGTATCTAGAAATGTTATCTGGGAGCAAGGCCCTGGAAAGTGGCCCTCACAACTATGCCCTGTGTCCTATCCTACTGTGGCTCAGCTGTTATCTATGATGCAAGACAAAGTCCTCTTTACTCTTTGCTCTTCTCTCTTTAAGCAGAATGAAGCAGTTGCTTTTGTTGCTATGAGCTGCACTGTTCGGGGTTGGGAGAAGGATGGAACATGCTATCCCTTGGCTGTGGCAGCTGGTGTCACATGCCACCCTAGTTCCTAGTTCATGGGCTCTAAGACAAACTTAACACTAGTAGTTGCCTAGAAATTACAGTCCTAGTGTCCTAGACTGCTTTTCATGTTTCTCTAGAGCACCTCAGACCATGGTTGCGAGGTTTGCTGAGAAACTCAACTTCTGACCACTGAGATGGGTGATTTCCCTTTTGCTAGGGCTGGTCCAAATGTTCCCTCCATGTATGGTAACTCTCTGAAGCCAACATGACTTTATTGTCTACTATGAAAAGGCAGCAATGAGTTCAAAGTAATGTCCACCAGTTGCTGTGCTCTCCTTCCCCAAAATGTATAAATTCTCTCTCAGTGTTGCTTGGTTGCTAATGAAGGGTGAGGGCAAGGTGGTGTGGGTAATTCAAGATGGTCTCCCTTGCCTTCATCAATGCCTCTTTTAGTAATAGGAAGTTAAAATCAGCTACTGTCATTGCTCATCTGGTTTTTGTTTCTTGTGAGGTACTTTTTGTGTGCAGATAACTGCTAAAAGTTGGTGTGTCCACGGTGGGAGGACAAATGATGTAGTCTCTTATTCCAACATCTTGTTCTGACACTGTCTTTTTTTAATGTGGCAAGAATATCTAACATATTTGTTAAGCAAATTTCAGGTGCACAATAAAGTATTGTTTACTATAGGCAGAATGCTGTATAGCAGATCTCTAGATTTTATTGACTTTGCATAACTGAAACTAAGTATCTGTTGAACAGCAGCTCCTCATTTCCTTATCCCACAAATCTCTGGCAACCACCATTCTACTCATTTCTATGAGTTTGACTATTTTAGATAGCTCATATAAATGGAATCATACAGTATGTGTCCTTTTGTAATCTGGTTTATTTCACTTGTTATAATGTTCTTCAGTTTCATCTACATTGTTGCAAGTGATAGAAACTTCTTCTCTTTTTAAAGATTTCATAGTATTTCATTGTATGTGTATACCACATTTTCTTTATACATTTATCTATCGATGGGCATTTAGTTTGTTTCCATAGCTTGGCTATTGTGAATAATGCTTCAGTGGACATGAGAGTTCAGATATCTCTTTGAGATCTTGATTTTGGTTTAATTTGAAAGATCTCAAATATCAAGAAGTAAAATTATTAATTACACATTAATTCTATTTTTATTTTTTGAGGGACCTCCATACTCTTACATAGTGGCTGAACCATTTTATATTGCCGCTAACAATGTATAAGTATTAAAAATTCTTCATGTCTTCACTAGCACTTGTTATCATTTATTTTATTTTTTATTTTATTTTATTTGTTTATTTTATTATTATATTTTTTGAGATGGATTCTTACTCTGTTACCCAGGCTGGAGTGCAGTGGCAGGACCTTGGCTCACTGTAAACTCTGCCTCCGAAGTTCATGCAATTCTCCTCCCTCAGCCTCCCTAGTAGCTGGGATTACAGGGATGCACCACCATGCCCCGCTAGTTTTTTTAGTTTTATTAGAGATGGGTCTTACTATGTTGGCAAGGCTGGTCTTGAACTCCTGACCTCATGATCTGCCTGTTTCGGCCTCCCAAAGTGCTGGGATTACAGGCATGAGCCACTGTGCCCAGCTATTTTCTTGAATTTTTTTTTTTTATTATTCTACTTTAAGTTCTAGGGTACATGTGCACAATGTGCAGGTTTGTTACATATGTGTACATGTGCCATGTAGGTGTGCTGCACCCATTAACTCATCATTTACATTAGGTATATCTCCTAATGCTATCCCTCCCCCCTCACCCTACCCCACAACAGGCCCCAGTGTGTGATGTTTCCCTTCTTGTGTCCAAGTGTTCTCATTGTTCAATTCCCACCTATGAGTGAGAACATGCGGTGTTTGGTTTTCTGTTCTTGCGATAGTTTGCTGAGAATGAGGATTTCCAGCTTCATCCATGTCCCTACAAAGGACATGAACTCATCCTTTTTTATGGCTGCATAGTATTGCATGGTATATATGTGCCACACTTTCTTAATCCAGTCTATCATTGTTGGACATTTGGGTTGGTTCCAACTCTTTGCTATTGTGAATAGTGCTGCAATAAACATACGTGTGCATGTGTCTTTACAGCAGCCTGATTTATAATCCTTTAGCTATATACCCAGTAATGGGATGGCTGGGTCAAATGGCATTTCTTGTTCTAGATCCCTGAGGAATCGCCACACTGTCTTCCACAATGGTTGAACTGGTTTACAGTCCAACCAACAGTATAAAAGTGTTCCTATTTCTCCATATCCTCTCCAGCACCTGTTGTTTCCTGACTTTTTAACGATTGCCATTCTAACAGGTGTGAGATGGTATCTCATTGTGGTTTTGATTTGCATTTCTCTGATGGCCAGTAATGATGAGCATTTTTTCATGTGTCTGTTGGCTGCATAAATATCTTCTTTTGACATAAATATCTTCTTTTGAGAAGTGTCTGTTCATATCCTTTGCCCACTTGTTGATGGGATTTTTTTTTATTTTTTTCTTGTAAATTTGTTTGTGTTCTTTGTAGATTCTGAATATTAGCCCTTTGTCAGATGAGTAGATTGCAAAAGTGTTCTCCCATTCTGTAGGTTGCCTGTTTACTCTGATGGTAGTTTCTTTTGCTGTGCAGAAGCTCTTAGTTTAATTAGATCCCATTTGTCAATTTTGGCTTTTGTTGCCATTGCTTTTGGTGTTTTAGACATGAAGTCCTTGCCCATGCCTATGTCCTGAACAGTATTGCCTAGGTTTTCTTCTAGGGTTTTTATGGTTTTAGGTCTAACATTTAACTCTTTAATCCATCTTGAATTAATTTTTGTATAAGGTGTAAGGAAGGGATCCAGTTTCAGCTTTCTACATATTGCTAGCCAGTTTCTCCAGCACCATTTGTTAAATAGGAAATCCTTCCTGCATTTATTATTTTTGTCAGGTTTGTCAAAGATCAGGTAGTTGTAAATGTGTGGTATTATTTCTGAGGGCTCTGTTCTGTTCCATTGGTCTATATCTCTGTTTTGGTACCAGTACTATGCTGTTTTGGTTACTGTAGCCTTATAGTATAGTTTGAAGTCAAGTAGCATGATGCCTCCAGCTTTGTTCTTTTGGCTTAGGATTGACTTGGCAATGTGGAAAATGTTAAGGGTAGCCAGAGAGAAAAGTCAGGTTACCCACAAAGGGAAGCCCTTCAGACTAACAGCTGATCTCTCAGCAGAAACTCTACAAGCCAGAAGAGAGAGGGGGGCAATAATCAACATTCTTAAAGAAAAGTATTTTCAACCCAGAATTTCATATCCAGCCAAACTAAGCTTCATAAGCGAAGGAGAAATAAAATCCTTTACAGACAAGCAATGCTGAGAGATTTTGTCACCACCAGGCCTGCCCTACAAGAGCTCCTGAAGGAGGCACTAAACATGGAAAGGAACAACCGGTAACAGCCACTGCAAAAACATGCCAAATTGTAAAGACCATCAATGCTAGGAAGAAACTGCATCAACTAACGAGCAAAATAACCAGCTAACATCATAATGTCAGGATCAAATTCACACATAACAATATTATCCTTAAATGAAAATGGGCTTAATGCTCCAATTAAAAGATATTTTCTTCATTATAGGATTCCTAACAAGAGGTAGCTAATATCTCGTTGCTTTGATTTGCATTTTCTGATTATTAGTGGTGTTGAATATCCTTTTACATACCTATTTGCCATTATATATTGTCTTTAGAGAAATGTCTATTCAAGTCCTTTGAACATTTCTATTGAATTATTATTATCATTATTACCATTGCATTGCAGGACTTTCTTATTTACCCTGGATATTGAGTCCTTATCAGTTATGTGATTTGCAATTATTTGCTCACATTTAATCAGTGTTTATCAGTTGCCTTTTTACTTTGTTAATTGTTTGCTTTGCAGAGGCCTTTTAGTTTGATGTAATCTCACTTTCCCATTTTTGTTTTTGTCATTTATGATTTTGGTGTCATATCCAAGAAATAATTGCCAAAATCAGTAACATGAGGATTTTGTTTATGTTTTCTTCCAGGAATTATATAGTTTCAGGTCTTGCATTTAAGTCTTAATTCTACGTTGAGTTGCTTTTTGTGTATATTACATGATAAAATTTTAATTTCATTATTTTCAATGTGAATTCCCAGTTATCTCAACACCATTTGACGAAGTTGTACTATTGTTAAAATGTCTATACTACTCAAATCAGTCTACAAATTCAATTGCGGTCTCCATCAAAATCCGAATGGCATTTTTTATGAAAAGAAATAGAAAAAAATCCTAAAATGTATGTTGAACTACAAAAGACCCAAAGAGCCAAAACAATCTTGAGAAAAAATAAGAAAGCTGGAAGCATCACATTTCTTGGTTTCAAAAATATATGACAAAGGTACAGTAATTAAAACAATGTAGTACTGGCATAAAAATACATACATAGATCAATAGAACAGAATATAGAGCCCAGAAATAAGCCATGTGTGTATTATTAGCTGATTTTTGACAAGTGTGGCAAGAATATACAATGGTGAAAGAACAGTCTCTTCAAAACAATTGATTTTTTAAATATTGTTTTAAATCAAGCAGTGTTTCTAAACCCTCTTATTAACTCTGGTATTTTATCTCTAGATTCTTTTCTGCTTTCTATGTATATAGTCACATCAACTGTAAACAATGACAGTTCTACTTATTCTTTTTATCAAACCTTGCCATTTTATTTTATTTTATTTTGTATTGTCTTATTTCACTATCTAGGACTACCATTACAATGCAGAATATTGTAGGGAATTATTTGGAGTTTATATAAATACATTTAAAACAGAAAAAAGTGTGTATGTATGGGGAAATAAGGTATCATCTATACATACAGAATATATATGTATAGCATGAATAATGCTGCATGTTCATTGATGCATTATTCACTATGTATCATACATATATAATATATATCATCTATATAGAATATGTACATATATTATATATATATGTATATTTTATATACTGAATGTATAGATTATATATATTATGTATAGATTATATATAATGAATAATGTTTCAGTGAACATGAGAGTTCAGGCATCTCTTTGAGATTTTTTTTCAACTTATTTTGAAAGATCTCAAATATCGAGAAGTAAAATTACTGAATTTTATGTTAATTCTATTTTTAATTTTTTTGAGGAACCTCCATACCCTTTTACATAGTGGCTGCATCATTTTACATTGCCACTAACGATGTATAAGTATTCCAGTTTCTCCATGTCTTAACCAGCACTTGTTATCATTTGTTTTCTTGATTATAGGATTCCTAACAAGAACAAGCTAATATCTCACTGTTGTTTTGATTTGTATTTTCCTGATCATTAGTGACGTTGAATATATATTATTGTTTAGCAAACCTAGCTTCGTGTGGCAGCTGCTACTGTCTGACCAGTGATAATAAAATCTATTATATATCCATTTTCCTGCCACCTTTTTTAGTCCTTTTATGGTTATCACAGGGAAGGAAAAACATACGTTGCAGAAGAACATACATTCACTAAATTGTAGCCAATCAATTTGAATAATCTCTAATATGAATATTCACCATAGGCAGACAAGTTTGCCACCCCTAAGCAAGCTCTGTCTCTTGTGGGAAAAACCCAGATGACTCAGAGATCACAGAAGGCTGGTGGACATTTCTAAATTTTAAACATCACAAAATTAATTTTTTATGTGAGCAATACTGCAAATAAGTAAAACTACACTTTATAAAGAGTTTTTTTCATCTAGGTTTAAAATGTATATTTAGCACACTTGAAAACCAATGAGTTGATAAAAATATAAAATGCACTCATTTACTACAATTTTTTTTCAGAATAACAAAGCATAGTTTTGTTTTTCCTAATTAGTTTAAGTTTCAAAAAGATAAAAAACAACTGTAAATCTACTCAGGTGAGGTATTTAGGGAGAAGCATTTTTAAGTTTTGAGGGAGTTACAGGGAATAAAGTTGTACACTTTTAAGTTGTCTATATTCTTAATTCTTTTTGCCCTTCCCTGTCGACTATTTCTTTGTTTACTCGAATGATTCTCCTTCAACCAGGGACTATTAGAAGTAGGAATGTGTTTTCTATTGCTGCAGTGACCGATTACTTATACAGGTGGTTGCTATCCCTTCCTGCACCATGTCAGAGAGAATTTTGTCATGATAGCTTTTCCTGATGAACCCTCACATAGCTAAAGATTATTTTTCAGCATGACACTCCACATGATCAATCAGTTGAAGCTGGCATTCAAAATGGAACCTGTGTATTATGGAATAAAACAGAACATAACCCTCACAAGTGTCTTTTTGTCCATAAAGGACTTGGTATAACTTTATTTATGTTGTTTTTGTTGTTTTTTCCCACATGTTCTAAAGCTGTTTCATTCATACATGTCTGGCATCCTGCCTCCAGACCATCATGCCTAAAAATTATAGACTATTTATTTTAAACCACTAGAATCTTAAGATAAATAAATTCAAGTTGTATTAGCAAACACATAAACTAAATTGCATTAGTATACCTGCTTTGAAAAAGGTGAAATGTGTAAGATTTCTAAATTTTGAAGGTGAAGAAGCTAATGTGATTATGTTACTTAGTAATTTTTTATTACACCATTCTTCTAGATTGTTGAACAAGTTTCAGTGAAAGATTTTTAGGGGATGTTAGAATAACAATTCAACAGAATTTTCTACATTTTCATTTTTCATGCAGTTGGAAGCTGGTGTCTCACTGTCTGATTCAATGTTAAGTGGGTCAGGAGGGTGAATTGAAAAAAAAACTTCTTTTGGGGCCTCAAATAAATTTCTATTGGCTGCAATGAGTATTAGAGTAAGCCATAATTATTTCTGAATACTTTGTCTTTAAGATGATATTTGGGCAAATACTTAGCTTTTAATAGCCTTGATAATTTCTGATATCTGTTACCTCAAATATGCTGATTTTATTTTTAGAAATAGCAAAAAAAATTTTGAAATGTTGCATAATTGAATGCAGATATATTGCAACTACTGACTTGGAAGGAGACATGGTATATCTATCCCTGGATTTTAAAATGCTGTGATTTGGCATAATCAGAAAAAGGAATCAAACCATAATATATGGAGATTAACAATTGTCTGTAAAATGTCTCAACTTTTTCTAATTGTATTTTGTATATAAGAGAAAAACCATAGCATGATGTTTTATGGATTATTGTAGGAAAAAATACCATCAAATCTGAAGAGTTCCTTATTGTAAGGACTTAATTAATTAATAATTAAAGACATGCCATTCATTTATAGGAAGAAGACATAAAACCTTTGACTTTTTTTTTACATATTAAGGGTATTAACAGATAAAATTTGAATGCATTACAAGCAGCAAAGTCATGTTTATTCATCTTTGATCAGTGAGGAAGAAGTCAGGAAATAGCAAATCTAAACAAAGCATCATAGATCTCTGCCTTAAGAACCCAGATCCACACACACTTTGTCCAGAGCATCTTTTCAAATTAACTATACCTCAGTGAGTAAAGCTTAGGAGTAAAACATATGTAGAAAGCATCATGAAATTTAGCAGCATATTACCTAGAGTTCTGAAAATAAGCTTTTTCAAAAAATTAGTCACTGTGCATTTTAATTGTGAACAAATTTATTGCACACAACACTGGTTTAATACTAACAATTTATTTTATAATGTACCATCTGGTGCATGTATCTTGGAATAACTATCATTTCTTGAGGATGTTGTAAGAAAACCTTCATAAATCATAGATTTTTCATATTCTTGGTTTATAACATATATTCATCAAAAAACATAAAATGCAGTACCGCTTGGATAGACATGCAATTTACATTAGATAATGCTTTCAAGGCACTCTTTTTGCCCCTCCAAGATTGCACATGTGCTGATAAATTGAGCTTGTTCTAAATAAAACAGAGAAGAATAGATTTCCCTAAAACACATAACTTATAATAATTGTTCACTGAAAATGCATTTCAAATTCAGAAATGCTATCTTATGAATATTTGGAATGCTAAATGAGTTCCATTAATCAGATACATTAGGTCTTCTGTAAAGCTTCCAGTAAATGGCATTATTGGAATTGTATAATTGTATATATAAAAAATACATAGTATTCCATGGTGTATATGTGCCACATTTTTTGATGGGTGCAGCACACCAACATGGCACAAGTATACATATGTAACAAACCTGCACGTTATGCACATGTACCCTAGAACTTAAAGTATAATAAAAAAAATACAGTGCATTTCATATATATATACATTTAAGTTTACCACTGGATATGGTTAGGCTTGTATCTCCACCCAAATCTTATCTTGAATTCTCATCTCCAGGTTTTGAGGGAGAGAGTTGGTGGGAAGTCATTAGATTATGGGAGCAGTTTCCCTCATGCTGTTCTTGTGATAGTGAGTGAATTCTCATGAGATCTGATGGTTTTATAAATGGTAATTTTTCCTGCACTCTCACATTCTCTCTCTTGCCTGCTGCCATGTAAGATGTTCCTGTTTCCCCTTCTGCCATGATTGTAAGTTTCCTGAGGCCTCCCCAGCCATGTGGAACTGTGAGTCAATTAAACCTCTTTTGTTGATAAATTATCCAGTCTTGGACAGTATCTTTGTAGCAGCATAAGAACCAACAAATACATCATTATTTAGTTAAATTAATTTAGAAATACTTCTAAGACAATATATTTGTCATTCAAGATTGCTTTTGTTCCCAGACTCATATAAGTGCTCTTACCCATTGTTTAGTGACATTTGCCATTATACAGATACTAAAGCATGATCAAAGGATCCATTTTATAGGTTGTTTTGCTGTTCCTTCACAGGTATCTAATACCAGGTAAACTGGAGGCTTACATTATAAATTGCTAGTCAGATAATTAAGGTCTTTTTTCCAGACAGTGTGTATTAGTCCATTTTCATGCTGCTGATAAAGACATACCTGAGACTGGCAAGAAAAATAGGTTTAATTAGACTTACAGTTCCAAATGGCTGGGGAGGCCTCAGAGTCATGGTGGGAGGTGAAAGGTAAAAGGCACTTCTTATATGGTGGCAGCAAGAGAGAAATGAGAGAGAGCAAAAACAGAAACCCCTGATAAACCCATCAGATCTTGTGAGACTTGTTTACTACCAAAAGAACAATATGTGAGAAATTACCCCCATAATTCAATTTTCTCCTACTGGGCCCTTCCCACAACATGGGGGAATTATGGGAGCTACAGTTCAAGATGAGATTTAGGTGGGGACACAGCCAAACCATATTATTCCACACCTGACCCCTTCCATATCTCATGTCCTCACATTTCAAACCTAATCATGCCTTCCCAACAGTTCCCCAAATTCTTAACTCATTTAGCATTAACTCAAATCCACAGTCCTAAGTCTCATCTGAGACCAGAAAAGTTCCTTCTGACTATGAGCCTGTAGAATCAAAAGCAAGTTAGTTACTGCCTAGATACAATGGGGTTACAGGCATTGGGTAAATACAGCCATTCCAAATGGGAGAAATTGTCCAAAATAAAGGAGTTAAAAGCCCCATGCAAGTCCTGAATCCAGAAAGGCAGTCAAATTTTAAATTCCAAGATGACCTTCTTTGACCCCAAGTCCAACATCTGGGTCATGCCAATGTAAGGGTTGGGTTCCCATGGTCTTGGGAAGTTCTGTCCCTTTGGCTTTGTGGGGTACAGCCTTCTACCTGGCTGCTTTCATGGGCTGGCATTGAGTATCTGTGGTTTTTCCAGGTGCATTGTGTAAGCTGTTGATGGATCTACCATTCTGGGATCTCGAGGATGGTGGCCCTCTTCTCATAGCTCCACTAGGCACTGCACCAGTGTGGACTCTGTTTGGGGGCACCCACCCCACATTTCCTTTATGTACTGCCCTAGCAGAGGTTCTCCATGAGTGCCCTGCTTCTGCAGCAAACTTCTGCCTGGACATCCAGTCATTTCCACACATCCTTTGAAATATAGGCAGAGGTTCCCAAACGTCAAATCGTCACATCTGTGTATTGGCAGGCTCAACACCAAATGGAAGACGCCAAGGCTTGGGGCTTGTACCCTCTGAAACCATGGCCTGAGCTCTACCCTGGCTCCTTTTAATCACAGCTGGAGTGACTGCAACCAGGGCACCAAGTCCCTAGACTGCACACATCAAAGAGATCCTGGATCTGGCCCAGGAAATCATTTTTTCCTCCTAGGCCTCTGGGCCTGTGATAAGAGGGGCTGCTGAAAAGGTCTCTGATGTACCCCAGAGATATTTTACCCATTGTGTTGGTGATTAACATTCAGATCCTAATTACTTATGCAAATTTCTGCAGCCAGCTTGAATTTCTCCTCAAAAACCAGGATTTTCTTTTTATTACATTGTCAGGCTACAAATTTTCTGACCTTTTGTGCTGTTTCTCTTTTAAAATGGAATGCCTTTAACAGAACCCAAGTCACCTCTTCAGTGTTTTGCTGCTTAGAAATTTCTTCCACCAGATACCCTAAATCATCTCTCTCAAGTTCAAAGTTCCACAGATCTCTAGGGCAGGGGAAAAATGGTGCCAGTCTCTGTTAAAACATAACAAGAGTAAACTTTATTCCATTTCCCAACAAGATTCTCATCTCCATCTAAAACCTTTTTAGCCCAGATTTCATTGTCCATGTCATTATCAGGATTTTGGTCAAAGCCATTCAAAAAGTCTCCAGGGAGTTCCAAATTTTCCTACATTTTCCTGCCTTTTTCTGAGCCCCCAAAAAATGTTCCAGCCTCTGCTTGTTACTCACTTCCAAAGTTGCTTCCACATTTTCAGATATCTTTTCATCAGTGCCCCACTCTACTGGTACCAATTTACTGTATTAGTTCATTTTTATGCTGCTGATAAAGACATATCCAAGACTTGGCAATCTACAAAAGAAGTAGGTTTAATGGACTCACAGTTCCACATGGCTGGGGTGGCCTCACAATCATGACAGAAGGTGAAAGGCACATCTCACATAGCAGCAGACAAGAAAAGAGCATGAGAGCCAGGCAAAAGGGGTTTCCCCTTATAAAATCATCAGATCTCATGAGACTTATTCACTACCACAAGAACTGTATGGGTGAAAATGCCCTTGTGATTCAATTATCTCCTGCTGGGTCCCTCCCATAACATGAGGGAATTATGGGAGCTACAATTCAAAATGAGATTTGGGTGGGGGCACAGCCAAGTTATATCAGAGTGAGAACTGAGAGTTGAAAATAAAATGTAAGTCTACATTTAAATATAACTTTTTCTTAAAGATTAACACTGTGATGGCATTAATGATAAGAATACAAGTAAATCAAATTCTCTGATATTTTTACTAAACATTTTTTTTGAAACTTCACATTTGAAGCAATTTTTAAAATATATGTATATCTTCCCTCTTATCACATGATTTAATTTTTTTTATCATTAGTTACCTCAATTGTATGTTTAGACTCAACTTTTCCATTTGTAGTGTGCTTTACTATTCTCAGCTCTGTTTACTACTTCTAACACTGTTTTGGCACCTAAAACCTAAAAATCTCTACTTTCAGCCACTTCTAAAGCATAGTGCTGTCTATCTCTAGTCATTTCATCAGAGAGAACATATTAACTTTCAGCTGTTAATTCTTATCCAGTTAACTTAAATGAGAGAAACTCATTTTTGGTTTCCTGTACCCTGGCTGAACTTATAACATGATTCTTATTTGAGATATTTTTCATTCTTCCCAGCTATACTGAACTATATTCCAGAGCCTTCACACTTGTGTTTTCTTTTGGTGCAGATATTCTATAGATGCCTACTCTTTTTTATTCCTACTGAAATTTTTAAAATACACTTTTTATCTGACAGAAGAAATTTCTTTAATGTAAATATACACAGTGTTTTCATATCTTTTTCCTTTAATGTGATATTCATACTCTAAATTTATATTAAGGTAGTATTCACTTAATGGGAGTAGACCCATAAGATGCTGGATGTTTAGATTTTACTATCCTATTTTTTAGAAAACTTACCTGCCAGGGTGTTCTCCCATTTAGAAATATACTAAGTGTTTATCAAGAATACCTGGAAATTCCATAGCCATATTGGCAAAATGCTATTGAAGTTTTGCATTTTAAATTATATTATAACATAAATAATATCCTGGCCAGATATGCATAATTTGGGTGTAGGAAAAGTGCCCAAATTTATTAAATAGCCCTGAGGCAGCCTGGAATATTGGAAGAAGTGTAAGATTTGCAGCTAGATAGACTTACATATTGGCTCCACCCCTTACTAGATGAGTACTAGAAAATAAATAAAATTTCTGAACCTTTATTTTCTCATCTATTAAATAGAGATAATAGTGCTGACAGAATTGTTGTGGTGATTAAACTCTAGAGAATAATTTATGTAGAATACATGGTACACTATAGGCATTAAACAAATGTTTATTTCTATTTGTACCTTTCTGTAAATTTAATAAATTTGTATTAATCTTCACTAAATTCCAGACATTATGTTGCTTATGAAGAATGTGTTAAATTTGTGCTGCCTAAAATGAACATGTTGAAATTTGGTACAAAATATATCATTAGCTACATTGAAAGAGGCTGAAATGCTGGGATTAATAGATAGTAGTTATGCTATCTGCCAAGCTTTTGATTATCCTAATGTTATCTTTATATTTCAAAGCAATCCTACTAAGTATCATGATCCTCAGTTTATAGATAAGGAAACTAAGGTCAAGTAAGATAAACAATTATCAATATTTACAACTACTGGTGATGGCAGTGTAATAAATGAACCTATATTTTTTCTTTTCTTAAAATTCATACTCTTTCATTTAAAAAACTTATTCTTAAATATTGTAATAAATATAAACCTATTTTAGATATTCAGAAATTTGTTGAGACTCTGAATTGAAAAAAATTTATGGGTGTTAATTCAGAAAATGGAACTCTTGTGGTCCTCACCTGGAGATAAACCCTTCTATGATATTGTGTTAGTACTCAGAATGACCTGACTTATAACTTCGCTGGCAATTCCTGATAGTCCCCTTTGTCTAACAATGGAGTTTTGTGTTCAGTTATCACTGTGTGTCCTTGGTATTTGACATTTGGAAATTCAGATGGGCACTTTCAAATTTCATTCACCATAAATTCTGTTTGACAAATAGTACCTTAGCAACACCCTGAACTGCCCCAGATGTCATATATACCATGGATATATAGAATTAGGCAATCCATGTGTTCTATAGAAAATAACATAGTTACCAGAGTAAATTGTCAACCAGGTATTGGAAAGAACATGGTGAAATTATTGGTTTAAAGGGTAATTTGTTAAATTGAGGTTTTTCAAAGGGCATTTTCAATAACACACTTCTTGACAAATGTCCAGTGAAAAACAAGTAAATAAGCAAATGAACAACAACACAAACAAAACAAAAGAAAATGGTTTATTAGTCACTTAAATTTGGGACAAAATGCATACTGCATCATTGTACTGGAGATTCAAAAATGTACATAAGCATAGCATGACTCTGAGGTAATCCATAGATTTTAAATTAAAAAAAAATGCTGGATTTTTTTAATACAGAGATTTCCAGAATGATTTGCCTATGGAACAGTGTGTGTGTGTGTGTGTGTGTGTGTCTGTGTGTGTGTGTATGTGTGTGTGTGTGTGTGTGTGGTATGTATGTTTAAAAATTTATCTCAAAGTTTTTCTTATGCACCTCATCTATTGCTATTTTCAATAAACTTTACAGACTTCTGGAAGGGTGGCAATGTGAGGAGCCCAGAAAAATTTTTACCCAGAAAGACAGCTATTAGGCTGATCAAACTTAGCAAACACAAATTTTCAAAACCTTCGGGACTTGGATCAAAGGACTTACAACCAACTGAGGAGCATTTATTGAAAACATATGGAAACTAAACAAAAACAGTGAGATTCTATGACATTTAAGCTAGGGACTGCACCCATGCACACAAAGCTCTGCAATTTGGAAAAAAACTGATTCTGCAGGTTTGTCAGCTATGTGACAGTTCCCTTTTCCCGTGGATGCCTGGCATAGAAGAGCTATTCTAAGTTATTTCAGAAGCTGTTGAACATCATAGGATCCCATTTTTTTTTACAACTCTGTGTTGTAGAAGGCCTATATTTAGTGGGTGGCACCAGCCAAGCAGCATTCATTACCCCACCTCTACCTCCTGATACATGGGAAGTACCTGGACAAGGCAGTTGGTGAAGAGTGAAGTCCCATTTTCCCATAAAGCACAGTGTTGTGGAAGACCTGCTCTGGTGGGCTTGGCAATGAAATGGAATCTGGCTACATCTGCCAGGTTTCACATATGTAAGAGTTATTCTGGGGTGATTTATGAGCTAGGGAATATCCTATCGTTTCCAGAGGTGATCTCTAGAAGATCCATATGGGTGGTGGCCATAGCTCAGTGGTAGCACCAGCTTCAATTTCCACCTACCAGATTTCCTGCTCTATAACATAGATGTTCTGCTGGGGGAGAGTGAGAGAAGTTTTCAAAAAGTGAAATACCTGATCCCTGCCAAGAAGCTAACTTTAAATGGATCAAACTATAGACTAATACATGCCCTAAGGAGTTGTTGGACACAACATAGCAAACAACTAGCAATTGGTGAGAGCCATTGCTCTGGATGTGATGCCAGTAATTCCAGGCTAACCAAAAGCTTAACAGGGATATCAGGAAAAGAAAGTCAAAGAGAGTCTGGCTAAGACCAAGTCATCAGTGGTCGTCAGAAAGACTTGTGTACATGCCTAAGGCTGTAAACACCAGAGGTTATACATTATGGGGAAATAGATTTTACTGCTTTGTTATATTCAATTTATAAAAAAAAAATAAGCAAAAGAGCAAGCAGTGACATAAAGTCCCAGGAACGAGTAGTTAGGATCCAAAATCATCACAATATATCATTAATATTTAAATGTTCCATTTCCTATTTTTAAAAAAATCAGTTTAAATAAACCAGAAAGTTTGACACATAGAGTGTTAAAATGCTGGCAAAAAGCTGACCTTCATGGTCCACAGATGTAAGCTACAGCAAATGATTATTTCAAAACAACTATTATAAATATCTTGAAATATCTGAAAGAATCCATGTTAAAATAATTAAAGAAAAATATTATTTTATGTCTCATCAAATAAAGATTTTAAATAAAAATGTAAGAATTATTTTAAAAGCATGAAAATTCTGGTTTATAAGTACAATAATCAATTTCTTTAAAAATAATCACTAGGAGCTTCCAGTTTCTGGTCTACAATTAGAAGCTAAGAAGTTGCTAATTTGTACTAACAACAAGTAGAAAACTAAAAAACAACTATTCTTAGGTTCATGAGAGAAGTAAGGTCACAGGAAAAACCACTGTCCCAAAATTATAGAGACAATGAAGTAAATACACAGAGTCACAACTTGCCAGAGCAAAATACTCAATGGGGAAAAGTGCTGGGTTAGAAAACCCTAAAATGTAATTGATAAATTGTTGGTGGCTCAGTATGAACAACTCTGACTCTCAAAGCTCTAAGGGGATCCAGTCATGGAAGAACTCTATACTTTTGTGAGGTTTACCTCAAGGAGCTCAACCTGTTGGTCAGAGTGTTATTAGAGAAAAATTACACTCATGCTTCTGACAGAGGGAAGGGAAGGGAAGGGAATCATTTTGAGATACACTAGAGCATTCTGTTCTTCCTAACAAGGCCTGCCCTCAGAAAAAGTATTAACCAAAACCTATACTTATAGAGTTTAATCAGAACATAACCGACCTAGAGAAAGGGAAATATACAACTCCAATCTGCTCTAGCCTTCCATGTGAAGGAGGGGAATGCTAATTTCAGCCCCCTCTAGCCCTTCACATGGGAGAAAGAAAGCACAATACTCCAGTCTGCTTTAGCTGCCCTGTCCCACTAATGGTGGGAAGGAATGAGAAGTATGGATGAAGTTTATAGTTCAGAGGCATAGGCTTACTATAAGACTAAGACCTAACTATAGGGCAATAAAATGCGTCCCCTCCCCCAACACCTTATTACTATGTTACTAAAGGCCCATTTAGAGCAGGTCCTTTTACCTAATATATCATGCCTGGTTATTAAGAAAACATTACAAGACACACAAAGAGGCAAAAACACAGTTTAAAAAGAACAAATGGCAGTCTCAGACTCAGATATGGCAGGGATGTTGAAATTGTCAGATCAAGAATCTAAAACTACTATGATTAATATACTAAGTGACCTAAAGGATGATGTAGACATAGACAGTGGAAAGAACAAATGAACAATGTAAGCAGAAATACAGAAATTCTAAGACAGTACCAAAAATAAATAGAAATTTTTAAAAGTAGTAGAAATGAAGAGTGCCTTTGATCCTTTGATGAGCTTCTTATTAGACTAGATACAACTGAAAAAACAATCTCTGAGCTTAGGCAGATTTCACTAGAAACCTCCAAAATTGAAAAGCAAGCAGAAAAAAGAGAATAAAACAGAAAAGTGTATTCATAAACTGTGGAACAATTACAAGAGTTGTAACCTATATGTGATTAAAATACACCAGAAGAAAAAAGAGAAGGAGAAAAAGAAGAAATGTTTAAAACAATAATGAGTAAAAATTTTTCCAAATTAATGTCCGACACCAAACCACAGATCCAGAAGCTCAGAGATTACCAAACAAGATAACTGCCTGAGGAAACAAAAAATACACATAGGCATAAAATTTTTAAGATACAGAAAATCAAAGAAAAAATATTGAAAACAGTAAGAGAGGAAAAAAGACACTTACCTACAGAGAAATAAATATAAAAAATAGATCTTTAAAACCATTACAAGAAAGAAGAGAGTGGAGTGAAATATTTAAAGTGTTAAAAGAAAAAAAAAAAAACCAAGCTAGAAAATTTGGTACCCTGCAAAATTATTCTTCATAAGTAAAACAGAAATCAAAGGTTGAATAAAAAGAAAAAAATAAGAGGGTGTTTTATTCTTTTTTCACCCGTAGACCTGCATTGCAAGCAATGTTGCCGAAAGATTTTCAGAGAGAAAGAAAATGATATAGGTCAAAAACTCAGATCTACATGAAGAAATAAAGAATATAATTGATTAATAAATGAAGGTTAAATTAAAATAAATTTTTATTATTTTTATTAAATGACCTAACAAATAAGAATTGGCTCAAAATAATAAGGGCAACAACAATATGTAGGGATACATATTTATTGAAAGTAAATGGATAGAGAAATAATACTAACACTAATCAAAATAAAGGGAAAATTGCTATATTAATTTGCAACAGAGCAAACTTCAAAACAAAGACAATTATCAAGGATAGAGATATGCATAATAATGATTAAAGGGAATAATTCTCAAAGAAGACATAAAAATTACTAATGAGTATATAAGTGACAAGATAATGTTAAAATACGTAGAGCAAAAAATGATAAAACACCAAGGAGAAAATAGTTGACTTCACTATTACAGTAGGAGACTTCTACACACCTTCCTCAGAAATGGATAGATACAGCAGGCAGAATATTATTAAAGACATAGTAGAACTCAAAAGCACCATCAATCAGCTGGATATTCTGAGCACCTATAGACTACTTCATCCAATAACAGCAAAATACACATTTTCTCAATGTAACATGGAAAATTCACCAAGATAGACCACAATCTGATTCATAAAACATGAATTTAAAAGAAAAAGTCATACAGTCTGTTGTCATATTACATGGAATTAAACTTGAAATCAATAATAGAGAGAAAGTAAAAAAATTCCAAAATACTTGATGATTAGACAACACATATCTAAATGGCATATGGGTCAAAGAAGAAACACAAGAAAAAATTTAAAATATGTTGAACTACAAGGTTGAACTACAAGTAGATAAAAGCACAAATTATCAAAATATGTGGGATACAGAGCTTTGTGGGAAACTTATAGCAGGGAATGCAGATATTAGAATATAGAAAAGGTCTAAAATCAATAAACTAAAAATCTACATTAGAAAATCGGTTTTAAAAAGGAAAAATTAATTTTTAAGAAAGCAGAAGAAAATATTAGAGTAGAATTCAATGAAATTGAAAATAGTAAATTAATACAGAAAATCAATGAAACCAAAAGCTGGTTCTTTGAAAGGATCAATAAAATTGACAAGCCTCTAGCTAAGGTAACTATTAAAAAAGAGAAAGGACAGAAATTGCCAGTATGAGAAATGAAATGGGGGCATCATTACCGATCTCATGTACTTTAGAGGACAATCAAGAAATATTGCAAATAACTCTATGACAAAATATTTGATAACCTAGATAACATAGACCAATTGTTTGAAAGACACAATCTACCAAACTCGCACAGAAAGAAACAGACAATCTGAATAAGCCTATATCTACTAATAAAATTGAATAAATATTTAACCTATCAAAACAGAAATAAGCCTAGCCCTACACAGGTTCACTGGTGAATTATATCAAATATTCAAATAATAATTTATTTTTAAAAAATCAAAAAGTGGGCAAAGAATATGAACAGACATTTCTCAAAGAAGACATCTCTGCAGCCAACAGACACATGAAAAAATGTTCATCATCACTAGCCATCAGAGAAATGCAAATCAAAACCACAATGAGATACCATCTCATACCAGTTAGAATGGTGATCATTAAAAAGTCAGGAAACAACAGGTGCTGAAGAGGATGTGGAGAAATAGGAACACTTTTACACTGTTCGTGGGATTGTAAACTAGTTCAACCATTGTGGAAGACAGTGTGGCGATTCCTCAAGGATCTAGAACTAGAAATACCATTTGACCCAGCCATCCCATTACTGGGTATATACCCAAAGGATTATAAATCATGCTGCTATAAAGACACATGCACATGTATGTTTATTGCGGCACTATTCACAATAGCAAAGACTTGGAACCAACCCAAATGTCTATCAATGACAGACTGGATTAAGAAAATGTGGCACATATACACCATGGAATACTATGCAGCCATAAAAAAGAATGAGTTCATGTCCTTTGTAGGGACATGGATGCAGCTGGAAACCATCATTCTCAGCAAACTACTGCAAGAATAGAAAACCAAACACCACATGTTCTCACTCATAGGTGGAATTGAACAATGAGAACACTTGGACACAGGAAGGGGAACATCACATACCTTTTGGGGGGTGGGGTAAGGGGGAGAGATAGCTTTAGGAGATATACCCAACGTAAATGACAAGTTAATGGGTGCAGCACACCAACATAGCACATGTATACATATGTAACAAACCTGCACGTTGTGCACATGTACCCTAGAACTTAAAGTATAATAAAAAATAAAATAAAATAAAAAATAAAAATAAAAAAAAATAATAATTTATACCAATTCTTTACAATCTCTTTCGGAAAATTGAAATATGGACATTATGTTCTAAGTCATTCTATGAGGCCAGCAAAGAATACCAAAACCTGACAAAGACATTGTAAAAAAAAAAATGCAGATGAATATCTCTCATAAACCTAGATGCAAAGATCCTTAACAAATAGCAAATTGAGTGCAGCAGTGTATAAAAATATATACAGTATGGTCAGGTGGAATTTACCCCAGGTATGCAAAGCTGTCTCAAAATTTATAACCAATCAATGTAATATATCACATCATCAGAAAAAGAATCACATGATCGTATCAATAAATGCAGGAAAAAAATTGACAAATCTAACACCCATTTATGATTTTTAAAATCAATACACTGGGAATAGGGGGAATCTTCTTTAATTTTACAAAGAAAATCTACAAAAAAAATCTACAGCTAACATAGCCTTAGTGGTGAGACTCTAACTTTCCCAGTAAGATCAGGAACAAGACAAGAATTTTCTCTCTCATCACCCCTCTTCGACATTGTTTTAATAATCTGAGCTAATGCAATAAGATAAGCAAAAAATTAAAATGTATATAGATTGGGAGAGGAAAAAATAAACAGTCTTGTTAGCAGATGACTTGATTATCTGTGTAGCATATTATAAAGAATCAACAAAATAACTGGAGTAACAAGTGATTATAGCAAGGTTGCAGGATATGAGGTTAATATATGCAAGTCAATCACTTTTTTATGTAACATCAATTAAGTGAAATTTGAAATTTAAAATGCAATACCATTTTCATTAGTAACCCCCACAACTAAGTGCTTTGTTATAAATTTAAGAAAATGTGTTCAAAATATATCTGAAGAAACCTACAAAACTGAAGAAATAAATCAAAGAAAAATAAATAAGCAAATAAGTAGATACATATTCCATGTTCATGCACAGGAATACACAATACTGTCAAGGTATAAGTTCTTTATACTTTGATCTATAGGTTCAATGCAATTCCAATCAAAATTCTGGCAAATTATATAGTAGCTATTGACAAACTGGTTTGAAGTGTACTTGGAGAGGCAAAAGACCCAGAAAAGCCAGCACAATATTGAAGAAGAACAAAGTTGGAGCACTGATACTATCCAATTGTAAGACTTACTATAAAACTTCAGTTATCAAGGCAGTATGTTATTTGAAAAAAAAATGCACATAGATCAATGGAGCAGAAAGAAAAGCCCAAAAATAAACCCATATAAATATTATGAGTGGATTTTTGACAAAGTAGCAAGGGAAGACAATGAAAAAATAACTTTTTCAACAAAAGGATGCTGTGTCAGAATGACTATCTGTATGAAAGCATACCATAACTACAATAGAAGAGAAAATCTAGATGACCTTGGGTTGGCAATGACTTTCTTTTTCAGTGAGACAGGGTCTCTTCTCTCTCTCTTCTCTTCTCTCTCTCTCTCTCTCTCTCTCTCTGTCACTCAGGCTGGAGTGCAGTGGCATGATCATAGCTCACTGTAGCCTCCATTTTTTGGCTCAAGTGATCCTCCTGCCTCAGTCACCCAAATAACTGGGATTAAAAGTGTGTTGCACCTTGCCTGGCAATTTTGTTTAGTTTTAAAGAGACAGGGTCTCATTACACTGCCCAAGCTTGTCTCTAACTCATGGCTTCAAATGTTCCATTCCTCTTGCCTCAGCCTCCTGAGTTGCTGGGATTACAGGCATAAACTACTGCACCCACTGTCAATGATGTTTCAGATACAACATCAAATTCAGAATCCATAAAATATTTTTTGAGACAGAATTTCACTCTGTCATTCATACTGGAGTGCAGTGGTGCAATCTTGGCTCACTGCAACCTCTGCCTCCTGAGTTCAAGCAATTCTCCCACTTCAGCCTCTCAAGTAGCTAGGATTATAAGCATGCACCACCATACCTGGCTAATTTTGTATTTTTAGTAGAAACTGGGTTTCACCATGTTGGCCAGGGTGGTCTTGAAATTATAACCTCAAGTGGTCCAGCTGCCTCAGCCTCCCAAAGTGCTGGGATAACAGGCATGAGACACTGCATCTTGCCTTATGAAATAATTGATAAATTGAATTTCAGTAAAATTAAAATTTCTGGTTTTGAAAGACACTGTCAGGAGAATGAAAAGAGAAGCCACAGACTAGAATAAAATATGTACAAAAGACATACCTAAAGAACTGCTATTCAAAGTGTACAAAGAACTCTTAAAACTCAATAATAAGAAAATTAAAAACCTAATTTTAAAAATGGGCCAAAGACCTTAATGGATTTCCAACAGAGAATATATACAAATGTCAAATAAGTATATATGATTATATCACATATAATTATGAACAGGCAGATTAAAACAATCATGAGACACCAATACACACCTATTAGGATGGCTAATGTTAAGACCACTGACAATATCAAAAATCCTGGTGAAGATGTATAGCAACAAGAAATCTCACTCATTGCTGATAGAAATGCAAAATTATATGACACTTTGGAGAACAGTTTGGCAGTTTCTTACAAAACTAAATATACTCCTACCATATGATCCAGCAATCATGCTTCTTGGTATTTATCCAAAGGAGCTGAAAACTATGTCCACACAAAAACCTACACACAGATGTTCATAGCAACTTTTTTCATAATTGCCAAAATGTAGAATTAATCAAGATATATTTCAGTAAGTGAATAGATAAATTGTGGTACATCTAGACAATAAAATATTATCTATTACTAATAATAAATTGTCAATCCAAGAAAATGCATTGAGGAAACTCAAAAATACATTACTAAGTGAAGTAAGTAAATCTGAAAAGTCTACATATTGTATGACTTCAACTATATGACATTATGGAAATGGCAAAACTATGGAGATAGAAAAAAGTTCAGTGATTATCAGGGGTTAGCAGTAAGTGAGGGATAAATAGGTTGGGCACACAGGAACCTTAAGACCATTAATTTCTTATGTATAATACCATAATGGTGGATACATGTCTTTACAAATTGGCCCAAACCCATAGAATGTACAGCACAATGAATGACCTCTAATATAAACTATGAACTCTGTGTGATAATGCTGGCAATGTAAATTTATCAATAGTAACAAATGTATTACCCTTGTAAGGGATATTGATAATGTGGGAGGCTATGCATGTGTGGAGGCAAGTGGTATATAGAAAATCTATGGTCTTTCTACTCAATTTTTCTGTGAAACTTAAACATATCTAAAAATAAATGTGTTTACAAATTACTATTGAAGTTCAACAGTATATTAGAACTTATTGAGTGAGAATCAGTAAACTTGGAGATACGTTGGTAGAGAAAAATAAGTACATAAAAATAAACACACCCTTAGAGAAATGTGGGACAACATTGGGCGTATTAATATACATGTAATGTGAGTACAAGAAAGAGAGGAGAAAAAGGAGCAGAATAAATATTTTAAGAAATACCTCCTGAAACTTTCAAATTTAATTAAAAACTATGTAGACGTTCAAAAAGTTAAACAAATTCCATATAGGTTAAACACTGAGTAGTCCACTGCAAGACATGTTATAATAAAACAATCGATAGACAAAAAAATATATATATCTTGGAAGGAGAAAGAGAAAAATGACATTTTACATTCAAGAGAAGCTCAATAAGATTGCAGCTGATATATCATCATAAATTATTGCTGTAATTTGGCTATAATTTGAATGTTTGTTTCTCTCCAAATTCATACATTGAAGTCCTAAAGCCCAGGTTGATTGTGTTAGGAAGTAGGTGATGAGTAATGAAAATGGATTTCTCATGATTGAGATTAGTGTCCTTATAAAAAATGACCCCAGAGGCATCCGCAATTACTGAGGTTTGAGTAGGCAGTTTTCCCCTCACAGTGTGAACAAAGCCGCCAGGAAGTTCAAATTCGGTGGAGCTTACCACAGCTCGGCAAAGCCACTGTAGCCAGACTGCCTTTCTACATTCCTCCTCTCTGCACAGAGCTTCTCTAAAAGGAAAAAAGCAGCCCCATACAAGGGCTTATAGATAAAACTTCCATCTCCCTGGGACAGAACACCTGTGGGAAGGGGTGGCTGTGGGCACAGCTTCAGCAGACTTAAACGTTCTTGCCTGCAAGCTCTGAAGGATCTCACAGCACAGTGCTGGAGCTCTACTAAGAGACAGACTACCTCCTCAAGTAAGTCCCTCACCCCATGTCCCCTGACTGGGAGATACCTCTCAGCAGGTGTCTACAGACACCTCATACAGGAGAGCTCCGGATGGCATTTGGAGTGTGCCCCTCTGGGACAAACTTCCAGAGGAAGGAACAGGCAGCAATGTCTGCTGATCTGCAGATTCCACTGATGATACCCAGGCAAACAGGGTCTGGCATGGAACTCCAATAAATTCCAGCAGACCTGCAGCACAGGGGACTGACTGTTAGAGGGAAAACTAACAAACAGAAAGAAATAGCATCAACATCAACAAAAAAGGCATCCACACAGAAACCTGATCCGAAGGTCACCAAAATCAAAGACAAAAGGTAGATAAATCAATGAAGATGAAAAAAAAACGCAGAAACAGGCTGAAAATTCCAAAACCCAAAATGCCTCTTCTCCTCCAAAGGATCAACTCCTGGCCAGCAAGAGAATAAAACTGGACAGAGAATGAGTTTGACAAATTGACAGAAGTAGGCTTCAGAATGTGGGTAATAACAAACTCCTCTGAGCTAAAAGAACATGTTCTAACCCAATGCAAGGAAGCTAAGTACTTGAAAAAATGTGAGAGGAATTGCTAACTAGAATAACTAGCTTATAGAAGAACATAAATGACCTGATGGAGCTGAAAAATATAGCATGAGAACTTCGCAAAGCATACACAAGTATCAATAGCCAAATTGATCAAGCAGAAGAAAGGATATCAGAGATTGAAGATCAACTTAATGAAATAAAGGGTGATGACAAGATTAGAGAAAAATGAATGTAAAGGAATGAACAAAGCCTCCAAGAAATATGACACTATGTGGGAAAACCAAACCTATTTTTGTTTGGTGTACATGAAAGTGACGGGGAGAATGGAACCAAGTTGGAAAACACTATTCAGGATATTATCCAGGAGAACTTCCCCAGCCTAGCAAGACAGGTCAACATTCAAATTCAGGAAATACAGAGAACACCACAAAGATGCTCCTCAAGAATAGCAACCCAAAGACACATAATCATCAGATTCACCAAGGTTGAAATGAAGAAAAAATGTAAGGGCAGCCAGAGAGAAAGGTCAGGTTACCCACAAAGGGAAGCCCATCAGACTAGCAGCAGATCTCTCTGCAGAAATCCTACAAGCCAGAAGAGAGTGGGGACAAATATTCAATATTTTTAAAGAAAAGAATTTTCAACCCAGAATTTCATATCCAGCCAAACTAAGCTTCATAAGCAAAGGAGAAATAAAATCCTTTACAAACAAGCAAATGCTGAGCGATTATGTCACCACCAGGCCTGCCTTACAAGAGCTCCTGAAGGAAGCACTAAAAACAGAAAGGAAAAACCAGTACCAGCCACTGCAAAAACATACCAAATTGTAAAGACCCTCAACAATATGAAGAAACTGCATCAACTAATGGGCAAAACAACCAGCTAGCTTCAAATGACAATATCAAATTCAAACATAACAATATTAACCTTAAATGTAAAAGGGCTAAACACCCCAATTAAAATACACAGACTGGAAAATTGGATACAGAGTCAAGACTCATCAATGTGCTGTATTCAGGAGACACATCTCGCATGCCAAGACACACATAAGCTCAAAATAAGGCATGGAGGAAGATTTACCAAGAAAATGGAAACCAAAAAAAAAAAAAAAAAAAAGCAGGGGTTGCAATCCTAGTCTCTGATAAAACAGACTTTAAACCAACAAACATTAAAAAAAAAAAAAAGGAGGGCATTACATAATGGTAAAGGAATCAATGCAACAAGAAGAGCTAACTATCCTAAATGTATATGTACCCAATACAGGAGCACCCAGATTCATAAAGGAAGTTCTTAGAGATCTACAAAGAGACTTAGACTCCCACACGATAATAGTGAGAAACTTTAACATCCCACTGTCAATATTAGACAGATCAACAAGACAGAAAATTAATAAGGATATTCAGGACTTGAGCTCGGCTCTGGACCAAGTGGACCTAATAGACATCTACAGAACTCTCCACCCCAAATCAACAGAATATACATTCTTCTCAGCACCACATCGCACTTATTCTAAAATGGATCACATAATTGGAAGTAAAACACTCTTCAGCATGGAAATCATTACAAACAGTCTCTTAGACCACAGTGCAATCAAATTAGAACTTTGGGATTAAGAAACATTCAAAACTGCATGACTTCATGGAAACTGAACAACCTGCTTCTGTAGGACTACTGGTTAAACAAGGAAATTCATGCAGACATAAATAAGTTCTTTCAAACCAATGAGAACAAAGACACAATGTACCAGAATCTCTGGGACACAGCTAAAGCAGTGTTTAGAGGGAAATTTATAGCACTAAATGCCCACTTCAGAAAGATGGAAAGATCTAAAAGTGACACCCTAACATCACAATTAAAAGAACTAGAGAAGCAAGTACAAATAAACTCAAAAGCTAGCAGAAGACAAGAAATAACTAAGAGCAGAACTGGAGGACATAGAGACATGAAAAACACTTCAAAAAATCAATGAATCTAGGAGCTGGTTTTTTGAAAAGATTAACAAAATAGATAGATCGCTAGCCAGATTAAAAAAAGAAGAAAAGATAGAAGAATCAAATAGACACAATAAAAAATGATAAAGGGGATATCACCACTGATCCCACAGAAATACAAACTACCATCAGAGAATACTATCAATACCTCTACGCAAATAAACTAGAAAATCTAGAAAAAATGGATAAATTTCTTGACACATACACCCTCACAAGACTAAACCAGAAAGAAGTTGGATCCCTGAATAGATTAATAACTAGTTCTGAAATTGAGGCGTAATTAATAGCCTACCAGCCAAAAAAAAGCCCGGAAACAGACAAATTCACAGCCAAATTCTACCAGAGGTACAAAGAGAGTCTGGTACCATTCCTTCTGAAACTATTCCAAACAATAGAAAAAGAGGGACTCCTCCCTAATTCATTTTATGGGGCTAGTATCATCCTGATACTGAAACCTAGCAGAGACATACACACGCAAAACGAAAATTTCAGGCCGATATCCCTCATGAACACTGATGTGAAAATCCTCAATAAAATACTGGCAAACTGAATCCAGAAGCACGTCAAAAAACGTATCTATTATGAACAAGTCGGTTTCATCCCTGGAATGCAAGGCTGATTAAACATACACAAATCAATAAACGTAATCCATCACATGAACAGAACCAATGACAAAAATCAAATGATTATCTAAATAGATGCAAAAAAGACCTTTGATAAAATTCAACACCCCTTCATGCTAAAAACTCTCAGTAAACTAGATACTGATGGGACGTATCTTAAAATAATAAGAGCTATTTATGACAAACCCACAGCCAATATCATACTGAATGAGCAAAAGCTGGAAGCATTCCCTTTGAAAACCAGAGCAAGACAAGGGTGCCCTCTCTCACCACTCCTATTCAACATAGTATTGGATGTTCTGTCCAGGGCAATCAGGCAAGAGAAAGAAATGAAGGGTATTCAAATAGGAAGAGAGGAAGTCAAATTGTCTCTGTTTGCAGATGACATGATTGTATATTTAGAAAACCCATTATCTTAGTTGAAAATCTCCTTAAGCTGATAAGCAACTTCAGCAGAGTCTCAGGATACAAAATCGATGTGCAAAAATCACAAGCATTCCTATACAACAATAATGGACAAGCAGAGAGCCAAATCATGAGTGAACTCCCATTCACAATTGCTACAAAGAGAATAAAATACCTAGGAATACAACTTATAAGGGATGTGAAGGATATCTTCAAGGAGAACTACAAACCACCACTCCAGGAAATAATAGAGGACACAAACAAATGGAAGAACATTCCATGCTCATGGATAGGAAGAATCAATATCGTGAAAATGGCCATACTGCCCAAAGTAATTTATAGATTCAATGCTACTCCCATCAAGCTACCATGGACTTTCTGCACAGAAGTAGAACAAACTACTTTAAATTTCGTATGGAACCAAAAAAGAGCTCTTATAGCCAAGACAATTCTAAGCAAAAAGAACAAAGCTGGAGGCATCATGCTACCTGACCTCATACTATACTACAATTCTACAGTAAAAAAAACAGCATGATACTGGTACCAAAACAGATATATAGACCAATGGAACAGAACAGAAGCCTCAAAAAGAATGTTACACATTTACAACCATCTGATCCTTGACAAACCTGACAAAAACAAGCAATGGGGAAAGGATTCCCTATTTAATAAATCATGTTTGGAAAACTGGCTAGCCATATGTAGAAAGCTGAAACTGGACCCCTTCCTTATACCCTATTCAAAAATTAACTCAAGATGGATTAAAGACTTAAACATAAGACCTAAAACCATAAAAACCCTAGAAGAAAACCTAGGCAATGCCATTAAGGACATAGGCATGGGCAAAGACTTTATGACTAAAACACCAAAAGCAATGGCAACAAAAGCCAAAACTGACAAATGAGATCTAATTAACAAGCTTCTGCACAGCAAAAGAAACTATCATCAGAGTGGACAGGCAACCTAGAGAATGGGAGAAAATTTTTGCAATCTATCCATCTGACCAAGGGCTAATATCCAGAATCTACAAAGAACATAAATTTACCAGCAAAAAACCAACAACCTCATCCAAAAGTGGACAAAGGATATAAACAGACACTTCTCAAAAGAAGACATTATGTGGCTCATCATCACTGGTCCTCAGATAAATGCAAATCAAAACCATAATGAGATACCATCTCATGTCAGTTAGAATGGCAACCAAAAAGTCAGGAAACGACAGATGCTGGAGAGGAAGTGGAGAAATGGAAACGATTACACTGTTCGTGGGAGTGTAAATTAGTTCAACCATTGTGGAAGACAGTGTGGCGATTCCTCAAGGATCTGGAACCAGAAATATCATTTGACCTAGCAATCCCATTACTGGGGGTATATCCAAAGCATTATAAATCATTCTACTATAAAGAAACATGCACACGTATGTTTATTGCAGCACTGTTTACAATAGCAAAGACTTGGAACCAACCCAAATACCCATCGATGATAGACTGGATAAAGAAAATGTGGCACATATACACCGTGGAGTACTATGCAGCCATAAAAAAGGATGAGTTCATGTCCTTTGCAGGGACATGGATGAAGCTGGAAGCAATCATTCTCAGCAAAGTAACACAGGGAACGAAAACCAAACACTACATGTTCTCACTCATAAGTGGCAGTTGAACAATGAGAACACATGGACATAGGGAGGGGAACGTCAAACACCAGGACCTGTTAGTGGGTGGGAGCTAGGGGAGGGATAACATTAAGGGAAATACCCTAACATAGATGACAGGTTGATAGGTGCACCAAACCACCATGGCACGTGTGTGTATACCTGTGTAACAGACCTGCATGTTCTGCACATGTATCCCAGAACTTAAACAAACACACAAACAAACCCTAAGGGATAGCTTGTCCTATCATGTGAGTAGGCAGTGAAATGGTACCATCTACGGAGAAGCAGGCCCTAACTAGGCACTGAGTCTGATGATGTTTTAATCTTGTATTTCCTAGTATTCAGAGCTGTGAGAAATAAATTTTTGTCATTTATAAGCCACTTAGTTTGTGACATTTTGTTATAGCAACCAAAACATCTAAGATAACAATGGAGTTCAGAAAGAAGTGGGATTACCTAGTCAATGTGATAGAAAAAAAAAAGAAACTGTATCAACTTAGAAACTTAAAATCCAGCAAAACTGGCTTTTAAAAGTGAAGGTAAGATAAACGAAAATTGAGAGAGTATATTGCTGGCCAGCCCATACTAGCAAGCAAATCATAACAATGAAATTTTCAGGCTGAAAGGAAGTGATACGACTCAACTACTTAAATCTACATGAAAAAAAAACAGTATCATTATAGAGAATTATGTAGAAAATACAAAAGACAGCAAAATTGCATATTTATTTTATTCTCTTAAAGTAATTTAAAGACAATTGTATAGAACAATCTTAATCTAATTGTATTGTTGATGCTATAACATATAACAATGCTACATAAAGAAGTATTTTGACAATAACAGCATTAAGGAGGCAGGTAAGACCAAAGCTATATGGAGTAAGAAAATAACACTCGATGGTAATGTGAATCCAGAAATGGTAAATAAAAACATTAATATAAGAAATCTATAAGTATATATTTGCTTTATTTTTATAACATTAAAATATGTAAAATTATATTAAGAAATAATTATAACAATGTTATATACTGTACATTATTATATTATATATACTATGATATAAGGGTGATCTGTCTCATTGTTATATTATTGTAATATAAAAACAATAATTTGTGTTATTATATTATAATTAAATTAGAGATAATATATTATATATAATAAACATTTATAATATATAATATACATCATATGTATATTACATGTATGTATATATGATATACATAATATGCATATTATATATTTTTGTATAAATAGTATATTACATATACTATTAGTATATACTATATATGTTATATATTATGTAGAATAATATATTAATAGAATATGTTACTATATTAAATATTTCATATTCATGCATATCTCAACATTAAAAGGGGAAGAAGGAAGTACAGTTATATAAGAATAATGTTCTAATATCTTATAGAAATTAAGTAAATACAAATCTGAAAGTGATTCTGAAAAATTGAGATGAACACTGTAAGCCTTAGAACCACTGTGACTCAAAAATATACTATAAAAATTATTAAAGTCATAACAATGCTATCCTAAAGACTATTAACTTACTACAAAAGTGAAGTAATATAAGAGGTAAATGAGAAACAGAGGCAGAAAAAAAGATTAGATATTTAGAATACAAAAAGTAAAATGGCATAAGTCCATCTATATCGATAACATTTAATATAATGGATTAAACAATCTAATAAAAAAATGGATTATCAGTCTGGATAAGATAGCAAAATCCAACTATATGCAATCTACAGAAGACACTATGTAGATTTAAAGACACAAGCATATTGAAAGTAAAAAACAAAAAAATGGAAGTGTTAAACCATGCAAACAGTAACCATAACAGAGCTGGAATGGCTATGTTAACATCAAAAAGTATATACTTAAAAAACAAAATATATTACTAGAGATAAAGAGGACATGTTAAAATAATAAAAGGTCACTCCATCAGGAAGATATAACAGTAAATAAACATTTGCAAATCTAAAAACAGAGCCCCAAACGGCATGTAACAAAAACGGACAAAATTGAAAGGAGAAATGGACAGTTACAATAATATATAATACTTCAATACCCCACTTTAAATAATAGATAGAAAATCTACACGGAAGACCAATGAGAAAATAGAGGGCTTGACTAATGCTATAGATATAAAAGCATTATTATGTCTATATATAGACATAATAGCATTAATAGTCATCTATAGAGCAATCCATCTAACAAAAGCAGAATAGGCATTCTTCTCAAGTGCACATGGAACAGTCTTCAAATAGACCACATTCTTGGTTACAAAACAAGTTTAAATAAATTAAAAAGAATTGATGTATTATAATGTATGTTCTCCAATTACAATGAAATGAAAATTCATAATATAAAAATATTTGGTAAATACTTGGAAATTAAACAACAAACTTCTAATTAACTCAAAAGAGAAATCACAAGGGAAATTTAATAATACTTTTAGATGAATGAAAAAAGAACACACCAACACTTATGGGTTGCGGCTAAATAAATAATTATAATTTTTTTACTGATAATGTCTCTATTGAAGAAGAAGAAATTGGCTTGAATCAATACTCTAATCTTTCACTTTCAGAAACTAAAAATAAAAGTGAATTTTCACCAACACAGGTAAAAGGAAAGGAAGAGCGAAGAATAGAACTGGCATTAATTAAATATAGAATCAGGAAAAAAGCAATAGAGGAAAATTAACAACCACAAAGTTGGTCCTTTGAAAAAAATTAACAAAATTTTAAAATTTTAGCAAGACTAATAACAAAAGAAAACTCAATAGAATTCAGAAGTAGAAGCCTGTCCTATACTTCGGACCAACTGTCTGCAAATTGGGGTTTCCATGAACCCCCACCTTGGGTACAATTTGCTGAAGTGACTCGCAGAACTCAAGGAAGTACTTTACTTATATTTGCCCATTTATTATAAAGGATATTACAAAGGATACAGAGGAATAACCAGATGGAAGAGATGCATAGGGCCTCTTCAATGTATGGAAAAAGGGGTGTGGCACCCTCTAGAAACCTCCAAGTGTTTAGTAATCCAGAAGCTCATCTGAACCCTGTCCTTGTAGATTTTTATGGAGCCTTCATTACATAGGCATGTTTGTTTACATCATTGTTGATTAATTCAGTGTTCAGGCCCTCTCACCTCTCTAGCTTGGGGAGGGGCTAAAAGTCCCAGACCTCGAATTATACCCTAGCCTTTCTGGCTGCCAGCCCCAGTTCTGAGACCATCTAAAGGCCACTAGTCATAGGTCATCTCATTAGCATACAAAGGAAACTCATCACTCCTGAGATCCCAAGAGTTTTAGGAACTGTATATCAGGAAATTTGAATAAATACTAAATATATATTTCACAATATTACAGTCTGCTCCCAGTCCTCAAACATAAATCTCTTACAGCAAAGGAATCATATAGGTCAAAAGATATCACCATCTTACTAGAATTTTATTTATTCATTGATGATTAGTCCAGTCCATCTTCATATTGTATGAAAATGTCTCCCAGGTGAGACTACTCAAGTTTACAGGTTTCCGCTTGATTTTGTCAAGTTTTGAAGACAGGAGTGGTCTTGGCGAACATATTACTTCACCCTTTCAGGCATCTGGTATTATTGAGCTAAGAAGTAATATTATTCTGTTGCTCTGAGCCTCATTACATAATCAATTTATTCATTCCTTTACTCTCAGCTACTATTCCTACTACGCATTAATACCCAAACTTTTTCACAATAGGAAGGGACGTTAAGATCTGCCACTATCCTGATTTAGATTACAGACAGCAATACCAGTCTACCAAGTAACTTCCTATCAGTCCGCTTTCATTTACATAGGGTACAGTTACATGGGTGCAGAACTAGTGAGCCATTTTTTTTTTACCAGACAATATAGCTGCGTTTACCCTTAGCCCCAGATGAGATGAAGGTACAGCCCACTCCCTGAGTGACAAACTGTCCCTGGTTGCTGGGAAGGCTCAATCCTGGATAGTCCTATCCCACATTGGGAAGAAAGAGGAGACATTTCAGTGAGGAACTTTAGTTGCACCCAAAAGCAAATTAATAATGCATCATAGAGTGTCAAAAGTGAGACCTCAGTCAAATTATTGATTTACATAGCTGCTGTTGCTTGTTGAATTATCTCTAGTCTTTGAAATATGATTTTAAGTTATTTGAAAGAAGTAAGATGATGAGAGATGCATAGCATTAATCATTTGAATAGTAGAAATACAATGCACATAAGTATTATAAAAAGAAAACTTGTATGCCAGAACAAAACAAAAAGACCTTTTTTCATTTTCAATATGGAGCCAACTTAAAACATCAAGAAGAAAATTAAATCCAGATTCTTCTTTAAAGGCTTGTAACCAAGGGGCCGCTATTCTCATTTTTTTCTAGATGTGTTTCTACTTCATGAGAACTATTTATATATGCAACAAAAGGTGTGTGCCACCATATATACAGTCTTTTGCTCAGCTAATACATAATCTAAAGCAATGGGGTTTTTTAGTATAACCTTAGCCAAAAATCAATAGCTTTTTGTTAAACTGGGGTAGAAGCGGTTTTATTGGCAATATTTCCTAAAGGTATAGAAAGATTTCTAATCATGTTTTCATGGAATATGACATCTTGCTATGGCAAAAGCATTTTCTCAATGAAATGCATTAACCTATCTTCTTGATGTCCAGGCATGTAATTGTAAATGTCCTCAAAATAGAATTTCTGTTTAAACTAGATCACTGGTTACACCTGGAGAAAAGTTTGAGGAAACTATTCCAGTGTTAGTATTCTTCAGAGCTTTATACAAATAGAGGATGATCAAATGTTCTAAGAAATATTGTCCTTCAGTTTGGCAGAACAGGGATTGGTCAACAATATCTGATATGGTTCTTTCTAATGGGTTTTCAGGAAACCTTATATTCAATGACATTTCCAACAAACAAAATATTCAGGTTGGAGGCCATAATCTTTGACATCTTTGTCTCCCAGGAGCTCATTGTTAAAAGAATCTTTAATTTAGATTTTTAGTGAAGTTTTATAAGGCCTTGGGAATAATGATGAATGTTGCCTTTAAGGAGAACTGATTTGTAGGCTCCCTCATCTTGGCACATGGACCTTTCTGTTATTATTTTAAAAGAAGAAAATTGGTGTTTTCCAAGTGAGGTAGAGCAGAAGTTAAGCAATACTAATGGAAAAGCCTTAGGCTAGAGAAGCTTAAACATTTCTGTAAGCGTTTCCATTGATTATTTTATTTTATTTTTCCATAAATTATTGAGATACAGGTGGTATTTGGTTACATTAGTAAGTTCTTTAGTGGAGATTTGTGAGATCCTAGTACACCCATCACCCAAGCAGTATACACTGCACCATATGTGTTGTCTTTTATCCCTTGCCCCCCTCTTACTCTTCCCCCCACAAGTCCTCAAACTGTCTTTTATCCCTTACCCCCTTCCCACTCTTCCCACCAAGCCCCCAAAGTCCACTGTATCATTCTTATGCCTTTGCATCCTCATAGCTTAGCTCTCACATATCAGTGAGAACATATGATGTTTAGTTTTCCATTCCTGGGTTACTTCACTTAGAATAGTAGTCTCTAATCTCATCCAGGTCATTGGAAATGCTGTTAGTTCATTCCTTTTTATGGCTGAGTAGTATTCTATCACACACACACACACACACACACACACCACTTTCTTTTTTTTTTTTATTATACTTTAAGTTCTAGGGTACATGTGCATAACGTGCAGGTTGTTACATATGTATATTTGTGCCATGTTGGTGTGCTGCACCCATCAACTCGTCAGCACCCATCAATTCATCATTTATATCAGGTATAACTCCAATGCAATCCCTCCCCCGTCCCCTCCCCATGATAGGCCCCGGTGTGTGATGTTCCCCTTCCGGGTCCAAGTGATCTCATTGTTCAGTTCCCACCTATGAGTGAGAACATGCGGTGTTTGGTTTTCTGTTCTTGTGATAGTTTGCTAAGAATGATGGTTTCCAGCTGCATCCATGTCCCTACAAAGGATGCAAACTCATCCTTTTTTATGGCTGCATAGTATTCCATGGTGTATATGTGCCACATTTTCTTAATCCAGTCTGTCACTGATGGACATTTGGGTTGATTCCAAGTCTTTGCTATTGTGAATAGTGCTGCAATAAACATACGTGTGCATGTGTCTTTATAGCAGCATGATTTATAATCCTTTGGGTATATACCCAGTAGTGGGATGGCTGGGTCATATGGTACATCTAGTTCTAGATCCTTGAGGAATTGCCATACTCTTTTCTTTTTTTTTTTTTTTTTTTTTTTGAGACGGAGTCTCGCTCTGTCGCCCAGGCTGGAGTGCAGTGGCCGGATCTCAGCTCACTGCAAGCTCCGCCTCCCGGGTTTACACCATTCTCCTGCCTCAGCCTCCCGAGTAGCTGGGACTACAGGCGCCCGCCACCTCGCCCGGCTAGTTTTTTGTATTTTTTTAGTAGAGACGGGGTTTCACCGTGTTAGTCAGGATGGTCTCGATCTCCTGACCTCGTGATCCGCCCGTCTCGGCCTCCCAAAGTGCTGGGATTACAGGCTTGAGCCACCGCGCCCGGCCGCCATACTCTTTTCAAAAAGTCAGGAAACAATAGGTGCTGGAGGGGATGTGGAGAAATAGGAACACTTTTACACTGTTGGTGGGATTGTAAACTACCACACCACTTTGTTTATCCACTCGTTGATCGATAGGCATTTGGGTTGGTTCCACGATTTTGCTATTGTGAATTGTGCTGCTATAAACATGCGTGTGCAAGTATCTTTTGTGAATAATGACTTCTTTTTCTCTGGGTAAATACCCAGTAGTGGGATGCTGGATCAAATGGTAGTTCTACTTTTAGTTCTTTATGGAATCTCCACGCTGTTTCCCATAGCAGCTATACTAGTTTACATTCCCACCAGCAGTATAGAAGTGTTCACTGATTGCTGCATCCACGCCAACATCCACTGTGTTTTGATTCTTTGATTATGCCCACTCTTGCAGGAGTAAGGTGGTATCGCAGTGTGGTTTCGATTTGCATTTCCCTGATCATTAGTGTTGTTCGGTATTTGTTCATATGTTTGTTGTCCATTTGTATATCTTCTTTTGAGAATTGTCTATTCATGTCCTTAGCCCACTTTTTAATGGGATTGATTTTTTTCTTACTGATTTGTATGAGTTAGTTGTAGATTCTGGATATTAGTCCTTTGTCAGTTGTATATATCGTGAAGATTTTCTCCTACTCTGTGGGTTGTCTGTTTACTCTGCTGACTGTTCCTTTTGCCATGCAAAGGTTCTTTAGTTTAATTAGGTCCCAGCTATTTGTAATTAGGTCCCAGCTATTTGTCTTTGTTTTTATTGCATTTGCTTTTGAGTTCTTTTTTTTTTTTTTTTTTTTTTTTTTTTTTTTTTGAGACAGAGTCTTGCCCTGTTGCCCAGGCTGGAGTGCAGCGGCACGATCTCAGCTCACTGCAAGCTCCGCCTCCTGGGTTCCTGCCATTCTCCTGCCTCAGCCTCCAGAGTAGCTGGGACTACAGGAGCCCGCCACCATGCCCAGCTAATTTTTTTTTTCTTTTTTTTTTTTTTTGAGACGGAGTCTCACTCTGTTGCCCAGGCTGGAGTGCAGTGGCCGGATCTCAGCTCACTGCAAGCTCCACCTCCCGGGTTTATGCCATTCTCCTGCCTCAGCCTCCTGAGTAGCTGGGACTACAGGCACCCGCCACCACGCCCGGCTAGTTTTTTGTATTTTTTAGTAGAGACAGGGTTTCACCATGTTAGCCAGGATGGTCTCGATCTCCCGACCTCGTGATCCGGCCATCTCGGCCTCCCAAAGTGCCAGGATTACAGGCTTGAGCCACCGCGCCCGGCCATCCAGCTAATTTTTTGTATTTTTAGTAGAGACAGGGTTTCACCATGTTAGCCAGGATGGTCTCGATCTCCTGACCTTGTGATCCGCCTGCCTCGGCCTCCCAAAGTGCTGGGATTACAGGCATGAGCCACCGCACCCGGCCTACTTTTGAGTACTTGGTCATGAAATCCTTGCTTAAGCCAATGTCTAGAAGGGTTTTTCCAATGTTATCTTCTAGAATTTTTACAGTCAGGTCTTAAGTTTAAGTCCTTAATCCATTTTGAGTTAATTATTATATAAGGTGATAGATGAGGATCCAGTTTCATTCTACTACGTTGCTAGCCAATTATTCCAGCACCATTTGTTGAAAAGGGTGTCTTTTACTCACTATATGTTTTTGTTTTCTTTGTAGAAGATCAGTTGGCTGTAAACATTTGGGTTTATTTCTGGGTTCTCTATTCTGTTCCATTGGCCTATGTGCCTATGTTTATACAAATCCCATGCTGTTTTCGTGACTGTGGCTTTATAGTATAGTTTGAAATTAGGTAATGTGATGCCTCCAGAAGGGACATGCCTTAATGTAATACAAGTCATCTATGACAAACCCACAGCCAACATAATACTGAATGGGGAAAAGTTGAAAGCATTCCCCCTGAGAATGAGAACAAGACAAGGATATTCACTGTCACCACTCCTCTTCAACATAGTACTGGAAGTCTTAGCCAGAGCAATCAGACAACAGGAAGAGATAAAGGGCATCAAAATCGATATAGAGGAAGTCAAACTGTTCCTGTTTACAGACGAGATGATCGTTTAACATGAAAACCCTAGGGACTCCTCCAGAAGGCTCCTAGAACTGATAAAATAATTCAGCAAAGTTTCTGGATACAAGATTCATGTACACAAATCAGTAGCTCTTTTATACACCAACAGTGACCAGGTAGAGAATCAAATCAAGACCCAATTAATTTTTTAATCCCATTTGTGTGTTCTTTCAATACAGAAGACTGAGGGTGGTATGCACAATGAAAATGTTGAAAATATTGGTTGTATGTTTTAAGTGGACTGAATTATCTGACATGTGAAATGGGTTGCTTGGTTGCTGTGAAGCTCAGAAGAAACTCCACAAGGAATAGGACAAGAGTTAAAATGGCCATGGTTAAAGATGCAATTGATAAATTCTAATTTGAAGATAACAGGTATTGGTCACAAATAAAAAGACAAGTCCGAATTACAATCAGTGGAAAGCAGCTGCAATTTTAAAAGCATGCTATTTAATTTCATGTCAAAAGAAGTGAAACCATCAGTGCTAGACTGTCAATACCTGGACCTCCTGCTGTGAGACAGGTTGAGAAGGCAGAAATCATCTGTAGAGTTATTTGCCTGACCATGACCCAAACATTCTGTCCTGAAGCAGAGGCATAGAAGGCAGTTTTCTTTTTTTTTTTTCCCTGAAACTTGAATCTCCTCCTTGTAGACAGAGATGGAAATCTCCATTCTAGAAAGGGAGGGTTGAAAAGGACAGTTCAAGCAAAGTATAGAAATAACCAAAGAGGAGGAAGGTCCAAATTCAAGAGAACTCACCCTTTACACTCAATGTCATCAGAGCTGAAAGAACTAAAGCGGTTCTGGTCGACCAGGCATTGAGTCTGGGAGGAGTATCAAATGGCTGAAAGGGGATTTGCTCTGAAACCTGTTCACAGTCCCAGAAAGATTGACCTAAAGGAAGAAACTGAGGCGCAAAATATTTTAAACTGTTTACTTGTGTCAAGATAAGGACAGCTGCCCAGAAGACTAAGACCCAAGTACCCTTGGATATAAGCTCTGATCAGTCTTTATTTATCAGCAGATTTTAAAGGGAAAAAGGGGGACCAGGAGTGTGATGATACAAAGATATCTGTCAGAAATTCCCATTGATTTACATAAATAACATTGGTTACTAATTGACTATACATTGTTGAACTATGGGGTGCAAGTTACAGTGGCCTGCATGCAGCATTATTGGGTTAATTTTTAGCTACCGGTGGCAGCTATTAGTCTAGAGTTCACATAGCAAACAGATTCAATAGATGATTACTTAAGGTGGGAAAGTGGAATGTGACTGCTATTTCATTTTCATTCACCTCTGGGCCTGATAATTTAGAGGAGATGCACATTTCTTGCCTGAAATTGTTTATTTTCTTTTTCACCGTTCCACATCTTTATCGAACTTATTCTGGTGAGAATATCTCTCTTCCATTGTTGGACATTGTGGACTATGAAATGTATTTCTTGGTCTGAGGAAATGTGACTTGTCCATTCAAAGTGGTGCAATATCTTCTGTTCTGGCCCTTCTGTAGCACTTTGAGCAGTTGCATTTTCCACCAAATAAATAATGCCTTGTCCAGGGTTGGTGTCTATCCCTGTCAAGACCCATTTGTAACCTCCCAGGATTACCAGCATCAGTCTCACTCGATAGCTATGTTTAGGGCCTTTGCTCCAGAGAATCTGTGCCACATCCATCTGCAGCCTTTCTCTTCTTTGCTGTCAGATAAAACAGTTGCCCAGGCTGGAGTGCAATGATGCAATCTCAGCTCACTGCAATCTCTGCTTCCCTGGCTCAAGTAATTCTCCTACCTCAGTCTCACGAATAGCTGGGTTTATAGGCATGAGCCACCACCCTCAGCTAATTTTTTTTTTTTTTTTGGTAGATACTGAGTTTCACCATCTTGGCCAGGCTGGTCTTGAACCCCTGACCTCAGGTGACCCACCTACCTCAGCCTCCCAAAGTGTTGCGATTACAAGTGTGAGCCACCATGCCTGGCCATGAAACAGTTCTTATTGGCATTATGTGCCTGAGAAGGTGCAAAAGGAATATATCTAGATTCAGGCCATCTCGACATTGCTGCAGCTCTTCCATATCCACTCACCATATAAACTACCATGGCCATCTTAGGTGAACACACATGGGTATCTGCTTGTTGATTGCAATCACCTTCAGAACCTGAAGTTCTTCTGATGGGCATCAGCCTATTCTATTCTAATGCACCTCCCAAATTCCATAGAGCCATGGCCCATTAGGAAATCCCCTTTAATGTGGTAGGTTTCCATTGTTCTCCAGCCTGACCATGTAGCCTGGTCATTGATCTCTGCCCATGAATCAGTAAAAACCCAAACATAGGTGCTTTTACCACTCTTCAATACTTCCATCATTGCTAGGAAGACATCATACAGTCTAGCACACTGAGTTTATTTGTTTGTACTTTCTTCAATCAGTGACATCTTTCCAAAAGGATGATGTTTCTTTTCACCTTGGAACCATGATCTACAAACCAAGAATCTCATTGTCAGTCAGTTGATAGCTGTTTATATGGCACTGTCCAAGTGTTGATAGAATCCAAGAGCTCCTCGCATAGTTCCAGATTCAGCACTAGTGGAAAAGAGGCTTCCTGATTGTATCTTCTCCTTGAACTTCCCAGGTAGCATGGTTTTGTATAAACCTTTTGCTTTTTCTAGTCCAAAGTTCCAGTGACCATTGGGAGGAGCTTGCAAGTTTTTGCCATAAGCCCCATTCTACCCTCAACATTACAATACTAAATATATATATATTATATATATATAGTTTTATATAAATTTTAGAATGTTTTTTCTAATTTTGTTAGGAAAGTCATTGGTATTTAAATAGGTATTGAATTAAATTTATAGATTGCTTTGGGTACCATGCACATTTTAACAATATCAACTCTTCCAAATCATGAATATTAAATACTTTTTCATTTTTTGGTGTTCTCTTGAATTTCTTTTATCACTGCTTTACAATTTTCATTGTAGAGATATTTTACTTTTTTGGTTAACTTAATATTCTTAGGTATTACATTTTATTTGTGGCTAAGGTAAATGAGATTACTTTTATTTTCTTTTTCAGATTGTTTGCTGTTGGCACATAAGAATGGTATTGATTTTTTATGTTAATTTTGAATCCTGCAACTTTACTGAATTTCCTTATCAATTGTAGTAATTTTCTTGTGGAGTCTTCAGGTTTTCCAAATAAGAGAGCATATCATCTGCAAACAAGGATAGTTTAACTTCTTCCATTCCAATTTGGATGTCATCCATTTCTTTCTCTTATCTGATTGCTGTAGCTAGGACTTCCAGTAATAGCTATATGCATGGTGCAAAGGGGCATCCTTGTTATATTTCAACTTTTGGGGGAAATGCTTTCAGTTTTTTCCCATCCAATATGATACTAGCTCTGGGTGTGTCATTTATGTGTATATTATGATGAGGTATGTTCTCTCTATCACATTTTTTGAGTGTTTTTATGAGCTATGCTTTTATGTTCTTTGTATACCATTTTTGAGGGTTTTTATGAAGGGATGTTGAATTGTATCACATTCTTTTTCAGCATCAGTTGGAATAATCATGTGGTTTTTGTTCTTCATTCTGATAATTTAATTTATCACATTGATTTATTTATGTGTGTTGAACTATCCTTGCATACTAGTGATAAATCCTGATTGGTCATGATTGTCTTTGTACTGTATTGTTGAATTTGATTTGCCAGTATTTCGTTGATAATTTTTTATTAATATTCCTCAAAGATATTGGCCTGTAGTTTTTTTCTTGATTTTTTTTGTTAATATTTTGATATCAGGGTAATACTGACTTCATAGAATGAGTTTAAAAATAGAGAAGCAATATTTAGTCCTCCCCTATTTTTTCAGAATAGTTTAATTAGGATTGCTATTAGTTCTTCTCTAAATGTATGGTAGAATTCAACAGTGAAGCCATCAGGTCCCCAGCTTTTCTTTACTGTAATAATTTTTACTACAGCTTTGATATTGTCATTTGTTATTGGTCTTTTCAGCTTTTGAATTTATTTCTAGTTCAATCTTGATAGGTTTTATGTATCTAGGAATTTACCCATTTCTTGTAGATGTTTAAATTTATTGGCAAATAGATGCTCACAGTAACCAATAATTTTTTTTTTTTACTTTCTGTAGTATAAGTTGTAATGTCTCCTTTTTCAGCTCTGATTTATTTTTTTTCTTGTCTTCTATTTTTAGTTAGGCCAAAGATTTGTCGAATTTATTATCACTTTTCTTCTACTAATTTTGGGTTAGTCTTCCTCTTGCTTTTCTAGTTATTTAACATGCAATATTAAAGTATTTATTTGAAGTTTATCCCCTTTTTTGATGTAGGCACTTATAGCTATAATCTTCCCTCTGAGTACTGCTTTTGCTGTATCCCATAGGTTTTGGTATATTGTGTTTCCATTATTATTTGTTTCAAAAATATTTAAATTTCCTTCCCAATTTCTTTATTGACCCACTGGTCATTCAGAAACATATTTTTAATTTCCATGTATTTGCATAGTTTCCAAAATTTCTCTTATTATTAATTTCTAGTTTTATTTTATTGTGGTCTGAGGAGATGGTTGATACTATTTCAACTTTTTGAATAATTTAACACTTGCTTTGTGACCTAACTTATGGTCTATCTTTGAGAATACTCCATATACTGAGCTAAAGAATGTGTATTCTGCAGCTCTTTGATCAAATATTTTGTAAATATATGTTATATCCCTTTGTTCTATAGTGTAGATTAAGTGCAATTTTTAAAATTAATTTTCTGTCTGAAAGACATGTCCAGTGCAGAAAGTGGACAGTAGAAGTCCCTAGCTATTATTGTATTGGAATCTATGTCTCTCTTTACCACTAACAATACTTGCTTTATGTATCTGGGTGCTCTAGTGTTGGGTGCAAATGTACTTAAAATTGTTATATTGTCTTGATAAATTGATACCTTTATCATTATATAGTGAGCATCTTTGTCTCTTCTTATGGCTTTTCTCTCAAAATTGATTTTGTCTGAAATAAGTATAGCTACTTCAGCTTTTATTTTTCTTTCCATTAGCATAAAATATATTTTCCATCCCTTTATTTTCAGTCCATCTGTGTCTTTATAGGTGAAGTATCTTTCTTGTCGGCAACACATTAGTGGATCTTGTTTTTTTATCCATTCAACTACACTAATTGAAGACTTTAGTCCATTTTCATTTAATTTTATAAGAGTAAGTAAGGACTTACTCTTGTCATTTTGTTATTTGTTTTCTGGTTGTTTTGTGTTCATAGCTCATCATAATAAAGCCGTATATGACAGACCCAGAGCTAGTATCACGCTGAATGGGAAAAAAAACTGAAAGCATTTCCCCTAAAATTTGAAACATAACAAGGATGCATATAGCTAGTACTGGAAGTTCTAGCTACAGCAATCAAACAAGAGAAAGAAATGGAGGGGATCCAAATTGGAATGGAAGAAGTTAAATTATCCTTGTTTGCACATGATATGATCTCTTACTTGGAAAAACCTGAAGACTCCACAAGAAAACTATTACAACTGATAAAGAAATTCAGTAAAGTTGCAGGATTCAAAGTCAACATAAAAAACTCAGTATCATTCCTATGTGCCAACAGTGAACAATCTGAAAAAAAAATTAAAAAGTAATCTCATTTACCTTAGCCACAAAAAAAGTAATACCTAAGAATATTAGGTTAACCAAAAAAGTAAAATATCTCTACAATGAAAACTGTAAAGCAGTGATAAAAGAAATTCAAGAGGACACCAATAAATGAAAAAAATATTTCATATTCATGATTTGGAAGAGTCAGTATTATTAAAATGTACATGGTGCCCAAAGCAATCTATAAATTTAATTCAATACCTATTAAAATACCAATGACTTTCTTAACAGTAGTAGAAAAAAAATTCTAAAATTTGTATGAAACTACAAAGACCCAAAATAACTGTAGCTCACAATCAGCAGCTTGGGGTTGGGGAAGGGTGATGACAGCACTCTCCTAGCCACCCCAGCTTTCTTGGTAGGTCACATGCCCCAGTCAGCACCAATAGTCATGTAAATGGTGCTGTTTCTGTGGCCTAGACTGCCACCAAAGCCTACCTAGAACCTCAGAGCACTTTCGCCTACAGTGGTTTGGGCTGCAGAACCTCAAGCTCCAACCACTAGAATCATAAAATCTCCTCTGACTAGGGCTGGTTTGAATGCTTGCTCCATGGGTGGGTGTCATCTGAGTTAGATCAGTTTTTCCTTTCTTCTATAACGGGACAGCACTGAGTTCAATGACACACAATTGCTGAGTGCTCCCTTTGCCCCATCTCACAGTAATGCTTTCTGCAACATGTTGCTGCTACAGGGGAGTAGGGCAGGGGTGGCATCAGCAGTTCAAGACTGTGAATGCTTACCTGATTTTTGCTTCTTATGAAGGTGCTTTTCTTTGTAGATAGTTGTTAAATTGGTGTCCTTGTGTGAGGTACAATAGGTGAAGCTTTCTATTCGACCATCCTGCTCTGCCTCCCGCCCCTACCTTTACATTTTTGTTCTAGTTTCAGGAACTTCTCTTCTCCACCCCTTTGAGCATTTTATCCAGTCTAGTGCAGAAGGCATTTGGTCTCCAGCGGGGAATTACACCGATGTGTTCTAGCTATTTTGTCTATCTTTATTTTTATTAATCTGCCTCATTATTGCCCTAGGCAATTACAGGTCAGATTTTTCATTATAATCTTTGCCTTCTGATTCTTAAAATTTCTCCAAACTGAGGAAAATAGTGCTAACTTGTTTAATCCCTTTAATGTTGCAGGGCAACCAAGAGCTCCCTTTGGTTCACCCAAGCTTTGATAGTTTTGTATTAAAACCTTTGTTTTAAGCCCATCAATTTCCATTTTATTCATCTAATTTATTAACAATCCTTTTAAGATTTCTACCTTTCATTTTCCTGTTGTTGCCATGCTCTGATTAATGTTTGTTTTATTCATCTTATTTTAAAATAACCCTTTGAAATTTCCACCTTCCTGGAAAGAGTCTGAATCTCACTTCTGCCTTTCACAATTCCCTTGTTAATTAACCTATCATTTTTGCACCTGTAAAAATCATGCGAAGAAGCTGAGAAAGAAAATCTGGTAAGGCTTCCTGAACTGCTTTTCCATTTCACAGCAGCAAAGTTATAGGGGAAATCCACATTAAAAGGCCCTCCTTGTGCACAATATTTACCATGACCTTGGTAATGGGCAGATTTCCTGGGTGAATATTTCTGTCATCATAAACCTGTTCTAAATGGCCTGCATGAGAAGTATATCAAGTGCTTCCTTTGGGGTGCTCCACTTGGTATTTATTGAGGCAGGAGGCTGGTTTGGCATCCTTCCTCTCAGGATCAACACTCTACAGTGGCTTTTATTCAGTCCAATAGGCTGGCAGTTCCTTCAAAAACAACCTCCTCTGAGTTTGAATCACATACAGCCATACATGATTGTTCCATAGTGAGCTGTGGGTCCTGCATCAAGCCAAATGTGCTCCTAATAGCGTTTAAGACCAAAGATGTTGCTCCTAAATTATTCTCACAATCTATTTTAATTTAAAAATTCTCAGGAATCTGATAATACTGGTCTTCAAAATGAAACAATTCCTTCGCCATAACCTCTGGTTTCAATACTTTCTTGGTTTTGCCCTTCTCCTATGTTGACTACCTTCTTGGTAACCAGAAGCCTTGCAGCTACTTTCTGTTGTCCTACATATTTTTTCCTTGGGAGCTCAGCTGTGAAGCTAGTGGCCCAAGTTCAGACTCACTGAATTCTGAGCTTGATCTAGCACCAAGACACAACCTGGCACATCCTTTGAATTTTGTTTTAGCCATAAAAAATAACTACAACCAAGAATTTGAATGTTTTGCTTTATCGTTAGTAGCCTGCATTTTCTTACGTGTTCAGTGAGTCAAACCCTGGGAGTTGGATCAATTCTGAATTCCACTGGTAACTTTTCCTTTTAGCAATTGATTGCAGCACAGCTGCTGCTCTATACCATGGGTCACCATGTGGCCACCCCAAAATCAAAAGTTTCTCATTCCCCAATTTTTTAGTTTTTTTTTCCCCTAAACTACATGCGTCCATGAGCCAGAACCATTCTAGAAAATCCCACCACTGCCACCAACTCAAAATATGTATAGGAAGAGCCAAGGGTGATTTTTTTTCCTACTCTAACTACCAAAACTGACTCAAGAAAAAAATGCAAATCATATTGGGTATATAAAAAAAAAGAAAGAAATTGAATTACTAATGATATAATTTCATTTATAAAGCCCAAGTCTAGATAACTTTGCTGGTGAATTCAACAAAACATAAAATAATTAGTACCAATTATTCACAAACTCTTCCAGAAAATAAAAGAGGATAAAAAAAATTTCAACTCATTCTAATAAGTTATGATTACCCCAAAAGTAAAATCAGATAGTGACTTCAAAAGAAAAAAAATACAAATCAATATTCTTAATTAATGAAAATACTAAAATTCTCAATAAAGCAACCAGAAAATCAAATGCAACAACATATAAAAAGCATTGTGCATCATGACTGAGTGGGATTTATCCCAGAAATGAAATGTGAGTAACATCAACTAATGTACACCTTATCGATCACATTAACAGAGCAAAAGGCAAAAAACACATGATCATCTTAATAGACACAGAAAAAGCATTTGACAAAATCCAAAATCATTTTTTGATAAAACGAAAAGCACTTACTCAATTAGAAATAAAAAAAGAACTTAACCTAATAAAGTCCATCTACAAAAGCTTCTCAGTTAGCTTCATACTTAATACTTATCCCTATGATCAGAAAGAAGCCACATATATCTGCTTTCACCAATTACATTCAATGTTTTTCTAGAGGTTCTAGCCAGAGCAATTTGACAATGAAAATAAATAAGAAGTACTATGATTGGAAAGAAAGAAGTAAAATGACGTCTACTTAAAAATGACATAATCTTGTATATTGGAAATCCTAAGGAAATGAATAAAATACTTTTAGAAGTAATATGAGTTCAACAAGTTTGCATGATACATGATTAATATTCAAAAATAAATTGTATTTCTGAGTATTGCAATTAACAATCTGAATATAAAATTAAGAAAACAATTATAATTTTAATAGAATGAAAAATAAAATACCTAGAAATGACTTTAATAAAATAAAAGTTATACACTGAAAACTATAAAACTTTCAGGAAAGAAACAAAAGACACAAATAAATTAAAAAGTACATCATGTTCAAGGATTGAAAGACTTAATAATTCTAGATTGGCAGTACTCCCCTATTTGTTCTACAGGTTTAACACAATTCATGTCAAAATACTAAATACATTTTGTGCAGTAATTGACAAATTAAATTTAAATGTATTTAAAAATGCAAAAGTTCCAAGTTAGCCAAAATAACTTCAAAAACAAAAAGAAAAAATAATGAAACTGTGGAGGACTCATATTTTCCAATTTTAAAACTAGTTTCAAAGATGCAATAATGAAGACAGAGAGGTACTGACATAAGGAAAGAGAGATAGATCAATGGAATAGAATTGAGAGTCCAGAAATAAACCTAGAATACAAGGTCAGTTTTTTCAACAAACGTATAATGACTTTAAAAAGGAGAAATAATATTCTTTTTAAAAGATATTACTGGGATAACTGGATATTTACATGCAAAAGAATGAAGCTGGAGGCCTACCTTAAACAATTTACAAATTAGCTCAAAATGGATCATAGACCTAGATGTAAGTGATAAAACTTTGAAACTTACAGAAGAAAATTAACTTTTCATGACATTGGTGTAGCCAATTTTTTCTTGAATATGAAACAAAAAGTGCAAGCCACAAAAACAAATAAATTGAACTATATTATATGAAAAACTTCTGTCATGTAAATACCATCTAGAAAATAAAAATATGTCAGAGAATGAGAAAAAATATTACCAAAATATATAATAAAGGACTTATATCCTGCATATAAACAGAATGCTTACAACTCAGTAATGAAAAGATAGATGATAGCCTGAATTTTAAATAAGGGTAAATTATCTGATAGACATTTCTCCAAAGGAAAGATTAAAAATGGCCAGTAAGAGATGCAAATGGCCAATATGCTCAACTTCATTGGTGATTATATAAATAAGAATCAAAGCTATAATCAGTTTCTAATTAACATTCACTAGATTGGCTATAATAGAAAATACAGACACTAACCAGTGTTGGCTGGGACGTGGATCAACTAGAACTTTCATAAATTGTTAATGGGACTGCAAAATGTTGCAGCTACATTCAAAAACAGTCTGGCTGTTCTGTAAAATGTTTAACATGAAATTAACATATTACCAGAAATTTAAGTCCTTGGTATGCACCGAAGTAAATGAAAATATATGTACATAGAAAAACTTGTATGTAATATTTATAGCATCATTATTCATTAGCCAAAAAGTGAAAAAAACACCTAAATTGTGGTATATCTATACAGTTGAATAGTATCTGGCAATAAAATGTATTGAAGTTCTGATACATTCTACAACATGGATACAACTTGAAAATATTTTGCCATATGAAAGACTTGTTTCTTTCACAAATGAAAGACAAATATTATATGATTTGATTTATATGAAAGAGAATGAATAGGTAATTGTATTGAGATATAAAGTAGATTATTGTTTACCTCAGGAGAGACAAATGGGGAGGTAGAATGAAGAATTGCTACTAATGGCTTTCAGGTTTCTTTTTGGAGTGATGAGTATGTTCTAAAGTTAGATTGCAGTTATAGTTGTACTACAAATCTATGTATACTGTAAAAAGTACTAAATTTTACAATTTAAATTAATGAATTGTATGGTTTGTAAACTGTTCTTAAAAATGCTGTTCTTAAAAAATAGCCATTATCTAATCTATATTTGAAATAATAGTAGTCCCCAATTGATCAAATAGTGCATTAATTTGGGGCATAGCATCATATAATTAATTATCTATGATACACATAGGATTTACTATTCCTTCTACTTAGAAACAAGATTGAGGGAGAAAATTAGAAAATCTGAGAAGTTTGATTAATTTCTTATTTTACTATCTTACCATTTTTCTGACTTCATCTCAAACCTCTCCATTCATTTTAGAAATCTGTGCCCTAATTTAATTATCATCCTTTCCATATAGACAATCAAATTTGTTCTACATGTTTTTTAGTGAAGTGCATCTACAATTTCTCTTAGCACAAATATATTTCTTCTGTACATGCCATAAAAAATAGATAAATCAGACTACATCAAAATGAACAACCTTTTTATGTAAACAATGGCACTAGAAAGTGTTCTCAGATTATCTTCAGTATATCTGGAGCTATTCTTCTAGGAGATGATGAAGAATGCTATTATTTCTTTTTTTTTTTTTTTTTTAAATTTGGGGTTTTCCCAACCATCAGCTCTCATAGTGACCACTAGAACTAAACTTTCTAAGATTTGCTGTGTGTCTGGGATTTTTTAGTTGGAATCCTTCCATTATGCTAATCAAGAGTTTTGTTTAATAGTATAACATGAACTCTATAATGGACCCACTTAATAGGTATCTATAGTGGTAGAGCTCAATAATTTTATTTTTAACAAACCCTTAAGGAATTCCAGTGTGTATTAGTATTTAAGAAGAGTCAGGTTAGCTTAATTTGTATATATCACTTGAGGGTTCTCTGGTGACTTTTTCAACAGAAATTCCATAAGACTCTTTATCTAGCTAGATTGGAATAATAAGTTGGCCTCTCCTGTAATCTTCACTTTTCTCTTCAGTAATCTTCAATATCTTTAGTGTTCCAGGTACAAGAACAACATTCTTTCCTCTTTCAAAAATTCTGATATTTGTTGTTATAAAATTTATTACTTCTAGGTTGTTAGTGAATTTTTGATATTTTTGTTTTTTAAAAAACATTTTTATAAACCTATAATGATTAACATATGCATATTATTGACATATAATATTCTTAAAGTTCCTAGTCCTTCCAGTAAATTGTAGCCTTTTTGCATTTTTCTAATCTTTAACTTTCTTCATCAGTTACTTTAAGCATACAAGAATATCTTCCAATTATTTTTTAACCTTTGGCTTGTTACATTTGGCCAATAGTGAGAAGTATTCATAAATTTTACTATCTGGAAACAAGTTGGCATTTGGTATTAAATTTTAATATAATAGTATAGCATAACATATGTGAAGTATACATGTGTAAATAAAGTTATACATCTAATTGTGCTTTTTATTATAGATAAACATGTGTCACTTTTAGTTGATAAGTGCAAAATTTTAAAATTTGTAAATCATATATAAATCAAAAGGCTAGTTTAAATAATAAAACATATAAAAAGTGAGCCATGTATGATGTTTCCAAAGAATCATATAAATATGGTAAACTATTAGCACGTTGATATTTAAATGATTTACCTTAAAAATGGTGAATGACGACATGTATATTAGACTCTACAATTTAGTATAATGTATTTGCATGGAAAATCTAGTTATTGAGGCAAAAGTACTTCTTATTTTCTTCCACGTAAAATTATGAATTATAAAAACTGAAATAATTCCTGTGAGACCTCTCTATATGTAAATGTCAGAAACGATAAAACATCTAAATTATTAGCAAGATGATCCACATACTTTTTAATTATTCCCTTCAGGGTTGCATTAAATCTTTTCTGTAGTTCACTCTGGGAATTAAGCTGTAGTCTTGAGTTGGTTAACCACAATTGCATTTCTATCACATTTGGAATAAATCTGTGTACTTGTTAAGATTAAGGGTAAAGTGCCCCATGAATAATAACACCCAGCAAAGCATTGTCTAATACCACATTGTCAGTAGGGGCATAGAAAAGCAACCTCATATATCCAAGTCAGTCAATGGATGCTGTTTATCTATAAGTGAAGAATTAACAACAGCTCTTTTTTTGGTATCTGCTCCTTTTTATTTTATAGAATGTCTAGAAACACAAAAGTCATCATTTGCTGTCATTTCCATACTAGGTAAAATTTGTCAATTCTTTCTCTGATCATGTTGATTCACAGAAGAATTGCACTATCTCAATAACCATTTTTCCCCTTGGTGAATGACTCAAGGAGTCTAGGTCTGGTGACTTCTGGGTAGTATCACTACGACTCATATGCTTGTCTCAGAAAAGACCTTATAGACAAAATCACAGTAGCTTCCTCTTTGTGCATGACTCCTGGCATTCCTGATGGTGCGTGTGTGTGTGTGTGTGTGTGTTTGTGTGTATTCTTTTGCAGCAATAGTTTGATATTTTGATAGGTCTTTGTTTCCTTCGAGGTCTATGTAATTGTAACTTTTTTTCTAAGGCATTCTAGGTTGTTCTACTCCCTTAGATGAACAGGTAGCCCTTGTGAAAGTTATCAGCTTATATGGCCGGGCGCGGTGGCTCAAGCCTGTAATCCCAGCACTTTGGGAGGCCGAGACGGGCGGATCAAGAGGTCAGGAGATCGAGACTATCCTGGCTAACACGGTGAAACCCCGTCTCTACTAAAAAATACAAAAAACTAGCCGGGCGAGGTGGCGGGCGCCTGTAGTCCCAGCTACTTGGGAGGCTGAGGCAGGAGAAGGGCGTAAACCCGGGAGGCAGAGCATGCAGTGAGCTGAGATCCGGCCACTGCACTCCAGCCTGGGTGACAGAGCAAGACTCCGTCTCAAAAAAAAAAAAAAAAAAAAAAAAAAAAAGAAAGTTATCAGCTTATAGTTCTTGCCATAAAAATCTTTCCTTTAGAGTACTGTAAGCAAGCATGATTGTGTAACACTGCGATGTCATACCCTTAGCTTCTTTACTCCAAGACCTTGAAGAAAATGTGAACCTTTTGGCACACCGTTTCCACATCATTTCTCAAGATGATATCTTGCCTCTCTATCAATTAGTTCCTGAGGTAGATCAGATAAGAGCTGTCTCCCAGAATTTCAAGTCTAGATAGCTTGGCAAGGAACCCAACTCCTTCTCTATATACATTTTCTATAGTATATATTAACACAAAGAAAAATTTTAGTCCTGGGAAAAAATCTTAGTCTCACAAAATAATTAAATTTAACACCTCCATTCAATAGAGTTAGCAATGATACTGCTGATTAAATAGTTCTGGGTCTCTCATTATCTCTCAAAGAATTTTTAATAAGTGCTAAGAATATTTTTGGCTTTCAAATTTGGGTTATAGAAATCCCTAACCACTTAAACCTCAATTATTTTGTATCAAGTCAACCAGAATATTAATTTATCTGTGAATTGTATTTGTATATTTACAAGGGAAAGAAAAATGTTCTTGTTAAAAATTTGTTGTATTATTAAGCTGAGTGGAAAAACCAGCTAAACAAGCAGATAAGCAACAACAAAAACAACTTACCTATTATACTATGAGGTCAGTACGTCCTTTGGGAATTTACATCTTCTCCAAATCCAATTCTAGAAAATCACTCTTAATAACAATATGATTCCCTCAGTTATCAAGGCAGCATAGAATGATATTAATTAAAATCTACTTATTAAGCAGAAAATGTGTTTAAACAGCTTACAAACAGGTTAAAGTGTAAAGGATTGTGGTTAAACACACAAATTCTGTTAACTAGAACAATCCAGTCTGTTAACATTTGCACTTCTTCAAATATGATTCTGTATCACAAAGCAAGCCTCACTTCATTCATTTTATTAGATGGAAGCATTAAACTTTCATTTCAATTTTGTTGAGGAATCCTACTTTATACAAATAAACAGAGAGAGGTATGCTGCAAGTGGGAGGAGGTATGACAGAAGAAAGACAAAGACAAAAATAGTTTGAGAAGTGCACCTCTCTTTGTTTAAAGGTTGGGACATCTACCTAGGTAAGTTGAGAAATTTTTGAAATAAAGTAGAAACATTTAATGATTTCATCTTTGTTTTACAGACAGTACATTTTCTATATATTTAGGTTCCCATGAAAAACAAAAGTGAATACATTTTAGTAGAATAGACAGTTGAAATGCTCTATTTCTTTGACCTTTAAAATATTTTCAACTGTGAACAGCTGGCCACTCTGCCCCTTTCCCAGAGGCTGCTTAGACTGTAAACAGAAGGCAAGTAGAATTGAAGCCAATCTAATTATGGAATATTGAAAAGGTCAAACCATTGCCCTGGGCTACAAAATAGTAAGATCTTCATTTAGAAGAATGCCAAATGTCCTAGCTAATAAATGGAACAGCAAAAACTTATATTTTTTATAGAATTACTATTTGGAAGCGATTCCTTATACATAAATTTCTGGTCCAGCAAAATAATTACAATGCTATTCATAATTGTCTTGAAAAGCAGGAGGAGCATCTATTACAAACCATATTTAAAAATTCTCCAAGTTAGGGACAATGTAATTTATGTGTAACATGTTTCAGTTAGAGTTCAATCAGAGATGCAGAATCACTGAGTGTTAAAGAATAAGAGGCTTATACAGGGTTTAGGTCTTAGGAAATTGAAGAAATTGAACATTTCCAGGGAAAGCTGTTGCCCCTGTGTCTGGTGATATGTCTGATGTTGCTTATTCAGCAGAGCCAAGGGTTGAGAAAAATCTGGATGACAAACAGGGGAGTGTGAACGAAATGAATCCCATGAGAAAAAAAAATTGGAACTCACAAGAACAAATAGAACATACGAGGACTAACTGATATTCATATTTGTCTCTCATCACCTTTATCCTCAACAACACGATTAACCTGCAGAATGAGTTGTTGTGCTTGCCACACAGCTACACACATGCTTGGCTCAGTACTTGGAGAAGTTGAAAGTAGAAATCTGGTAGATGTTGGAGAATTGTGGGACCAGCTGCAACCCCATGTCAACTAGGTGAACCAGTAGATAAGCAGCACCATGCACAATCAGCTGCAGGACCTAGGACCCTACACAAACATTCAGATATAATGTTTTTTATTTTATTTACTCCTTCCAAAGTTCGTGCATATTGCTCTTGTGACAAACTCAAACCCAAAACTATACATCTTTTAAGTTTGGCTAGATTGACAGATTGTGAAACCACCATGATCACTCAGGAGAAGCATTTGCTAAGGGGACTGAAAGCATAAGAAAACTATGCACTATATTATGTAATATGAGGGATTTTGAAGTTCATATGAATGCCTCTGACATTATTTCAACTCTATTCTCTCATTTGTAAGACAATCAAGAGTTAGGTGCATTCTATTTGGAAGGCAATTGAAGAAATTTCTATCGGGAAATTAAGCAGTTGGGCTGAAGTAAAAGGATATCTCTCAATGCTGAAGACAGTTGAAAAAGAAAAAATAACAAATTGCAGAGTCGGGTTAAATTTACTCATATTGCCTGCTACATCCTGTAGGAATCCCCATGGTGAATTTCATGTTAATAGATAACTAGTGGGTTTGCATGTGATGAGAAACACGTAGCAGAGGAAACAGACATATTTGGGGCTGATTCCCTGAGGGGAAAATTTTAGTTATCTGATAGTAAATATCCAGCGACCAATCAGTTTGTCATTTGGTTGAATTTCTGAAAGGTTCTTTTTTTTTTTTTTCAATTGGACCTGAACTGGTCTTTCTAATTTTTTAAAAAATAATGTCATAATTTCAGCAAATGGTTCACAGTCCAAATCCAACTGAGGAGATTACTTTTTATGACTGCTTCAGCTGTCTTGTTATATAAATTATATTTATACCCATATTTAGTAATTATCATGTACTATATGTACATTCACACACACACGCACACACACACACACACAGAGAGAGAGAGTATCATAGATGTCACAAAAAGCCCACATGAACTTTACCGTTTAGGTAACTCTAGCAATAAAATGTTCTCTTTGTGGTAAGTATCATGGGAAAAGGGTATAAATGACTGATCTGGCTTCTTCCCTCCAGTTATTTTTACATGAATTTGAACTTGCCAGTCATGTTCATTAAAGAATAGATCGTAGCCTGTGGCAACCCAGTGGGTGACCAATTAATTAAAATTAATTACATTGGACTGAATTAGAATGGCTTGAGGAAAGGAGGCTGTGGTTGCTCTGATTTCAAGGCCCACAAAACTTCTCTGACAACTATCAGAGTAACTACAGTATAGACTTCTCCAGTAATCACCAGAGAGCCCTGCCCTATTGCATTAGTTCTTCAGTTCCAGACTATATGTACATTCATACACACACACACGTGCACACACACACACATACACAGAGAGAGAGAGAGAGATACTGACTTAGGTTTTATGTTGCTATCCTTTCCTTTATATCATTTTATCAAGGTAGCCAGCTTTGAGAACTTCCTTGAGAACACTGAAAATTATTAAGTGTTTAGAGAAAAGAGTGTTTTTCTCTGGAAACCTGCATTTAATCACTAGAAAATATTATCTATGTAATCTACTTCAACATCTCAGTCATTGAAATTATGAGGTCGTAATTAGGGAAGACTTTGTTCAATTTATCCAACAGTATGCCACATACTTAAAATTTTTCGGATTTTAGCTTGCCACACTCAAATTGTGTATGCATGCATATGAACTTCAAAAATCCCTCATATTACATGACATAGTGCATAGTTTTATTTTGCTTTCAGTTCCCTTAGCAAATGCTTCTCCTGAGTGATCATGGTGATTTCACAATGTGTCAATCTAGCTAAACTTAAAAGATGTATCATTTTGGGTTTGAGTTTACCACAAGAGCAATATGCATGAAATTTGGAAGGTGTAAATAAAATAAAAAACATTATATCTGAATGTTGGTGTAGGTTCCTAGGTTCCACAGCTGATTGTGCATGTTGCTACTAATCTGCTGGATGAAGGAATGTCTTTTTCATTGAAGGAGTCAATGAAGAGGCAGACTGCAATGACTGAAAAAGAAAGCTGTTTTTTCAAATGCCAAATTTTTAACAACAAAAACAACAAATCCCAAGGCATACAAAGAAACAGGAAATCATACCCCATTCACAGGAAGAAAATAAATTGGCAGAAACCATTCCTGAGGAAGCAAAGACATCAGAATTACTACAGGAAGACTTTAAAACAACTGTTCTAATATGCTCAAAAAGCTAAAGAAAAAAAAAAGAAAAAGTAAAAGAAATCAGGAAAATTATATATGAACAAAATAGTAGTATCAACAAAGCGATAGACATTACATAAAGGAATAAAATACAAAATCTGGTCCTGAAAACAATACAATCATTAAATTCAAGAATTCAGCAGAGGGATTTAGCAGCAGATTTGAGCAAACAGAACTTAGAATCAATGAACTTGAATTCAAGACAATTGAAATTATCACATCTGCAGAAAAGAATGATAGAGTGAAGAAAAGTGACAGACCCTAAGAGACACGGGGGATAACATCAAATGAACAAATACATACATCAAAAAAGTCTAAGAAGAAAAAGAGAGGAAAAAAAGGGCAGAGATTATTTGAAGAAATAACAGCCAAAAACTTCCCAAATTATAGAAGACATGAATCTACAGATCTAAGAAGCCAAACAAACTTTGAATAGAATAAACACAAAAAGACACACATGGAGACACATTATAATAAAACTGTCAAAAGGCAAAGACAGAATATCTTGAAACTAGTAAGAGGTAAATGACTCATCACATATAAGAGATTCTCTATAACAATATCACTTAATCAGCAGTAACTTTGAGGTCTAGAAGGCAATAGGGGGATATATTGAAAACACTGAAAAAATAAAAGCTTGTCAACAGAGAATTATATGGCTAAGAAAACTGTCTTTCAAAAATGAGGGAGAAATGAAAAAATTTTCAGATCAACAAAAGCTGAAGGAGTTTGTTACCACTGGAGGTGCCCTACAAGAAAGTTTAATGGATTTTTGCAAATTGAAATAAATGGAAACTAGACAGTAGCTTGAAGTGATGAGAAGATATAAAAATCCCTGGTAAAAGTAAATACATAGAGAAATATTTAAGAAAATATTATATACTTTTTAACTCCACTTTTGATTTTTTACAGGATTTCAGAGATAAAAACATAAAATAAGTATGAATTTACAATAATGAGCACATATTTTATAAACATGCAATTTGTTACATTAGTAACATAAAGCCAAAGATTGCAGAACCAAAGGCTCCACTGATTGTCTCCCCACAGGGACACTAAGACACCAACAACTATCTACGCAGAAAAGACACCTTCATAAGAAGGAAAAATCAGATGATCACTCATAGTACCTGGTTTTTACTTCATAATGCTGAAAGAGGCACTGAAGAGATAAAACAACAGTCTGAATTGCCAATGCCACCACTCCTCCAACCCCAGCAGAAGCAGCATGGTGCAGAGAGTTTCTCTGGGCACTGGGGGAAGGAGAACACAGCAACCGTGAGACACTGGACTCAGTACTATCCTGTTAGAGCAGAAAGAAAAACTGGACCAAACTTAGCTGATGCCTGCCCATGGAGGGAACATAACAAACAAGCACTAGCCAGAGGGGAATCACCAGCCAAAGTGGTTGAAACTTGAGTTCTCTCAAACTTTACCACCATGCACTGTAGGACTCTGCTTATCTAAGTAAACTTGAAAGGCAGTCTACACCATAAGGACTGAAACTCTTAGGCAAGTCCTACTGCTGAATTAGGCCCAGAAACAGTGGACTGTTGGAGGAGGCACACAACATACAGAGACACCAGCTGGGAGAGCCAATGGAGTGCTGGCATTCACACCTCCCCTAAGCCAAGACTGCACAGCTCAAAGCTCCAAAAGAGACCCCTTTCTTCTGCTTCAGGAGAGGAGAGGGAAGAGTGGCGTAGACTTCATCTTGCATCTAGGATACCAGCTCAGCAACAGCAAGATAGGGCACTGGTCAGAGTCCTGAGGTCCTTATTGCAGGCCCTGGCTCCCAGACAAATACAGACACACCATGGGCTAGAAGGGAATATGCCGCCCTGAAGGAAAGGACCAGTCCAGGCAGCATTCATCACTGGCTAACTAAAGAGACTTTGGCCCTTGAATAACCAGCAGCAAAACCAAGGTACTACATCAAACGCATTGGGTGAACCTCTGAGGTGTGCCGGTTTCAGGTGAGACTTTGCACATAACCAGCTGTGGTGGCTTTAGGACAAAACTCCTGCGTAAGAAAAGCAGAGGGAAAAGTAAAGGGAACTTTATATTGCACCTTAGGTACCAGCATGGCCACATTGGGACAGAACTGTAAGTGGACTTTTAGAGTTCATGAGTCCAGGAATTGACTCCTGGACAGCATTTCTGGATCTGCCCTGGGCCAAAGGTGAGCCCACTGTCCTGAAGGGTGAGTCTTAGACCAGACAGCATTCATGACAAACTGACTTAAAAGATTTCAAGCCTTAAGGGAAACTCAGTGGTAGTCTGGCTATTGCCAGACACCTCATGGCTTGGGGTGGTAGTGACTACAAAGTGAGGCTTCTGTGCCTTTGGAAAAAAGGAGGAAGAGTGAGAAGAACTGTGTCCTGTTGTTTGAGTGCAACCTCAACCACAACACTACAGAACACAAAGTAAACTTCTAAGGTTTTTCACTCTAGTCCCTGCAACCCAGAAGACACTTCTAGACCCACCCAGGGAATAGGAGACATTGCTACCATGATGGGAAAGACATAGGCCTGGCTGGCTTTTCCACCTGCTGATAGTAGAGCTCCATGGTCATAAGTGATCATAGGCAGTAGCCAGGGAGTGATTAAAGCAGGCCTTCAGCAAGACCCAATGCTGTATTGGCTTCAGGTCTGACCCAGTGCAATCATCGTGGTGGTGGCCACAGGTTTGCTTGTGGTACTTGAACACAAGCTTTAGGTGGCTCAGAATGAAGAGAGAAACCCTGTATGTTTTAGAGGAAGTATAGGAAGGGAACAAGACTTTCTGTCTAATGATGAAGATAATTCTTCCTGAACTGTTTCCAGACCATTAAGAAGATGGAACCTCTATTAGTCCGGAAGAACCACAGTATTACTGGGCTTGAAGTGTCCCCTAAAGCAGATACAGCTAAGATCACAACACTCAAGTCCTTTCAAAATAACTGAAAACCCTTCCCAAGGACAGTTGCAAATAAACCCAGACAGTGAAGACTATAATAAATACCTAATCCTTCCATGCCCAGACACCAAAGAACATCTATTAGTATTATCACCATCCAGTAAAACAGAACCTATCCAAATAAACTAAATAAGGCACCAGGAAACAATGCCAAAGACACAGAGATATGTGACCATTCAGACAGAGAATTCAAAATAGCTGTGTTAAGGAAACGCAAAGAAATTCAAGATAACACAGAGAAGGAATTCAGAATTCTATTAGATAAATTTAACAAAAAGATTGAAATAAAAGAATCAAGCACAGTTGAAAATGCAACTGACATACTGAAGAATGCATCAGAGTTCTTTAATAGCAGAATGGATCGAGCAGAAGAAAGAATTGGTGAGGTTGAATACAGGATAATTGAAAATACACAGAAGAGACAAAAGAAAAGAGAATAAAACACAATGAAGCATGTCTACCAGAATCTAGAAAAATAGCTTCAAAAGGACAAATTTCAAAGTTATTGTCCTTAAAGAGGAGGTAGAGAAAGAGATAAGAGTAGAAAGTTTATTCAAAGGAATAATAACAGAGAAATTTCAAAACCTAGAGAAAGCTGTCAATATGCAAGTCCAAGAAGGTTATAGAACACCAAGTAGGTTTAACCTAAAGAAGACTACTTCAAGGCATTCAGTAAACAAACTCCCAAAGGTCAAGGAAAAAGAAAGGATTTTTAAAGTAGCAAGAGAAAAGAAACAAGTAACATACAATGAAGCTCTAATACATCTGACTGTAGACTTTTCAGTGGAAGCCATACAGACAGGAGAGACTGCCATGACATATTTAAAATGCTCAAGAAAAAACGAGAAAAATGTTTACCCTAGGAGAGTATACCCAATGAAAATATCCTTTAAACATGAAGGAGAAATAAAGTTTCCCAGACAAAAGATGAGGGATTTCATTCTTATCAGGCCTGTCCTACAAGTAATGGTAAACAGAGTACTTCAGTCAGATAAAAAAGGATATTAATGAGGAGTAAATAAACACCTGAATGTAAAAAAAAAAAAAAAAAAAAACCTCACTGGTAATAGTAAATACAGAGAAAGAAAGCAGAGACTTAAACACTGTAACTGTGGTGTGTAAGCTACTCTTATCCTAAGTATAAATACTAAATGATGAACCAATCAAAAGTAATAACTACAACAACTTTTCAAGACATTATCACCACAATATGATATAATATAAACAATAAAAAGTTAAAAAGTGAGGGAATGAATATAAGGAATAGAGTTTTATTTATTTTATTTTTGCTTGTTTATGCAAAAGTGTTAAGTTGTTATCTGGTTAAAATAATAAGTTATAAGGTAGTATTTGCTAGCCTTATGGTAACCTCAAATCAAAAAAAAAAAAAAATACTACAGTGGATACACAACAATGAAAGCAAGAAAATAAATCCAATCACCAGAGAAAATCACCTTCACTGGAGGAAGACAGGGAGGAAAGAAAGAAGGAAGAGAAGACAACAAAACAACCATAAAGCAAATAACAAAATGGCAAGAGCAAGACCTTACTCATCAATAATAACATTAAATGCAAATAGACTAAACTGTCCATTCAAAAGACATAGAATGGCTTAATGGATGCAAAAAACAAAACCTATTGATCTGCTGCCTGCAAGAAATACACTTTACTTATAAAGACAAATGACTACTGAAAATAAGGAGATGGAAAAAGATATTCTGTGTCAATGGAAACCAAAAAAGAGCAGGAATTCCCACACTTATATCAGCAAAAATAGATTTCAAGACAAAACCTACAAGAAGAGACAAAGAAGGTCACTATATAATGATAAACTGGTAAATTCAGCAAAAGAATTTAACAATTTTAAATATATATGTACCCAACACTGGATTACTCAGATATATAGAGAAAATACTATTAGAGCTAAAGAGAGAGATAGTCCCTGATACAATAATAGCTGAATCATTCAGCACCCCACTTTCTTCATTGGCCAGATCTTTCAGACAGAAAATCAACAAAGAAAGATCAGAATTAATCTGCACTGTAAATCAAATGTATCTAATAGATATTTACAGAGCATTTCATTCAAGAGCTGCAGAATACACATTCTTTTCCTCAGTACATGAATCATTCTCAAGGATAGACCATATGTTAGGTAACAAAACCAGTCTTAAAACATTCTAAAAACTTAAATAATATCAAGTATCTTCTTTCACTACAATGGAGTAAAACTAGAAATTAGTAACAAAAGGAATATTGGAAACTATACAAATGCATGGAAATTAAACGATATGCTCCTGATGACCAGTGAGTCACTGAGGAAATTAAGAAGACAATTTAAACATTTATTGAAACAAATAATAATAAAAACACAACATACCAAAACCCATGGAATACTGAAAAAGCAGTACTCAGAGGGAAGTTTATAGCTGTAAGTGCCTACATCGAAAAAGAAGATAAACTTCAAATAAACACTTTAATAATGCATATAACTGGAAAAGCAAGAGCAAAACTAACCTGAAATTAGTAGATGAAAAGAAATAATAAAGATAAGAGAAAAAATAAATAAAATTGAAATAAACAAATACAAAAGATCAATGAAACAAAAAGTTGGTTTTTTGAAAATTTAAACAAAATTGACAAAATTTGATCAGACTAACAAAGAAAAAAAGGGAGAAGATCCAAATAAATAAAACCAGAAATAAGAAAGGAGACATTGCAACTGATACTGCACAAAATCAAAGGATAAATAGTGGCTACTGTGAGCAATTATATGCCAATAAATTGAAAAATCTAGAAGAAATCGAGAAATTCCTAGACACATACAAACTACCAAAATTGAAATAGAAGGAAATCCATAACCTGAACAGACCAGTAACAAGTAACAAGGTAGAAACCATAATAAAAAAACCCCCAGTAAAGAAAGCCCTGGGACCCAATGGTTTCACTGCTGAATTCTAACAAACATTTTAAAAAGAACTGATGCATATTGATGCAAAAATCCTCAACAAAACACTGGAAAGCCAAATAAAACAATGCATTAGAAAGATTATTCATTTTGACCAAGTGAGATTTATCCCAGGGAGGTAAGTATGGTTCAGCATATGTAAATTAATCAATATGATACATCATATCAATGGAATGAATAATAAAAACCATATAATCATTTCAATTGATACTGAAAAAGCATTTGATAGAATTCAACATCCGTTCATGATATAAAGCCTCATAAAACTAGGGATAGAAGGAGCATACCTCAACATAATAAAAGTCATATACAACAGACACACTAGTGTCATACTCAATGGGGAAAAACTGAAAGCCTTTCCTCCAAGATCTGCAAAATGGCAAGGATGCCCATTGTCATCTCACTGCTATTCAACGTAGTACTGGAACTCCTAGCTAGAGCAAGCAGATAAGACAGAAATATAAAGGTAATTTAAATTAGAAAGGAAAAAGTCAAATTATCCTTGTTTGCTGATGATATGTTCTTATATTTGGAAAAACTTAATGACTCTACAAGAAACCTATTAGAACTGATCAATAAATTCAGTAAACTTGTAGGATACAAAATCAATATAAAAAATCAGTAGCATTTCTATATGCCACCAGTGAACAATGTAAAAAAGAAATAAAAAAGCAATCCCATTCACAATAGCCACACATAAAATTAAATGCCTAGGAACGAACCAAAGAAGTGAAAGATATTTATAATAAAAACTATCAAACACTGATAAATGGAATTGAAGAGGACACCAAAAGATGACAAAATATTCCATGTTCATAGGCTGAAAGAATTAATGTTGTTAAAATGTCCATACTACCCAAGGCATCCTATGGAATCAATGCAATCCTTATCAAAATACCAATGACATTCTTCACTTAAATAGAAAAAAAATCTTAAAATTTATATGAAACCACAGAAGACACAGAATATCCAAAGCTATCATAAGCAAAACAAAACAAAACAAAGCAACTGGAACAATAACATTATCTGACTTCAAATTTGAAGCTATAGAGCTATAGTAACCAAAACAGCATGATACTGGTATAAAAAAAGAAACATAGACCAATAGAACAGAATTGAGAACCCAGAAGCAAATCCACACACCTACAGTGATCTTATTTTTGTTAACGGTGCCAAGAACATACACTGGAGGATAGACAGTCTCTTCAGTAAATGGTGCTGGACAAACTGGACATCCATATGAAAAAGAATAAATCTAGACCCCTATCTCTCACCATATACAAAAATCAAATCAAAATAGATTAAATACATAAATCTAAGACCTCAAACTCTGCAGCTACTACAAAAAAAAAAAAATTCAGAAAATCTCCAGGACACTGGACTGGGCAAAAATGTCTGGAGTAATACCCTATAAGCACAGCAACCAAGCAACATGTACAATTGAGATCACAGCAAGTTAAAAAGCTTTTGCACGATAAAGAATACAATCAACAAAATGAAGAGACAACCCACAGAATGGGAGGAAATATTTGCAAACTACTCATCTAACAAGGAATTGATAACCAGATTATATAAAGAGCTCAAACAAATGTATAGGAAAAAAATATAATAATCACATCAAATAATGGGCCAAAAATTTGAATAGACATTTCTCAAAAAGAAGATATACAAATAACAAACAGGCATATTTAAAAATGTTCAAAATCATTGACCATCAGATAAATGCAAATCAAAACTACAATGAGATATCATCTCACCCCAATTAAAATGGTTTATATTCAAAATACAGGCAATAACAAATGCTGGTGAGGATGTGAAGAAAAGCGAACTCTCATGCACTGTTGACAGGAATGTAGGTTAGTACAACCACTATGGAGAACAGTTTGGCATTTCCTCAGAAAACAATAAATGGAACTACCATATATTCCAGCAATTTCACTGCTTGGTATATACCCCAAAGAAAAGAAATCAGTATATCAAAGAGATATCTGAACTTCTATGTTTGTTGCAGCAGTGTTTACAATAACTAAAATTTGGAAGCAACCTAAGTTACCATCAGCAGATTAATAGATAAAGAAAATGTTATACATATACACAATTAAGTATTATTCAGCCATAAAAAAGGAATAAGATCCAGTCATTTGCAACATCTATGGAACTGGAGACCTGTATGTTAGGTGAAATGAGCCAGGCACGGAAAGGCAAACATCATATGTTCTCACTTATTTGTGGGATCTAAAAATCAAATCAATGGAACTCATGTATATAGAGTAGAAGGATAGTTAACAGAGACTGGGAAGGGTAGCAGGGGGTTAGGGGGGAGGTGGGGATGGTTAATTGGTTCAAAAAATTAGAAAGAATGAATAAGATCTACTATTTGGTATCACAGTAGGGTGACTATAGTTAATACTAACTTTATTGTATATTTAAAAACAACTTAAATAATGTAATTGGATTTTCTGTAACTCAAAGGATACATGCTTGAGGGGATAAGTGTTTTATTCTCCATGATGTGCTTATTTCACATTGCAAGCCTATATGGAAATATTGCATGTACTTCATAAACACATAAACCTACTAGTTGCCCACAATAATTTTAAAAATTATAAGAAAAATAAAAAAATAACACATAGTCAGGGATCTGTACATAAGTAGAGTTTTGGTATGTGACCAAAATTAAATTAGTATCAATTCAAATTAGACTGTTATAATTTTAAGATGTTGTATATAATTTCCATAGGAACCCCAAAGAAAATGAGAATGAATCTAAAGGTGTCACCACAAAAAATTAAACACATAAAATAGGAAATGAGGAATAAAAACCAGTAAGACATACGGAAAACAATTTTAAAATGATAAAATTAAGTCCTTCTTTTTGAGTAAATACTTTAAATTGAAGTGGAATAATTCTCCAATCAAAAGTCATGTATTAGCACAATGGATAAAAGGAAAAAAAAGATCTAATTATATGTGGTCCATAGGAGAGTCAATTTAAGTGTAAAGACACAAATAATTTGAAAGTTAAAAAATTAAGAAATATGTTACATGCAAATAGTAACCAAAAGAGAACACAGGTGGCTTAATTCATTTTAAATAAAATAGATTGCAGGGCTAAAACTGTTTCAAGAGACAAAGAAGGACCTAATATATTGATGAAAGGGTTAATTTATGAAGCAGATAGAACAATTATAATTACATACACATCAAATATCAAAGCTCCAAAATATATAATATACATATTTGCAGAATTAAAGGGAAAAAAGTTCAACAATAGTAGTTGCAGACTTTAGTACACCACTTTCAATACTGGAAAGAACATCCAGACAGAAAATAAGTTGGGAATAGAGGATGTGAAAACTTTATAAATCAATTGGACCTAACAGTCATGTGTAGAACATTCCAACAAAGAACAGCAGAATATACATTTTACTAAAATGCACATAGGACATTCTCCAGGACAGACCATAGACTAATCACAAAACAAATCTTAATAATTTTTAAAATATTCAAATCATATAAAGTATTTTTTCCAATAAGATGGAACAAAACCAGAAATCTGTAACAGAGAAAAAAATTGGAAAATTCACAAACATGTACAAAGTAAATACATTCTTAATGACCCATGAGGCAAAGGCTGATTAAAAATTATGAGATTGATTTAAAAATATCATGAGACAAATGAAAACAAAACAGAACATACCAAAACATATGGAACACAGCACAAGTATTTCTAAGAGATAAATTTATAGCTATAAATGCTTACATTAAAAAAGAAGAGGCCGGGCATGGTGAATCATGCCTGTAATCCCAGCATTTTGGGAGGCCGAGGTGAGTGAATCACGAGGTTGGGAGTTTGAGACCAGCCTGGCCAACATGGTGAAACCCCATCTCTATGAAAAATACAAAAAATTAGCTGGGCATGGTGGTGGGTACCTGTAATCCCAGCCACTGGGTAGGCTGAGGCAGAAGAATCATTTGAACTCAGGAGGCAGAGGTTGCAGTGAGCCAAGATCGTGCCATTGCACTCCAGCCTGGGTGACAGTGTGAGATTCTGTCTCAAAAAAAAAAATTTTTTTTTAAATAAGTAACCTAACTTTACACCTTAAGGAACTAGAAAAGAATAAAATAAACCCAAAACTAGAAGAAATAAGGCAATCATAATGATGTAAGTGAACATAATAAAATAGAAAATATAAAACAGAGAAAAATCAATGTAACCAAGTGTTATTTTTTGTAAAGATCAATAAATCAACAACGGTTGAGCTAGATTAACTAAGAGAAAAGATTAAAGCTACTAAACAAAGAGAGGAAGTTGGGAACATTATGATTGATTTTACATAAATAAAAGGATAATGAGTACACCAACACTTTGAATAAACTAGATAAAATGCAAAAATTCCTAGACATGCACAACCTACCAGGAGAGAATCATAAAGAACTAGAAATTCTGAAGAGACCTATAGTTAATAAGGAATTGAGAAAATAATCAAAATTCCCCCAACAAAAACAAGTCCTGGACTATGTAGTTTCATGGGTGAATTCTATCACATATTCACATATTAAATAAGAGTTTATATATATATAAATAATTTTAGCTGTGGGATTGCCATATTTGGCCTTTATATCTTGTGATACATTTCTTCTGTACCTAGTTTGTTGTCCAATTTTATCATAAAAGAGTTTGGAATTTTGCCAGATGCTTTTTCTGCATTTATTGAGGTGATCATGTGATTTTGATCCTTCATTTTCTTAATGTAATTTATTCACATTTACTGAATTGTGTATGTGGTCAATTATACTTGTATCTCCAGGACAAATTCCCCTTGATCATGGTGGATAATCCTTCTTGTGTGATTTTTGAAGACAATCTGCCAGAAATTTGTTGAGGATTTTTACATGAATGTTCATCAGGGATATTGGGGTACAACTCATGTTAAGTGTACTTACCACAAAATGAAAACAAGACACCAGAAAACTTTGGAAAATGACATACATTTTATTATTTTGATTATGGTGATGGTATTATAGGTGTTTGCATATGTCCAAGCTCATCACATTGTTCACATTAAATATGTGCAACTATTTATATATCAATTATGCCTAAATAAAGGTGTTAAAATTTAGAAAACCCAAATATATTTTAACCATGAGTATGATAAATGTAAATGCTACAAGTTGAAGACTACTTTTTGTAAAAATGAAACCTTTTTTTACAAAGACAATATAATACTGATTCTTTTCAATCCATTTCAAACTCTCCCAAAAATTTCAGGAGGAAGGGATACTTCCAAACTTATGCATGAGACCAGCATTAATTTCATATCAAAGCCAAACAAACATTCTATAAGAAAACTATAAACCAATATTCTTATTAATTTTGATGTGAAAATTCTCAACAAAATACTAATAAATGAAATTCAAAAGCATATTTAAAGGAGTATGCACTATACCATAGTATGATTTATTCCTATGCAAATAGATATTTTGAAACTCACTAAAAGCTGAAAATAACCACATGAAGAGTTTCTTGGGTTAATTATGAATACTATAAGTCCTCATTCAGAAAAATTGTCTCACTATTCAGTGGATAGACAGTTATGAATAATAAAAATCATGTCACCTCTAAATAAAAGAATATCTAATGCCTCTTTACAATACAGAAATCAGTTCTCTGAAATAATTATCAACTTAGCACTCCAGAACATGCATTTGTGATAACTTCCAGATGGGATATCAGTGTATAGATTGTTATTAATGATCATTTTAGCATTTATATTAAGAACTCAGCCTTGGCTGTATAATTAAAGGACAGACCATTAACTTTTACATTAATGATTTTAAATTCCCATACTGTATTTCAACTTATCCTTCATAAATAAAAATGTCTTATCTATGATAGCCCTTTTTCCAATGAGCACCCTGAACTACAAAGGAACTTTGTGTTGTTTCACTTTCCTCATTCATAAACATATGGTTCAAACATTCACAAGATAGTGAAGTAAAATTATTTTTTTACTAATATTCAGTTAAGCAACTTAGGAAATAGAGGATGTATCTGACTCTAATATTAACCTCACAGTAATCAGAGAGAAAATAAGTGGGCAGAAAATGAATTGAGATATAATGACCATTGGCATTTTATGCTTCTACATTCTCTGGTTGAGAAAATTTGTTATGTAAATGATGTCTTTTAATAATACTAACTTAAAGAGGTTTTTTTTTTGGATCAATTCATATTGAAAACATCTTTTTAACCCACAATACACAGGCATGAAATTAATGATTACTTAAATGTCATAATGCATATGCCCTATTTTACTTTAGCAGACCTTTATGATCAAATGCTTCATTATTTTTCCAAAGATAAAATATTCCCAAATGTTTGCTACCTTTCTAATCTGTCCTGAGGTGAAAAATACCTTTTATATAACTTTGTTGACATTCAGTCTCATTCGTTGCTTTGTCATCAACTGGATCTCTTATTTCCACAAAGACCATGTTACCTATTTAAAGCAGTGATTAGAATATCTGGGGATATTTGTTGGAAGTTTATTCTTTGACATATTTTATTTGGAAATTGACAACATATTCTACAAATATTACCACTGCATGAGGAGGTAAGAAAAGTTATCTTGTCTGTCATAATTTATTTGTACTCACTTGGGCTACTTTCATCCTTCACAAAGATATGTTTGTTGAGCTCCTGCAACAGAAGACGTCTTAAAGGTAACAAGTGTTAACAAAACATAAAGAAGATAATCTTGTCTTTCCTGGTTTTTCCAATGCTATGATACAGTTTCTGTGAATACCACACCTGTAATTCCAATAACAGGGATATACAAAAAATAAATCAGCAGTTTCAAAGCAATTAGGTCACTTTTTTATCATTCCATAGTAAAAATGCCAAGTAAATTGTTTGCAGAATTATGTGTTGACTGGACAATTGAATTCATCCAAATGGTTGTTCCAGGAAGCCTATATGCATAGAATCATACATAAAAGTACACATACAGCATTAATAGAAGAAAGTATAGTGATGTGATGATTAATTTGAGTGTCAACTTGATGGGATTGAAGGATGCATAGTATTGTTCCTGGGTGTGTGTGTCCGTGAGGATGTTGCCAAAGGAGATTAACATTTGAGTCCGTGGACTGGGAGAGGTAGACCCACCCTCCATCTGGGTGGCCACCATCTAATCAGCTTTCAGTGTGGCTAAAATAAAGGAGGCAGAAGAAGTTGGAAAGAACAGACTTGCTGAGTCTTCCAGCCTTCATTTTTCTCCTGTGCTGGATGCTTCCTGCCCTTGAACATCAGATTCCAAGTTCTTTAGCTTTTGGAATCTTGGACTTGCACCTGTGATTTGCCAGGGGCTCTTAGGCCTTCAGCCACAGACTGAAAGCTACACTGTCAGCTTTCCTACTTTTGAGAGTTTGGGACTTGGACTGGCCTCCTCCTTCCTCGGCTTGCAGATGGCCTATTGTGGGACTTCATCTTGTGATTGTGTGAGTCAATTCTAATAAACTGTCCTTCATATATACATATATCCTGTTAATTCTGTCCCTTTAGAGAACCCTGACTAACACAAGTGACCAGAAATGAGAAGACACAAATCCCTTGGCTAACCACTTATTTTCTGTAATTCTATTTCCTCCTCTGTAAAATGAAGATAATGTTTTCTACCTTTTGTATCACTCAAGATTGTTAGCTTTATGAGACAAAATAAATGCAAAAAAATTGTGTACATCTGTTTTAAAGGACTTTATAAAAGTACTGGGTTTAACTTTTAATTTTTTTTTTTTTTTTTTTTTTTTTGCTTTATACATCAAACAGATGTAAGTGCACCAGCAATTTAAAATGATTTTCTTCCTGGAATTATTATGTACTAGGCATTGGCATCATGAAGGTGGTAATAATTTAGTCATGCTCTGTTTAGGCATTAAGTAAAAGGCATAATATTAGTGCATTTATTGATAAATATTTTTTGAGTACCTCCTAAATGCCATTGTTCTAGGTGCAGGGGATACATAAATAAATACAAACAACAAATGCCTGCCTTTGTGGTCCTTAGATTCTATTGGAAGAAGACAGATACTAAGAAAACAAACAGGTAAATTGTGTAGGATAGTGGTGAAGAAAAAAGTTCTATGAATAAAATTATGTCCTATGAATAAAAAATTAATCATGTGCAAATATAATGGAGGGATACTGGAGAACACTCATGATTTTAAGTAGGATAGTCAGGGAAAGCTTAATTGAATATATTTGATATTGGAAGAAATACCTTAAAGAGATGATGTAACAAGTCATGCAGATAACTGGGGGAATAATATTCTAGGCAGAAGAAACAGTGTGTGTGTGCAAAGGCCCTTAAGCATGAAAATTTTTCTAAAAACAGCACCAATATTGGGCAATTGCAGTGAGAAAGCAAGGGAGAAAATAGTGACAAGATTGGAAAGCCATATCGTTTACTAATTTATAAGCCAGTGTACAGCTTTAGCATTGACTGTGAGATAGGGAGCCACACTGCAGTGCTTTTGTTTTAAAAGTATCACTTTCATTATTATGTTGTGAATACCACAGAGTTGAGGGGCAAGGGTGAAAAAAGACTGAAAAAGTAGGATGATATAATCATACAGGGCAGAGATGATGGTGACTTAGAGCAGAGTTGCAGCAATGCAGGTGGTGAGAATAAATGGTCATAATTCAGATATTTTTTGAGAGTACAGCTAATGACATAATTCATTGAGAGACTGTGTTATATACACTGAATGAAAAAAAATAGTTGAGAGTGTTTTTAAGATTTCTTTCCCCAATAACTGGTAAAATACAGTCAATAACAGACAGGAAAAAATGGCAGTATAAAATAAATTGTTATTTTTAGATGGGGAGGTATTAGGAGTTGGGTTTTAGACATCTATTGGAGATTCATATTAGATATATAAGCAGAGATATCAAGTTGAAAGTTGTATATATGAGGCTAGAGTTTAGGAAAGTATTCCTAGCTGGGTGTATGGATTTGGGAATCATCAGGGTGTAGGTATTGTTTAAAGCCAAGAGACAAGGTGATACCACCAACAGTTATTGTGTATAGGGACAAATGTCTAAGTTTTGAGCTCTGGCACACTCCAAAGTTAAAAGGTCATGGGAATTAGGGGTAATGAGAAAGGGAGACTGAGAAGGATCTGCTTAAGAGATAAGAACAAATGCAAGAATTTTTAAAATCCACAAGACAAGTGAAAGTGTTTAGGGAGGATAGGTGTTAAACTGTGTCAAGTGTAATATATATTTTTACCACATATGTTATGTATATTTTATGAAGTGTATCATAAATTATCAGAAATGATAACTGAATTACAATAATAGCCTATTTTATTGAGTAATTTTAATAGAATAGCAAAATAATTCATGCTTTATATGTGTAATCTAATTTAATACTTACACAACCACAATGGGTGAATTATTACTTCAATTTTTTAAGTAGTTGAAATTATCTCTACAAAAAACATCTATTATCAAACCTTACTTCAATTTTTATTTTAAGTTTCAATCATCTTTCAGGTTGACTGACCTTATTTTTAATAACAAATATGTCATGACACCCCTTTTACTATGTTGAAATCGAGTTGATAGTTAATATAACCTCTATGCACACAAAATTAAAAACACAATATAATGCCTCCTATACAGCTTAAAGGAGAATTTTAAAATAATATCATAATAAAATAAGTATTCCTATATGTAGATACTTGAACTCAACTATAATAGATGACACAATTAAGTATGCTTGTATTTTTCTAAAATTTCATAAGTTATTTTCTAAGCACAAACAGCAAGAGAAGCTTGTAGGTAACTGGTGCTCACAATATTTTTATTGGTTCATATACTGGAACTAAGCAAATTGATCTTACTTTAGAACTTCTGAATTGGAAACTGGGGGAAAAGCTCTAACCTTAGAGGCTGAATATTAGAGATAAAGTTCGAATGTCATGAAGATTTATTGAGTTAATGGCCATGCTAAATTACAATGTTTTAAGTTTGTTTTATTCCTAGTTGGTTTTCTTTTTTTAAAATCAGTAATGATATGGGCAGTTCTAAAAAGTGCCTATCTAAAAGACTGATTGTGCCAAGATTCATGGCTATCTGGAGGAAAGAAGTATTCCCGAATGAAGACTTTCTTTTTAAGCAGCCATGATCTCTTTCTTTGATACTATCTTGGATAAACAAACTCAAATGTTTACCTTATATAACTGTCAGGATGTATGGTTTACAAGTTGAGAACTATTTCTAAGAGGTACCAATATCAGTGTCCCAAATACTGGCATCATCAATGGTAAAGCTCAGATGATATTTGATCTAGCTAATATAGCTGTTTTTTTGTTTTGTGGTTCAATCTAGAAACTACATGGCCATCGTTTCTACCCTATCATTATATCCTGACCTTATTCTCCAGAATTTTGGAGGAGGGCTAGGTCACTGTCTGTCTTTCAGGATAACCCTGGATGACTGAAAAGATGAAAATATCACTAATAGAAACATAGTATCAATAAAGCGAACTTGTTTCAGGAAAAGAACATGCATTTTCATTTAGATCCAATGAATGGCATTAATATTTTCAAGTGATGATATCCAGTACACAGGTATAGATACAATACTAGCACTTATGAAGATCAAAGCTACAAATCCAAAGCACAGAGATTATAATTGAGGCCACAGGCACAAGAAGTATGCTGAAAGAGACTGAAATGGTGACAAGAATAGTTTGTGCAATTTAGGCTCATCGTATTTTTAAGGCGACATAAATTTTCCAGAAAGATTTTTGAGACTAGTCAAAGCTAATACTAAAATGGTAGAGTTAAATTCTCTGTGAAAATTTAATATGGAATTTGAAGTTGTTTTGTTCTGGAGTTGGGCGATAATCCATTTCAATTTGGTTGAATAGCTATTATAAGAAAGATGCTAGTCAATTTTTGTATGTGGTTCATGTTGGAAGAAACCTGAAAAGGTGCATGTGGGCTAAAACTGAAATTGTTCAGACACACAAAAACATATTAAATAGCACTATAATAAAATAAGAGAAACAATGAACAACAGAGAACAGAGACCATTAAATCAATTTATTGGAGGGCTTCCAGAAGAAAACATAATGATCTGTACTGTGTAGTTGGAATTGGATCCCCATAACCACTTATGCCCTCATCTATCTCTAAGGTTCTAGCATTCTTCTTCCTTCTTCCCTCTGTCTAATTACTCCTCTCTTTTCAACTGTTTTTGACAATGAAGTTGCCTGATGCATGGGAAAAACATAGATGTGTCTTCAGTTTTTATGTATTATACATAGTATACTTCTAGAGAATTTTGGTATAGAATTCAAAATCTGCCTGACTCATTAGAATAGATGAAAAACCGAAAGATGAGTTTTCAAGAAACTAATGACTACTTTTCTTCTACTAAGCTGTACAAACATTCAGTTAAGAAAGAGTAAATTTTATAAATTAATGTGTTCAAATGTACAAAAGTTCACTTTATGAGGTGTCAATAGTGTTTCCAGGATACCTTCTCATGGTCTGATGTTTGAATTTAACATTCTGTTTAAATTACATAGTTTATTATCACACATGAAATAAATATCAACAGAATAAAAATGTGTGCTAGAGACTTAGCAAGAATTGAACAATTGGATAAGCCATTTCCATTGAGTTGTTATATTTTAACTTAAAACATAGTAAGGCTGCAGGTATTGGCCTAGTTCCACTTGGCCAGCCTGTAACTTTTAAGTAACCTTCAAGTTACCTCTAAGACAATACTAGCCCTGATTTCTCTATACATATTTAATGACAGATAATGTTGCAAATTTTTGTTATTTTCAAATATGTAACAGGAATTTTTCTTGTACCTTCTGTGATGCATTCAAAACAAATAATACTAATTTGTTGCCTTTTGTCTTTGCAATAAGGAAGACTACTTTCATGGTTACCTTGTTTGTTTTCTTACATTATCAATTCCCAGGAATTGAAATTAATTAGAAAACTATTCTTGAGCTTACTAAAATATGTTCTAACTCAAAGAGATAATTAAATTCCAAGCAAGCAAAAATCCTTATTGAAAAGTTAACTTCAAACATAAAATATACTTCTTCTCAAAAGGTCTTAAAACTATCTTTGTGAAACATGCTGGGAATGCATTTGAAAGCCTTCTTGGATCTGATTTTTCTTTTTGTCTCTAAGATGAATCAACATAAAGTCAACTTGAATGAAAAAGTCACCTTTATCCTCAGAATCATCTTTACCATACAGATATCCCAAACCACATCTTATGGCATATTAAGTGTATTCTTTTCCTTCAGAGAAAGAAATCTGGTGTCTCAATGCCCAACCAAGACCCATTAGGAGAGGCTTTGTGAAATTATGCCCATAAGCAAAATGAATCCCAAAATGTTTAACAATGTATACTGTGAGGTTATAATTAATGGCAACATCCAGAGTACCTTGAAGAAGAAAAATCCCTACAGAGAATGCCACTTGCTAAATGGAGACCTGCCTACAACCTGAAAAGAAATTACTGAGATTTATGAAAAATGACATTTTTATGAAGGAGGGACATTTGGGAAAATATCTATGGTAACAAATCTAGGACTAGTCCTACTGAATTTATATATTTTAGTTAAATCAGTGACATTGAATCTACTTAAAAAGGCTTTTGAGATTACTCCTACCAAACACTAATACCAAATTCAATACAACTGACATCATTTAATCTCTGTCAAAGACACACAGTTTGAGGATTGGCAGTCCCATTTGATTGAAACTGCTTTTTTTTTCAGTGAGTTCCATATGTGTTGTAAAAAAATTATCTGTAGGCCCAGCGCAGTGTCTCATGCCTGTAATCCCAGCACTTTGGGAAGCTGAGGCAGGTGGATCACCTGAGGTCAGGAGTTTGAGACCAGCCTGGCCAATGTGGTGAAACCCATCTCTACTAGAAATACAAATATTAGCCAGGTGTGGTGTTGTGTGCCTTTAATCTCAGCTACCTAGGAGGCTGAGGCAGGAGAATTGCTGGAACCCAGGAGGCAAAGCCTGCAGTGAGCTGAGATCATGCCACTGCACTCCAGCCTGGGCAACACAGCAAGACTCCATCTCAAAAGAAAAAAATAATAATCTCTGCTAAAATGGTAGTGGTAGCACTGATGTTCTAGTCCATATATCCAGTGATGCACAAATAAATTTATTGCTTGGCATTGTTCCCTTTCTGAATATGGGCTGACTCAGTAGTTGGCTATGAAGATCTTAAAATTTTCCTCAACATAGGGCAGTCTATGTCATTATGTGCTGTCCCGACCTGCAGGACAGTCGAACAGACCCTGGAAGGGGGAGTGGGAATGGAGGAGACAAGAAAACACGAGAAACGGAGACAAGACAAATAGCCTGATCAAGTCTCGTTTAATGGTGGCGGTGCAATGCCTTATATAGGCTGGCAGAGGAAGAGGTTGGGCCAGGGCGGTGACAGGAGGCTGGGCTTACTCAAATTACAATTGCGCATGCGCCATGGGTTTGTAATTTTCCCCGGGCGCGGGATCGCGCCTGCGCCGTAGGCTGTATCTCTTCCTGGGCGGGAAAAATGTTTGCGCGCGCGCAGGAAAAGTTAGCGCGCGCGCAGGAAAGGTTTAGGCGCGCGCGGGAAGTGTTTAGGCGCGCGCGGGAAGGGTTTAGGTGCGCTCGGAAAAGGTTTTTTTTTTTTTTTGAGACGGAGTCTCGCTCTGTCGCCCAGGCTGGAGTGCAGTGGCCGGATCTCAGCTCACTGCAAGCTCCGTCTCCCGGGTTCACGCCATTCTCCCGCCTCAGCCTCCGAGTAGCTGGGACTACAGGCCCCCGCCACCTCGCCCAGCTAGTTTTTTGTATTTTTTAGTACAGACGGGGTTTCACAGTGTTAGCCAGGATGAGTCTCGATCTCCTGACCTCGTGATCCGCCCGCCTCGGCCTCCCAAAGTGCTGGGATTACAGGCTTGAGCCACCGCGCCCGGCCAGGGAAAGGTTTGTAATAAAGAACCTGGAAATGTGCTGTCTTGTCTCGGCTTTGTGGAGATCAAGCAACAGAGGTTGGCTAATTCTGGGCCTCATGGCTCCGGACAATGTGCAAGATATCTGGTGAGTAAAACAGGAATTTTGGTGTATAGTTTGTGCCTTAGCATATATTAGCAACATTATGTATAAAAATTTATATTAGTACTAACACCTATTAAAATTTTGGAAGGAAAAAAATAAACTTTTACTTCTGCAAATGCTAGAGTGTGAAACATTTGAAGAGGAAGATAAGAGAAAAACACATAGTTTTAATCTGCCCAAATAATGTATAATGCCTAACTTACTGGGACTGTAGATATGGCAGGGTTTCTTAATGAGGAGTTCCTTGATCTCTAGGGAGACCATGAATGTTCAATGTGTTTTTCTCAAAACTTTTTCCTGTGTAGTATACGCACATGCATACATAGTTATATTTACATGTTAAAGGTATTTTTTAATGAATTGGATTATACTATACACAATGATATGCAAACTGAGCTTTTCACATAATGTTTTAGGCATCATTTTGTGTTTATTTATATAAACAGACATCATAGATTTTAGTGGATCTATAGCATTCAATTAGATGGATAGACCATGATTTATTAAATTAACTCCCTAATGATGATCATATAGGTTGTTTCTGTTTTTTCTTTCACAATTTTAGATAATATTACATTGAATATCTATGCTTATACCTACATTTATATTTCCAGTAGGACACTTTTCTAGATGTGGATTGTCCGTATAAGGAATATACAAAATTTTAAAACTATTCAGTTATTGTATAATTAACTTTCATCAATATTGTACCAATGTATAACCTCATCACTAGTCTATTACATATCTTAAATCTCCACACTCCCATCTCCATCTCCAGGCATTATTCTTTTTCATATTTTTCTGATCTGATATGTAAAATAAATGTTTTAATTTGGATTCCATTGATTAATAATGAGTTGGAATTCACTAGTGAATTTGAACTCTGGAAATTCAGGCCATACTCAACCCAGCCTTATCTCTCTGTTACTTTGCAAACTACCTTTGACAATTTGTTGTTGCTTTTTCTGGTAAAATGCTGAAGATTTTTTGATTCTTTAGATTGACCCACTTTTAATGTGTTTACCCTCTTCACAGAAGATGCAAAGACTCTGTCTTAAGTATAAGTCCTACCACATTTTCAGTGATAAGCCAGCTCTTGGCCTCAACATTTTGGTTCCCAACAACATTTGAGTATAATATTGGTATTCATCATACATTGTGCTGACATGAAGCCTGGTACATAGGTATAATTTGCCCCCAAAGTCTTAATTTTGTTGGAAAAGTATATAGACTATCAGAATCTGGATGAGACTGAGGATAATTGTAATTCCATTGTGGAATGGAAATTCCTAGGGTAATAGACTTTAGGGGCTGAACTACTCACAGAAAATACCCAATGTGATATTAATGGAGATTTTGCATCATGTAGTTTATGGAATGAAGTGGAAAGAACTCCAAGCAGGAAGCAATGTATACATTCTCATCCCAGATTCTTCAAAGTCACAATGTTAATACATTCCTCTTCCTTAGCGCTTCATGAAATCATGAGCTGGCTTGTGGCAACAAAACCTGTTTCACAATATGTTAGCAAGGTACTGTGGTCGAGATTTTTCATATAGACCATTGCTTTAGAATGTGATCATATATAGCACATATTGTACTATTCTCAGACTGTAAGGCCACTGCAGAAACACTGAGACTGAAAGTATTCGATTTTAACATGTTATACGGGGTTGGAAAAAAAATGTGTTTTCAACATGGTCAAGAAAATATGAGCATTGTGATACAGTTACCAGTAAGTTTCCTTGGTTTCAAAATTTCATCTAACCTCTATTGTAGAAGGGGATAAGGATATAAATAATACACAGTCTCTGTTCTGGATAAGTTTGCAATTTACTTGGACAAACAGGCCAAGCATGGAGAATACAGTTGGATGGTTATTCTATAGGAGTTGGCTCATGGTTAATTCTGATAGCTGGAATCCTGCTAAAACTTCCATTGCTGGGACCTGTTTTTGGCTTTCTCCTGTCACTTGGGGCAGTCATACATGGCAGCATGTTCTAGATGAGGCCAAATAAGCTTCAGAAATCTTTTGATAGCTGTGCTAAATAGAATAAAAAGAACATTATTTTTTAGAAGGCATCAAATGTGAGATCTGATTCCCAGTCACTTTGGTAGAAATCATGCAATTTCTCATGAAAAATCACCTTCAAATACCTGAAAAATGCGTATTTTTTTCCTAAAGGTCACCTAATAATTATGTTACCAATTTTCCATGTAGACTCTACCTACAATCAATCAAAAGAGAATGACTTCCCAAATTGTACAAGCACGGTGCCTTTGGAGTCACCCTTGTGTAATAGAAAATGGCAGTTTCTGGAATCAGTCAGACTTGTTTGTTTTCCTGCCCCCATTTCTGCCTCTTACTAGTTAGGCAAGTTTGCATGGTGGTTTCGAGGACAAATACTAGAGATAAGCTGCCTGATTTCAAACTTCTGGTTTGCCACTATATTTTGACATTGAACAAGTTACTAAACTTTTCTGTTCCTCAGTTACTTTACTTATAAATGTTGTCGATGAAAAAGCTAAACTTTGTAAAATATTTTAAGAGCTTTATTTTAAGCCAATGTGAGTGACCATGGCCTGAGGATCTGTTTCATAAAGGTCCTGAGAAGTTAGTTCACAGTTTGCTTTTCTACATTTTAGGGAGACAGAAGTTACTGGCAAAGACATAAATCAATACATGCAAGGTATAAGTTGGTTCAGCTCTGAAAAGTGGGATATCTCAAAGCAGAGGGACTTACAGGTTATAGGTGGTTTCAAAGATTTTTTGATTGGCAATTGGTTGAGAGTTAAGGTAAAGACTTGAAGTCAGAGAAAGAAGTGCTTGAATTAACATAAGAGGGGTTATAAGCCAAGGTTCTTGTTATATAGATGAGGCCAGAATAGATGGTAAATGTGTTTTTGGAGATCTTAAAAAGTGTGAGATTCTTAGTTAATCTCTCCCAGAGCTGGGAAAGGCCTATCTGCATTAATGGAGACTCTCTACAGATGTAAAATTTCTCTCACAAAGATGGCTTTTCAGGGCCATTTTGAAATATGTCAAAGAAATGTATTTGGGGGTAAATTATTTTGATTTTCTTCAGGGTCAACTGTGAATCATGTGATGCTGTACCAGAGTCAGGCTGGAATTTGGTTTCTTGTTGTCAAGGAATCTGTTTTGTCAGGATTACGATGTCTATTTTAATGTTAATGCTGGTTAGTTGTCCCTTAACTCCAAAAGGGAGAGCTTTTAATGAGACGTGTCCAATCTCCCTTCTCCACATGGCCAGGAATTCCGTTTTTCTGGCTTTCCTTGGCCCAGAGCTTGTTAGTTTAGTTGGTTCCAAGGGGGTTGGGGGCACTTAGGATTTTTTTGTTTATTTGTTTACAATGTGGTGACTAACAATAGCTCCTAATTTATAAGGCAGTTATGAGAAGGGTATGAGTTCATATATGGAAAACACTTAGAAGAGTGGCTAGCACAAAGTAACACTGTATATGTCCTAGGAATGGTGGTGATGATAATGACAACTATTAAGATGATGGTCCCAGAGATTATATGTGTGTGTGTGTGTGTGTGTGTGTGTGTGTATAAAATCAGAGCTACAGATTCCTCATCTGCTAAAGTACAGGTAGTGTTGTCTATTTCTAAGGATTACTGCAAGGGTAAACAGATAAGTATATAAATGATTTCAAATATAATACTAACTAAATAAATGTCGTGTTTCCCACTATCCTATCTCAACCATTCCTTCTTTTGTCTATAGAAGAATGGAAATAGCAATTAATGAAATAAGGATTTGGCCTTTTTCTTTTTTTAATGTCATTGATCCCATAAGCTTATACATGGTCTTTCAGCACCTGCACTTGGCTAAATTGATTTTTTACATACCCAGCAGCTTTTATGCTGCTTCAGTCTCAAAATCTTTTTGATAATATCATAATTACTATATATTCTTCAAAACAATTATAATGGTTAATCCCTGAAGCAGTAATTTGGGGTATATTATAAGCAATCCTTTCTCTTGTCCTGGAAAGGGAGTGCTCCTTAGAGAAGCCATCTGTTTAGCTATCAAATAGGCCCACCCAATCAGACCAACAGACAAAAGCATTTCCTGATTCATTCTGCTGCTAGTTAACACCATGGCAAGGTTTTATAACATTTAACAAACATTTACTGAACCTCTTCTATACAACTATCACTTTGATAAACATGGCAATGTGTCATTTAGATCCACCTTCAAAGAAGTATTTGTTGCCCTAGCTGTTGGGAGTGCAATCAGCCCTTTCAGGAACTGCCCAAGGTCATACTATGCTAGGGAAAGCCAATATTCAATTTGAACTGCCTTTTAAAAAATTATGACTGAGAAACCTATGACAATGAATGACATCTGACAAAACTGACTCCATCTTGCTTCTAAACTTCAAGCTGCCCTTGTTCATTTCTGGGGATAGGCCGAAATAACTTTGGGAGGAACTTAGTTTATAGTTTAACTTGGAAACAAAGATGATAATAGCCCTTTCCCAAAACAAACCCCCTTCTTGCCTGGTAACCAGACTGCCTTTGTAGAACTAATAAATTAGCCACAAGATTAGAAACTATGGTTTAGTAGTCATCAGCTAGAGGCCACATTCTTCTAAACATCTCCCATTACTTCTGAGAATAGCATCATTATTATAAAACCTGAGATTGGTGCTCAAGGTATTTTTCAGACACTGCACTTGATGGATCAGCTGGTGCCACTCAGATAACCTGGCTCATGTACTCTTGTGGTCCCCACCAAGGAACTGACTCAGTGCAAGAGGACAGCCTTGATTCCCTATGATTTCATCTCTTACCTGGCCAATTAGAACTCCCCACTCCATGGCCTCTTACCCACCAAATTGTCCTTAAAAAAACCCAGTCTCCATATTTTGTGGAGAACTGAATTGAGTAATAATAAAACTCTGGTCTCCCATTCAGCTGTTTCTGTGTTAATTAAACACTTTCTCTATTGCAATTCCTTTGCCTTGGTAAATTGGCTCTATCTAGGCAGTGGATAAAAAGAACCCATTGGGCAGTTACACAGTGACTTGAGGTGAGGTTATAAAAGTTTGGCAGTTTTGGCTCAGTGAGAGCCATTTTAGCTCTACAGCTCCCTGTGAGGTTGACTGAGGCTTTTGTAACTACATTGTAGCTCATTGTCTCCCTCTGCTCAGTTCTACTTTCTTCTCCTCCCCTCTACAGTTGTTGACTCATGGCCACTCCCTAATAAGCATCCATCTGCCTGAACTCCAATTGAGAATCTGCTTCTTAGACAATTCACACTGGAACACACTGCCAGTTACTTTCTAGGGGGTCTGTGTGATTTTTGCATTTGGGAAAAGAAAAAAAAAAAAAACAACTACAGCCCCTGTCCTCCAAGAACTTTTCTGTCTTACATAGATACAAGACCAATCCACACAAAATAACACCTACCGACTTAACATTTAATGTACCACAGCATAAAAGAAAAAAGGTTGGTCACCATAAGTCAATTAAGTCAGAGATGGCTTGTAGAATAAGCTAGGGCTTGAACAGTATTTTACAAATAAATTAAATTTAGATAGTAAAAGGAAACAGAGAGTGCATTCTCCATGAGAGGAACAGCATAAATAAATGCATGACTGTGGGAAAGACCATGGTATACTCAGCAAACCATAAGAGATCTGGCTGAATGGTTTAGGCTTCTATTGGAGAGTTGTAAGAGACACTTTTGGATAGACAGAGGGATATCAGATTTTGGAGGGTTTTGAAAGTTGGCTAATGTGTCATGGACTGGAAAAAGTATACATACCTATAACCTTTCACAATTTGCAAGATACATGTCTGTTTTCCCCAGTTTAAATTAGGTTTCTCTGAACCATCAACCATTTATTTGTTCCTCCACTTACTGCTGGGAGAGGTTCAAGAATATCCTTTCTAACTTTTTAAGAAAGAAAAGCTAAACAATTCAATCCAGGTTTAAAATAATTGGTTTAAATAACAGCAAAATACTAAAAGTATCACCAAGTCATGTTAGTCTTCTTATCCATCCATCTAAGATGCATACGTTGACAATGGAATAGAAAATTGATATTCAGAGCTCAGAATTTGAGAATCTTTGTTTTGTATATTACCCAGCCTGAGTCTAAAAAACTTTGCTTGGCAGATCAGTCATTCTGAACCAGAGGTTGACATTCCCCACCCCCATGCTACTACAGGACCATTTAATATATTCTGAAGGCATATTTGGTTATCACAACTAGGAAGGAGTCCAATTGACATCTACTGGATAAAGGCCAGGGATGCTGCTAAATATTCTGTAATGATCAAGACAGCCCCACCACACCAAATAATTATTCAACCAAAAATGTCAATAGTGCTGAAGTTGATAAACTCTGTTTTAGTCTACTTCTGTATCAGCCTTATAAGAACTCTCATATCTTGAGGCCTAAAAATATACCTTTATTCTTTTCCAAATGGTAGCAACAGTTCAGTATTTCCATGGCCATATCTGGAACAGTCTTCAAAAAAATGTCCAGGCTTTGTTGTCTAACACAGTAGACATTAGTTGTATGTGGCTAATAAACACTTGAAATATGGTTGATCCAAATTGATACAAACTGTAAATGTAAAAAATACCAGATTTCAAAATCTTAGCATAAAAAAGAGTGTAAAATATATACTTAATATTTTTAAAATACTTATTGACTGTTGAAATTATACTATATGGACATATTTGGTTAAAATAAATATATTATTGAATTTATTTTACTTTTTAAGTTGTGCCTACACAAAAATATAAATAACATATGTGGCTTGCATTATAATTGCATTGGGCAGTGCTGAACTATATGACTTTTCATCTTTATCACTTTCCACAGAGGCTCCTAAGATATCTTGATACTCATACTAATTAATTAGCACATCCAGGATCCACTGAGAACCCTGGTCTATTCAATTTCCTAGACCTACTGTTTAAAAAACTCAGCCCAGAAAAATATGACACAGAGTTATGCAACTTTGCTTTTTTATTCAGAATTGTTCACACTCTATTCTAATAGTCAGAACAGACTACCTCCATATCAGTGAAAAACTGCTATTTCTAGAATAGCATTCTTCCAAACACCATAAAAATTGCCTATAAAAATTTCTCTGTGAAGAAAGCTATGGTTCTACCATGGTAGGAGAACCATAAACTCAGGATGTCTTTCGCAGTGACAGAGGTCATGATTTAAGAGACATAAGGAAATGTGAATATTAATAAGAAAAGAGTAATGAACTAAGGTCTTTCTAAAGAAAGAATTTCAAGGTGATGACCCTCTCACCTCTCTCTGAGAGAAAAGATGCTTGGATTGTTGAAATGGAAACAGCACTGGACTGAGAGTTAGATGCCTTAATTCTAGTGGTGTATCTGACATGTGAAAAACGTATAACCTTGGGTGAACCACTTAATTTCACTGAACATCAATTAACTATAAAATAAGAAAAACAAATTCAAAGGCTGTTGTTAGGAATATATGAGAAATTCTACATAAAATACTTTTGCAATGTAATGTTATGCTTATATAAACAATAGGGGGTTATTAGTATACCATCTCTTCTAAATGCATTAATAATGCAGAATGCATTTGAAAAAAAAAAGTGTGTCAAAGTTAATGAAATGTAAGTAATTCCCACAATTACCAAGGCCTACCATTACTCAAAGGTTATATCTACATAAATGGATTGACTTAAAATCAGTTATCTATTTCAGGGAAACAAGGGCAATAAGTTGTTTGTTTCCAAAATAAATGACCATTTTATTTTGATGATATTTTGAAGTAATAGAAAACACTATTTATGCCTAAGTATTGGCCCCCAGCTAGGATCAGTTCTCACCATATTGACAGTGTTTCAAGAGTAGCCTTTTATTGGGAACAACTAGGCTCCATGGTTGTGGTTAAGACACAAAGAGAAGGTCATGCTTTTACACTGATGATTTTTTGAGACAAATTCTTTTTCAACAGTTGATCATATTTATTTGTGAAAATGATACAGGCAGAAATAACCAAATGCCTAGGCAAATAGGGAAGGGTCCCTGGAGAATCTCCAACCCACCCGGGTCATTGTGTATAAGGGATTTGTCTACACATGCCCACGGTAAAAAAATTCCATCCCTTAATGCATGTGCAGTAAAGGAAATAAATCAATTTGGAGTAGCTCAGACTAAGGGCCCGCATATTCACTGGAAGAATGGGGTGGAGTCACCAGGAATTTGCACCTCATACAGGGAAGAAGCCTGGCCTCTTCAACTAATGTATGGTGGCCTGGTACCCAATTTGTGAGGTGAAAACCTGTGTGCAGGACCCCTCTTTTTGTTGACGGTTTTCCTTTTGCTGAGTAAATCCCACAGTCCTCACTTTGCTATGTGCTGCATGCCTAACTTTTCCTGGCCATGAGACAAGAACCCATATTTAACTGAACTAAGGATCAAAAAACCTGCACTAGAACCATTTACTATCTTTAGTTAGTTACAATATGAAACAAAAGTGTTTTGAGAAAGCTGATTCCAGGTAGCATAACACAAGAGTCACAACTCTTGTATCAGTATAAAACTGGGTTTGAATTCAAGCTCAACCACATACAGTGTGTATTATCAGGACTTTGAACAAGCTATGTAATCTTTTGGTCTCAGTTTTCTTATCTGTGAAATAGTGATCGTAACAGTATCCACTGCATTGGGTTATCACAAGAATTAAAGGAGAAATCAATGTCTCTTTGTAATAATTATTATTGTATAGTTACCATGTGCTCAATGAAATTATTTAATATCGAAATTTTTGTTAATAATTATTACAAAGAGAAAGGATTAGTGAGACAATTTTAAGCAAAGGAATTGAATAAAAATGCATAGAAATAGAGCTATAAAAAGAAAGCAAACTATATTGAGGGTAAGTGAAAAGATGCTTCTACTTTGCAGAGTTTATGAGGGAGACTAATGGGAAAGCAGGAGACTATGGATTTACGTATTGAGGATAAGAATTTAGAACTCTATACTGTAAGCAATAAGGAGTCACTGAAGTAACTGTTTTTAAACAGCACCAAGCTTTCTATATATATTCTACTACAATTTCACAATGGCCAGGAAATTTTTAGTTTTTAACAATCATTGAGAAATAAGTCTGTTGGAAAATCATGTGCTTAGTTAAAAGTGTTTTTAAAATGATATCCTATTACAGCATTGATTTGCAGCTACAAGTTCTTTAACAATAAGCAGTTTGTCTCAAAGTATCAAATACTTTTGCTGAGTGATAAGTGTTAAGAACAATTTAACACAATGTAATCAGTAAACACTTAACAGACAAATAATGATAAAAATTTTTTTAAAAAATACTGCTTTCAAAGTAAAAGTTGTTCTCAAGTATTCTGACTCTAAAATGCAAGTACACCAGGTAATGATAATCTCTATTTTATATTGCTAAGACACAGAAATGGAAAAAGTAGAGTCCAAAACAAAAGGAACTCAAAAAATGTAAATCAAAACCACAAAGAGATACCAATTCACAGAATGGCTTTAAAAGAAAAGAAAAAGGAAAAAATAAGGTGTTAGTGGGGCTGGGAAGAAAAGGGAATGCTTACAACACTGTTGGTAGAAATGTAAATTAGTTCAGCCACTGTGGAAAGTTTGGAGATTTCTCAAAGAACTTAAAACAGAACTACCATTTGAGCCAACAATCCCATTGCTTGGTATATACTCAAAGGAAAATAAATAATTCTATCAAAAAGATACATACACCCATATGTTCTTCACAGCACTGTTCACAATAGCAAAAACATGGAATTAACCCAGGTGCCCATCAATTGTGGATGGGAAAAAGAAAATGTGGTACATATACATCATCAAATACTATGCAGCAATAAAAATATAATAAAACAATGTCCTTTGCAGCAACATGGATGCATCTAGAAGCCATTATCTTATGTGAATGGATGCAGAAACAGAAAATAAAATATTGCATATTCTCACTTATAAGTGGGAGCTAAACAAAGGGTACATGTTGACATAAAGATGGGAACAATAGACACTGGGGAATATAAGAGGGTAGAGTGGGGAAATAATTTAAAAACTACCTTTTGGGTACTATGGGAGATGGGATAATTCATACCCCACACCTCAGTATCTCACAATGTACCTTTATAAAAATCCTTCACATGTATCCCCAGAATCTAAAACAAATGTTGAAAAAGGAAAAAAAAGGAAAAGAAACTCAAAACAAGTGTAAGATTTCTTTAGAAGTAAAGCAAAGGGAAAGAAATGATAATTGGCTGGAGGATTAGCGCAGGCCTGTAATCCCAGCACTTTGGGAGGCTAAGGTGGGTGGCTCACTTGAAGTCAGGAGTTCAAGACCAGCCTGACCAACAGGGTGAAACCCAGTCTCTTCTAAAAATACAAAATTAGCAGGGCATGGTGGCACCGGCCTGTAATCCCAGCTACTTGGGAGGCTAAGGCAGGAGAATCACTTGAACCCGGAGGCAGAGGCTGCCATGAGCTGAGATCATGCCATTGCACTCCAGCCTAGGAAATAGAGTGAGACTCCATCTCAAAAAAAAAAAAGATAATAAAGCAGTCATGGATTATTTGATTCATTCACTGCTTCATTGAACAAGTTTATTGCTTACTTATGCCTTCTACTTGCTAAAGTCTACTTTTACCTTCAAAGGAAACTGAAGGCAATCCTGAGTGAGTCAAAAAGGTTAACAGCAGAAAGGTCAGAGATAAGGGTTTGTCCTTTCAATTAGGGAAGTAGACAGCCAAGCAAACAAAAGAACCCTGTGGTAGTAAGAGAGTTAAATTACTAGCAAAATGTGAAAGAACTTCCAATCACCATAATGACTAACTATTAAGTTGTTGGGATTCCTTCATGTATAGGTAGAGATGCTTGTGTTTAAATATCGAAAAAAGCTAATGTTTCTTCCTGAGAAAATCTTAAATAGATATATCTTTATTCTCAAGGTTTAAGAAAATATTCAAATCTGTGTATGTCTTTAAAGTGTGCTCCAGTTTGTTTCCTATTTAATTATGGTAGTTTTGATGCAAGATTTTTTACTCCTTAGTTCAGCTAAATCTGGGTTCTTATTTCACAACCAGGAAAAATTAGGCATGTAGACACACTAGAAGGTAAGGAGGGCAGAATTTATTAAGAAAAAAAAAAAAAAAAAAAAAAGCTGTCACCAAAATGAGGAGTCCTGGATGCAGGTTTCCACCTCATGAATTGAATACTAGGCCACTACACATGAGTTGAAGATGTAAGGCTCCTCCCCTGCATAAGGCACAGATTTTTGGTGGCTCCACCCCATTCTTCTAGTGAGCATGCCGGCACTTAGTCTGAGCCACTCCATATTGATTTATTTCCCATACTGCACATGTGCTAAGGGACAGAATTTTTTACTGTGGGCATATTTAGGCAAGACTCCTGTACACAATGACCTAGATGGGTTGGAGGTCCTCTGGGTACCCTTCCCTAATTGCCTAGACATTTGGCTGTCTCCTTCCTCTATCATTATGCCCTCCAAAGAAGTACATCTAACTGCCATTAGGACAAGGATAAGGATAAGGATAAGGATAAGGATAAGGATAAGGACGATTACTGATCTTAAATGCTTTCTGTTGACTGGTAGTGCTGTATTGCGAAAACAGCAGTCAGATCTCTCTCAGAGGCCTATCTAAGGATCCCTGGTAAAAGGGGGCCATTGTTTGAGGCTTCGATTGCTTGACCATTTGGAGTTCAGTGGCTGAAGGTGAGAAGAGACAAACCAAATGATTAGAAGACATATATCAAAATGAAACAAAAGTGGGGGCAAGGACCACTTAAAAATTCCGAGGCTGCCAGCATGCCCAAATAACTGGTGGCTATAGTTATGCTTGCTAAGATTTTGGTACATGGGGTTTCGCTTTGGTTAGCTCCCTTGATCTTATTAAAAAAAAAAAAAAAAAAAAACTCTGGGTTACAGCGCCCTATTTATTCCTATCACCTGTCAGGATTTGCAGGGTAACTGCCCAGAACTAGAACATTGATCCTGATTTTTACATCACACGTTTCTTTTGTTTCTTCTGAGGCAGCCAGAGATTTCTGGTTGGTTCATGGGAATGAGTAGGATTAGTCTAAATTGCAGGCAAAAACAACTAATGATTGTAGAATTTAATGACAAATGTAGGATAATTTTTGAAACATAATTTCTCTCTCCAGTCCTCATTTTTGTTAAAAGCAAATCATGGGAGATCATGGCAGATGGGAGTCAGGACCAGATTGCAGCTCTGTACAGAACAGTGAGCAGCGGCTCACATTGTGAATTTTAACTCCAGATGTACAGCAAAAATCAACCAGCAATCCCCAAAGGACCCACAGACCCTCTGAAGGAAGTGGACTGCTCCTGCAGGACCCAGAAGAGCCCCCCAGAACTGTGATTGACTGAACTGCAAAAGTGGAAAAGGGAGACCCTCCTCTCCTGAACACATACCTGCACGGGAGAAGCCAAAGGTCTGTTTGTGGGAGAAGTTTCTGACTTTATCTTGAGCTGAGTCAATTTGGAGAGCCAAGTGAAATACAGGTGTAGAGGAAACAGCAGAAAGGCCCCTGGCAGCTAGCTGGGTCCTCTAGCAGGCCATTCCTTCCTGGCACCACAGGGAACCAACAGGAGAAAAGCAGGGGCTAAAGCTGCACAGAGAGAAGCTAATCTCTAGCTGAACTTTAACAATTTGAAAGGGGTGAGAAGCTTTCTGACCAGAACTCTGGAGAGGGCGCAAATCCAGTGTGCAGACTCCACAGATAGGGGAAGAAGCAAGCTCCTTTCTTTCACAGCTGGGAGGCAGATAGCCTGGGGCAGATTTTCAAGCCCATATCTCTCTCCACCTGGAAATGATCTGGGGGCTGTTGCGGGGGACACGGTGGGAGCAAGACCAGCCCTTCGGTTTGCATGGGAGCTGGGTGAGGCCTGTGACTGCCGGCTTTCCCCCTCTTCCCTGACAACCTGCATGACTCAGCAGAGGCAGCCATAATCCTCCTAGGTACACAATTCTAGTGACCTGGGAATCTCACCTCATCCCCCACAGCACAGAAGTGGCAGCAAGACCTGCCCAAGAAGAGTCTGAGCTCAGACATGCCTAGCCCTACCCCCACTTGGTGGTCCTCCCCTACCTACCCTGGTAGGAAAGACAAAGGGCATATAATCTTGGTAGTTCTAAGGCCCTGCCCACAACTAGTTCCTCCCCATAATTCCACAGCTGATGCTCTCTGGAAAGCACCACCTCCTGTCAGGGGGTCAACCAGCACAAAAATAGAACATTAAATTACCAAAGCTAAGTCTCCTCAGAGAGTCCATTGCACATCCCGTCACCTCCACCAGAACAGGCACTGGTTTCCACGGCTGAGAGACCCGTAGATGGTTCACATCACAGGACTCTGTGCAGACAACCCCTAGTACCAGCCCAGAGCTGGGTAGACTTGCTGGGTAGCTAGACTCAGAAGAGAGACAACAATCTCTGCAGTTTGGCTCACAGTAAGCCACATCCATAGGAAAAGGGGGAGAGTACTAAATCAAGGGAACACCCCATGGGACAAAAGAGTCTGAACAACAGCTTTCAGCTCTATACCTTCCCTCTGACATGGCCTACCCAAATGAGAAGGAACCAGAAAACCAACCCTAGTAATATGACAAAACAAGGCTCCTCATCACCCCCCAAAAATACACTAGCTCACCAGCAAGGGATCAAAAGCAAGAAATTTCTGATTTACCTGAAAAAGAATTCAGGACATTAGTTATTAAGCTAATCAGGGAGGCACTAGAGAAAGGCAAAGCCCAATGCAAGAAAATCCAAAATATGATACAAGAAGTAAAGGGAGAAATATTCAAGGAAATAGATAACTTAAAGAAAAAAATATCAAAAATTCAGGAAACTGTGGACATACTTTTAGAAATGTGAAATGCTTTGGAAAGTCTCAGCATAGAATTGAACAAGTAGAAGAAAGAAATTTAGAGCTCGAAGACAAGGTGTTAGAATTAACTTAATCCAACAAAGACAAAGACAAAGAAAATATGAACAAAGCCTCCAAGAAGTCTGGAATTATGTTAAATGACCAAACCTAAGAATAATCAGTATTCCTGAGGAGGAAGAGGATTCTAAAAGCTTGGAAAACATAATTGCAGGAATAATCAAGGAAAACTTCCCTGGCCTTGCTAGAGACCTAGACATCCAAATACAGGAAGCACAAAGAACACTCAGGAAATTTATCTCAAAAAGATCTTTGCCTAGGCACATTGTCATCAGGTTATCCAAAGTTAAGATGAAGGAAAGAATCTTAACAGCTGTGAGACAAAAGCACCAGGTAATCTGTAAAGGAAAACCTATCAGATTAACAGCAGATTTCTCAGCAGAAACCCTACAAGCTAGAAGGGATTGGGGCTCTATCTTCAACCTCCTGAAGCAAAACAATTGTCACCTAATAATTTTGTATCCAGTGAAACTAAGCATCGTATATAAAGGAAGGATACAGTCTTTTTCAGACAAATGCTGAGAAAATTTGCCATTACCAAGCCACCACTACAAGATCTTAAATAAGGAGCTCTAAATCTTGAAACAAATCCTGGAAGCACATCAAAACAGAACCTCTTTAAAGCATAAACCACACAAGACCTATAAAACAAAAATACAAGTTAAAAAACAAGAACTAAAAACAAAAAGAACAAAGTATACAGGCAACAAAGAGCATGATGAATGCAATGGTACCTCACATTTCAATACTAACACTGAAAGTAGATGACCTACATGTTCCATTTAAAAGATACAGAAGAGCAGAATGGATAAGAACTCACCAACGAACTATCTGCTGCCTTCAGGAAACTCATCTAGTAGATAAGGACTCAAATAAACTTAAAGTAAATGGGGGGAAAATGTATTACATGCAAATCGAAACCAAAAGCAAGCAGGGGTAGCTATTCTTATATACCATAGTTTCTTTATCCACTCATTGATAGATGGGCATTTGGGTTGGGTCCACGATTTTGCAATTGTGAATTTTGCTGCTATAAACATGAGTGTGCAAATATCTTTTTCGAATAATGAATTCTTTTCCTCTGGGTAGATATCCTGTAATTGGATTGCTGAATCCAATGGTAGTTTTACTTTTAGTTCTTTAAGGAATCTCCACAGTGTTTTCCATAGCAGCTGTACTAGTTTACATTCCCACCAGCAGTGTAGAAGTATTCCCTGTTCACCACATCCGTGCCAGCATCTACTGTTCTTTGATTTTTTGATTATGGCCATTCTTGCAGGAGTAAGGTGGTACCGCATTGTGGTTTTAATTACATTTCTCTGATCATTAGTGATGTTGAGCTTTTTTTTTCACATGTTTGTTGGCCATTTGTATATCTTCTTTTGAGTATTGTTTATTCGTGTCCTTAGCTTACTTTATGATGGTATTATGTGTTTTTTTCTTACTGATTTGCTTGAGTTTGTTGTAGATTCTGAATATTAGTGCTTTGTCAGATGTATAGATTGTGAAGATTTCCTCCCACTCTGTAGGTTGTCTGTTTACTCTGCTGACTGTTCCTTTTCCCATGCAAAAGTTCTTTCATTTAATTAGTTTCTAGCTATTTATCTTTGTTTTTATTGCATGTGCTTTTGGCATCTTGGTCATGAAATCCTTGCCTAAGCCCGTGTCCAGAAAGATTTTTCCAATGTTACCTATTAGAATTTTTATGGTTCCAGGTCTTAGGTTTAAGTCCTTAATCCATTGTGAGTTAGTTTTTGTATGAGAAATGAGGATCCAGTTTCATTCTCCTACATGTTGCTAGCCAATTATCCCAGCGCCATTTGTTGAAAAGGGTGTCCCTTCCCTACATTTTTTGTTGGCTTTGTCAAAGATCAGTTGGTTGTAAGTACTTGGTTTATTTCTGGGTTCTCTATTCTCTTCCATTGGTCTGTGTGACAATTTTTGTAACAGTACTTTGCTGTTTTGGTGACTATGGCCTTATAGTATAGTTTAAAATCAGGTAGTGTGAGGCCTCTATATTTGTTCTTTTCGTTTAGTCTTGCTTTGGCTATACAGGCTCTTTTTTGGTTCCATATTAATTTTAGATTTTTAAAAATAATTTTGTGAAGAATTTTTATATCAGACAAAACAAACTTTAAAGCAACAGCAGTTAAAAGAGACAAAAGGACATTATATAACGGTAAAATGCATTATTCAACAGGAAAATATCACAATTCTAAACATATATGCACCTAACATTGAAGCTCCCAAATTTATAAACAGTTACTAGTGGACCTAAGAAATGAGATAGACAGCAACACAATAGTGGGGGACTTCAATACTCCACTAACAGCACTAGACAGGTCATCAAGACAGAAAGCCAGCAAAGAAACAATGGATTTAAACTAGACCTTGGAACAAATTGACTTAACAGATATATACAGACCATTTCATCCAAAGACCACAGAATACACATTCTATTCAACAGCTCATGGAAATTTTCCAAGAAAGACCATACGATAGGCCATAAAATGAGCCTCAATAAATTAAAGAAAATTGAAATTATATCAAGCACTCTCTCAGACCTCAGTGGAATAAAACTGGAAATCAACTCCAAAAGGTACCTTCAAAACCATACAAATGCATGTAAATCAAGATAAAAATTAAAATATTATTTGAACTGAATGACAATAGTGACACAATCTATCAAAACCTCTGGATACAACAAAAGTGGTGCTAAGAGGAAAGTTATTGGCCCTATAAATGCCTACATCAAAAAGACTGAAAGAGCACAAATTGACACTCTAAGGTTACACCTCAAGGAACTGGAGAAACCAGAGCAAGTCAAGCCCAAATCCAGCAGAAGAAAGGAAATAACCTTTAAAAACCTATGTAAAAATAATTATTCTTGCTGCACTTTATGCAAATATTCAGGCTAACTATTAAGACTAAAGTTTATTTTGCAAACAACTCAGTCCTATCATTTTTAAATTAATTAATTTATTACTTATTTATTTTTCCATACGTAATTGTGGTACAGGTGGTATTTGGTTACATGAGTAAGTTATTTGGTGGTGATTTGGGAGATTTTGGTGCACCCATCACCCGAGCAGTATACACTGCACCATATTTGTAGTCTTCTATCCCTCATCCCCCATCCATTCTTCCTTCCAAGTCCTCAGAGTCCATTGCATCATTTTTATGCATTTGTGTCCTTATAACTTAGCTCCCACATATTGGTGAGAATATATGATGTTTGGTTTTCCATTCCTGAGTTATTTAGAATAATAGTCTCCAGTCCCATCCAGGTCATTGCAAATGCTCTTAATTCATTCCTTTTTATGACTGCATAGTATTCCATCATACATATATTCATTTGCCAATCTCTCAGTTGGATTACTAGTCTCAAGTGGGGCCCTTTAAAAGCAAGGCTAGGAAAACAAGCAGTTTCTAGGGACTAATAAACAGGTATAGGTAGAAGACAAAACTAGATTTTGAGAGGGATCTGTCTGCCTCTAATTCCTAGGGTTCCATAAGGAAAACAGAGGTTGCTCCCAAAATGGAATCTGTGGCATCTTTTTTGTTTTTCCCAAGGAGTCCCAGGCAATCCAGAAATTATCTTAGGGACTCTCATATGTGCATTAAGAGTGGCAAGACAAGATGGAGAAAAGTAATTCAGTCAACTAAATCAAACCTCTTTCCAGCAAAACAAGATCCAAGAAGAAAAAACATAAAGGCCTTTTAAATATGCCTATAACTTGAGTATCCATTTTTAATTAAGCTGATCATTCTTTAAGAAAGTCCTTATAAATCCCTTATTACCCGCCATGCCAAGCAGCCAATACTTCTGGATGTTGAACTTTATCAAAAGTAACCTCACAGTTGAAACCAACAAGCCTCAATTAAGGTTATGACTTAACCGTGAGTGTACAAGGTATTTTCAAGACATAGTAAGCAGTTTTTACAAAATCTAGAACCTTTAAATATGACTCAGAGAAAGGATGATTTAAGAAAGGAAGCTAGAAGTTGTTCATGAGGGGGGAAGAGAATTAGCAAATGGCAAAAGTCACACAGATATCAACCTGAAAGCACTCATTACCCAAGCCAGGATTGAACCTGGGCCACCATTGTAAAATGGTGGAGACTAAGACAAAATACTGTCATATGGTTGCAGGTCATGTTCCTAAAGACGTCAAATAAGATGGAGGCCTGCAGCAAAGTTCGTTACTGACCAGATTGCAGGGCTGACTTAAACAGTGGGTTTATGGGGTCCTTGGCCCACATGATATCCTAAAGTACTCCTTTTTTCTGAAAGAACCATACTGAAAGACACACAAAGCACACCAGATTGGTTACAGCTTAAGAACAACCTCATAAATCCTTTTTCATTAACCAAAACTTTATAGAGAATATAAACAGTGATCCTTGTCATCCTTTTTACCAGTTTGCAGAGGGGGAGAGAGGCCAAAAGTCTGACTGGTAAAAAACAAACAAACAAACAAACAAAAAACTCTTACCCTTTTGTTGGCATGTCGGGCTTCTGGGTTCCTTTACCCCAAGCTCAATTCTAAACCAACTAGTTTAAGGTATGGGAAATTAACTTTTCTCGGTTTGGAGGATGCATCTGAGGGGAGTGTCTTGTAGTATAGGGACACAATTACCCATCTGTATAGAGAGCACAGAGGAGGAAAAAGGAGAAAATAAGGTGGTTTTTTTTTTTTTTTTTTTCCGAAGGAACTCCAGGGATTCAAGATGCATTGAAAAGGGGGACAGACTAAATATGAATGGCTACTCATCTAGAAAGTGGAGAGTCAGGTGTCCTCGTTCCTTTCTCTTCCTAGTAAATACCTGGGGTACATAAGGGAGAGAAAGAAAACAGATCCTCTTTCCTTTTACTATCATTATATCCCTCAGTCCTGGAAACCTCAACAGGGTGCTGCCCATGGGTGCCAATGTGACTTTCACCCATGATAACAGGAAGCATAGGGGATGGCATTATCTGCTCTTACCCACATGCTGACTTTCACCCTGCTGTCAGTAGCCTTTTAGTCCCTACACCTCGTTTATTCCATGGATACTAACACAACCTCTATCTATGAAATGGGAGGTTTGACTTAATCCACAGGAATTAATCATGCCCACCTGCACTGCGCCTATTAACTTCCATTGTTGTGTGCCTCTAGATCCCTCAGATCCAATTTTCTTTCCTCGGGCTTTGACCTGAAGCTTGGAATTGAGTTTGTGACAAAAGAACTGCCTCAAGGGAATGCATAGACTCATCAAGCCCCAGGTGACCCTCACCAGACTGGCTGCTCCCTCCTTATCATAAACTGAATGCTAAGGTGAAACTGTGCAATTGGGTCCTTCTCAAACAAGGGAGGGAAAAAGGGTATCCTGTGAATTGGGATCCTGTTCTAATAGATACCTTTCAAGAACAAAACCTCTTATGTAAAAGTTAATGCCTGACAGGGTGGAGAAAGAAAAAAAAAAAAAAAAAAACAGCTTAAGTGTGGGGCTGTGAAGATGCCTGGAGGAATAACCTCTTATTCTTATGCAAATGTACTTCTCTATCAGGGAGATAAACTTTTAATTGTTGTGGGACCCAGCTGGACTCCAAGGCTGGGGGAGGGGAAGGCTCCATGGATGTGTGGCAGGAAACACTAGCCAGCTGGCCATGCTGGTCCTGAGACCCTGAGGCAGCCTTGGGGCCCAGGCAGCAGCTGTGGCTCATTCCAGTCCGGCATGGCCATTGGACATTGCACACACATGCAGCAGACACATGCGTGTGCCCCAGCCAGGAGGGAAGGGGGGCAGGGAGCCGCCACTCGCCCGAGCATCCTGCCTGTGTGCCCATGGCCATTGGGGTGGAGGTAGAACACCCACAATATTGTATAAGAAATGATAGGTGCCATTACAGTCCTGAAGAAAAGAAAGAAAATGCCATAGAAAAGACTGGGTTGGACTGAGGCTAACATTCCTGACCCCTGAGTGCAATGGCAGAGGGGCAGTTTCTCTTGCGCTCAGAAAAAAATCTGAGGACGAGAGCACCCAGAAATGAAGGTGAAAAAGATTTTTTGGGTCTACATTTTGCTCACCCTTCCTCGTGTCCCCATATGGGCCACAAAAATGATGCATGATTTTTTGCTCCTTAGTTTAGCTAAATCTGGGTTCCTGTCTCACAACCAGGAAAAATTAGGCATGCAAACATATTGAAGGGTGAGGAGGGTGGAATTTATTAAGTGAAAGAAAAGCTCTCAACAAAAAGAGGGGTCCTTCACAACAGGTTTCCACCTAAAAAATTGAATAGTAAGCCACCACACGAGTTGAAGAGGCCAGGCTTCTCCCCTGCATAAGGCGCAGATTCTTGGTGGTTCCACCCCATTCTTCCAGTGAGCATGTGGGCCCTTAGTCTGAGCCACTCCACATTGATTTATTTCCCTTACTGTGCATGTGTTAAAGGATGGAATTTTTCACCATGGGCGTGTTTAGGCAAACCCCCTGTGCACATAACCTGGGCATGCCAGTGGTTCTCCAGGGATCATTCTCTATTTGCCTAGGCGTTTCACTGTCTCCTACCTCTATCAGTTCCAGACAATAAATTCCACTCATGGTGATTCATTGGCTTTATCATATCTTAAGAAGTGGAAAACATTAGTTATTAACTCCATGGACAAAGCATATATAAATGCAAACATTCACCACAAACAAAATTTATCCAATAAAGCTTTCATGATTAAAGAGGCTTCTTTTTAATAGGCTTTTATTCGAAGTTGGTGAGAACAGCTTCTCAAACCTTCATGAAAGCTTCAAAGTAGGAAACACTGGATGATTTCTAAAAAAAAAAAATATTGTTTTCATGATTAATTTGGTATCATTTATTTTTAGGTATTGTTAACTCAATGAAAGTGAAATATTTGCATTAGCACTGATTGCGTGAGAGTCACATATCTCTTGTTATCAATCAAGATATTGTATATACATCAGGGACCCAAGTGCAGAGTGGCACAGTGTGCATAGAACTATTTCAAGCATGATGTCATTTAAAGCCATATTACAACACCAAATAAAATATTTTGCATCACAACAGAATGCCCATTTCTAAACAGAAAGCCTTGTTGAGGTGTTGCAGTTTGAAATCAATGCTTAAAACTGTTTATTTCAATTGTTTGAAATCAGTGCTTAAGTATTTCCTATCTCAGGTTAGATTTTGGAGAAGTAGATAGATGTTCATAGGCAAAGAGAGAAAGAAGCACAACAGATATGCCAAAGCTTTAGAAAAGTTCATGTTGCTGAGTAACAACATTTTGAAATTTCAGGTCAAGTCATGTTAGGGATGATGGAAAAATATTATTATTTTTAAAGTTCTACTAGATCCCATGGACTATAAGAGACTCTACATTCATTTGTATCACTTAACTTTTACTGTATAACAATCCACTTCAAAATTTCATGGCTTAAAACAAAAAGCATTTTTTTACTTCAAGATTTTGCAGTTTGGGAATTTAGACTCTGCTCACCTGGATAGTTCTTCTGATTATCTTGGCTGAATTCATTTATACATCTGCACATAGCTTCTGGGAATTGGCTTGTTATCAACTATAGCAATGGGGGTGAATGTGTCATGTATTTCTCATCACCCAGAAGACTATCCTACACTTCTTTTACTTGGTGGCTAGGGTCCAAAAGAGGAAGGACAGGGCCAGACTCAATGTGCAAGCACTTTCAAAACCTCTGTTTACATTGTTTGCTAGTGTTCGGTGACCAAATTTCAGATTAATTTCAGATTAAAAAGTAGAGAAATACACTCCACTTTTTGATGGAAAGAGGTACAAAGTTATGTTGAAAAGTGTCATGCAGATGAGAATGGAAGGAATTGTTGGGGCACTTTTAAAACAGTCTAAAACAACATTATCTTTAATATTAGAAATAACTATTGAGGTACATATTCATATTCTCATTTCTTTAGAGAAGCAGAATTTAATGTTCAGAAAGTTTGAATGACTTGCAAACATTTCACATTAGCAGAGCATGGATTATAATCCAGCTTTGTCTAACTCCAAGTCCTGTTATTTGCAATACATGAGGAATCTTCCTGGAAAATCATTAGTGCCAGTTGTTGAGATCCACTGAAGATCTTTGATTCTGATGGAAAAATGGTGAACAAGTTTTATGAAGATGACTTCATGTGTTAAAGATAATAGAATGAGCTGAGATTAAAGAGAATTTTCCCTGTGTTGTAGGAACTGGGACTATGCATTGGATTCTAGGCATGGACACAAGTATCTTCTAGTACCCAGGGAAAATAGCCAATTATTCAGGACCCAACAAGCAGCTATTTTGTATCTTTACAGCAGTAAAATATATTCTATTTTCACAGGTAAATAATTTTCTTCTGATAGCTGCTTGATGGGTGCACTTTCAGAAACTCTATTTCTTATAGTCTTCAAGAACCTTAGTTGTCAGCCGGGCGTGGTGGCTCAAGTCTGTAATCCCAGCACTTTGGGAGGCCGAGACGGGCGGATCACAAGGCCAGGAGATCGAGACCATCCTGGCTAACACGGTGAAACCCCGTCTCTACTAAAAACCATACAAAAAACTAGCCGGGTGAGATGGTGGGCGCCTGTAGTCCCAGCTACTCGGGAGGCTGAGGCAGGAGAATGGCGTAAACCCGGGAGGCGGAGCTTGCAGTGAGCTGGGATCCGGCCACTGCACTCCAGCCTGGGCGATACAGCGAGACTCCGTCTCAAAAACAAAAAAAGGAACCTTAATTGTCATACAATGAAAACCACTGTAAACAAAAACTAACACTTTATTTTAAAGACTTTTTATTTTCAAGCATTCCATCTATTTCAAAACATGCTGAATAAAAAATATTTACTACACTACCTATTTGAAGTTTAACAAAATCTCAGTTTCTTCCATTGAACAAATGTGCCCTATCACAAAATACACTTATATAAGAAGAATTAAGTTTAAAAACCGATTGTGCACTGAACACCCCTTTTCATAAACGAGCACACATTGCTTATTGAATTTTAGTACCTGGTTTGAATGAACAATAAAATGTAAATATCTTATAATTCCATAAAATGAATGGCTACTTCCTCAGCGGATGGTTTTCAAAAGGATTTGTAGAAAGTAGTCATCCACCTTGATTTTCTTCTGTTTCCCCTGGATAGTTAACATTTTCTACTTCTGGGAATATTTTTGTGCCTAAGTATAGACCTTTTTGTTGTCAGTTTCTTTCCCAGCCTAGTTCTTTGAGGTAATGGCTCAGGTTCTATTACTGCCTACCACATATACTTTAATTCTGAAGCACATACATAACTCATGCAGGTTTTCATTCATTTTATTTTCAGAGGCACTAATAATCTTAGTATCCATCCAATATATCTCTGAAAGTTATTCAAAGTCAAGACTAAAGAGTGCAAAGCCCTATAGAAGAAGGATTTAAAGTTTAGCCCCTATTCCACAGTTTATTGAATGTGTGCCCTCAAGAAATATATCACCTTTTAGGATTGTAGGTTTTTATTTGTAAAAGTAGAATAACAACAATAACAGCTACTAACTGAAAGGGTTAAAGTGAATATCTCAGAGACAAAGAGAGAGCATTAATTTCATTAAGACCATTAATAAGAAACCAAAGCACTTTCTCAAGAAATAGTGTTATCAGTAGTATTAAATTCAGCTTTAGTAGGCAGTGCTTCCTGAGTAATGGAGGCTCATGATTTCAGAGATGAATAGCATGTTACCAGAAAATGCAAGATATATTCTTTCCTGGGTCAGGACAGCCTGGGACTTTTAAGAAAACACATTTTAAAGAATGATATTTGACTTTTGATACTTGATCTCATATTCTGCTAGTTGCAGAAGCAATCAACGATGTTAGAAAGATGTTCATGCCTGGGATTCCTAGGACCTAGCTTCCAAACCTAGCTCTCAACTTTCTACCTCGTATTCTGGGGTGAATTCCTTTTTTCTCTGAGCCTCAATTTTATCATCTGTAAAACTAAAAGTCAAAATTATATTGTATGAGTGTGATTTACTAAGCAGGATATTGCTTGTCATTGAAAAATGATTGATAGCCTAATTATACCTTTTCAAGCTAAATGACTTCCAGGCTTTCTAATTCTAGGGTATTACATGGTCAGTATGGTGGTGAGATATTATAGTAAATATCTCACCAGTAAAACTGAGAAGTGAGTGATTTCTAAGTATTGTCATTTATAATTTCTAAGTATTGTCATTTCTAAGTATTGTCAAACACACACCTGACCTTCACCCAGGTGCCATCCCAAATAACCCAATATCCATAGTCTGTCCATTCTGACCAGGTGTTATATAGATAATTTTCCCCATCCCAAAGTCTTTCAAGACAGCCACTGCTCTGTCCCATTCATTTCAGGGATGTAGAGAGCCACTCGAGATTTATTTCACCTGCTATTTTCTCAGATGACAGTTCTTCAAAAGTCAGGGATAGATTGAAGAGTGGGTAGTAGTGAGGTTTGTATTCTCAATAAAAAAATTAACTACAATATTACCTGCCCCAACTCTAAATGTGAAAGAAAAATTGTTGGGTAGAGAATAGGTATGAAAATGCTAATGAATGAGTAATTAAATTGTATGATTCTGTATTATGATTTTGAGGGTAATAAAATATTGCCACTTTTACAATCAATAATTAATAAAAATGCCATATAACAATGATGATGATGACAATGGTGATAATGATGATGACAATGACTCATATCCATATGGATCATCTTAAATACTGAGTGTTTCATATTTTCCAAAACCCAAATACTTTATTTCTGTTATCGAAAGGTTACTAAATCTATAAATTTTTGTTAAATTTCTTTGACTGATAAAACTTGGCACAGTGCAATGATGATGTGAGCCTTGGTTAAAATGCTCATTTTTATTCTTCATTTTGACTTGTCAATGACCAAAGTGAATCTCCTGCCTTCAAAGCATAAGACTTCTGGTAAGCTCTGAGTATTCTGGAAAATTGAGTTTTCTGTGCACATTGATGCTAGTGCCTCACTGATGAATGATCCTGCTACTAAAACACAATTTCTACTAAATCAACAAATAGTTGTTATAAGGGGCTATAAGTCTTAAACTAGTCTTACAACAAAAGCTTCTATCTCCTGTTCCTTAATCCTTGTGAGATTAAAATGATGAGGAAGATTACAATAAAACTTCCTCTTTGCTTATCTATTTTCTAGTTATTTCCTAAAATTCTGAGGAAGCAACTCAGTTGTGAAGAAAGATCGTGTTATGTAATGTGGGTCAGGATATATCTCAGAGAATAGGCTTATTCAAGTGTCACTGGAATGTCTTCCCATTAGGATTATGTCATCGATAAGGTTGTTAAATTGTCTTTGATGAAGGGAGGGAAACAGAAAACAGGAAGGGAGGAGCAAGAAAAAAGGAAAGGGAAAGGTTAATTCTCAGAGAGTGTTACGGTCTGAATGTTGGTGTTCCCCCAAAATTCATATGTTTCAATGTAATACACAATGTAGTGGTATTAAGTGGCTGCTTTTAGGATATTATTAGTGACCTTATAAAAGAGGTTTGAGGGAGCCTTGCAGCCCCTTCCACCATGTGAGAACACAGAAGTTACCATCTATGATAGGCAGACCCTGAATCTACTTGCCATCATTGTCTTGGACTTCCCAGCCTCCAAAGCTGTGAGCAATAAATTTCTGTTGTTTATATATTACCCAGTCTAAGGTGTTTTATCATAGAAGCCTGAATCTTTTAAGAGAGGGGGCATCTTGTGATTGTTAGACTTGGATTTGTATAAAGATGAGTCATTGTTATTGGATTCAGAGGAGAAAAGTGTTTAGTTTGAATGTGTTTTCTTGATTGTGACAATATCTGTGTTTCACTATTGTTTTGAGATTATATTAAAAGAAGAGAATTATCATGATTATCCTAATTGTATTGTTATATGATTATAATCAGTCCTAAGAATTATGCTTAGATGTGTCCACTCAATATTTATTCCCTGTATTTTTCAAGCTGTCAACTAGGTGTTCCCCATGCTTGGAGGATTGGTTTTGTGTAGACAAGTAATTTTTTGTAAGTAGTGTGAGGGGTCTGCAGATGGATTTCCGTTAACAGTGGTGTAACACCATAATGGTGGATTTTAGGCATCAAATAGCAATAGACGTATCATCTTTCTTGATGCGGTGCTAGCAAAAGCAGCATTATTCTGTCCATTCATTAGGACAAGTAGCTTTTAATAGCAAGGGAGGATTGGTAGTTGCATGAGTGGTCTTTTATTCTGGCCCAATGCAGATAACTTTCTACCTAAATCATTTGAGAACTGTTGATGGAAATCACACACTTATTTACTATTTTTAAAATTTATTTTCTAATGCTTTTTGCTTTCTAATTTTTTATTTATTTTCTAATGCTTTTTGGCTCTAGGCAGATATAATTTCTGTATTCTTTTCTGTGATTTTATACTTTCAGTGTTCAGAAGCCACTGATGGCAGTTTTCACTGTTACTCTGTCTCCATTTTTCTTAAAGAAAACTCCTCGACTTCATTACTGAGCATTTCACATTATTGACTCTATTCTCTGAGACGTGAACTGTAATGTCTTTCTTCATTTATTATGCACAACTCTGATGTGTCCCAACACGTCTGTAGGGATCTTCCCTTTTGGTTCATCACCCAAGAAGGATGCCTGAGGGATCTGCAGGTGAGCATTTCTATTTTAATAATAGTAGTAAGATTATTATGATAGAGGACAGACAATAATCTCCTCTAATACTGCCTTCTGTGCAGCCTTAAACGAAAAGAAGACAGAAGGCTAGTCCATCATTAAACTGTGTTTTCTGCGGTGCTCCTACTTTGGAGGAGATATATAAGACAGGCCAGAAAGTAGCTGGCTTCTAGTAATCCAAAGCATCCTTCCTGGAGATGGCTGCTCAGAGCTAATGCTTTGGGCTGGGGCTCTATAACATAGAAACCTAACCGTACGTAGTGGATATGAGTCTCGTTTGTTTTGTACTCTTACCCACAAAACTCACCAGGCAAAGATACAGGGATAGATCTTGTCATTATCTGGTAGATCTTGTCATTATCTGAAACACGAAGTTTTGAGTAAACTTTCTATTGAATGGCTACAATATGGTGATAGTGCCTCAGGGTTTACCAATCAACATCAACCATCAGATTACTAAATTTCTTCTGAAATATCAAGTGTCAAAAATAAAAAGAAGCTGAGACTGATAGCTAAAAGTATATATACAGTCTAATCTGTAGGAACTCTGGAATTTCATATATGGTATGTTTCACCCAAGGAACCATTTTTAAATTGTCTAAAAATCTACCTTTTAGCTTTAAACATTTGTCTAAGTACAAAGACAAATATTTTTCATTTTGGCACAGATAAGGTTTGGATGTTTGTCCTCTCTAAATCTCTTGTTGAAATGTGATCCCCAGTGTTGGAAGTGGGGCCCGGTGGGAGGTGATTGGATCATGGGGGCAATCCCTCAGGAATGGTTTATCTACTTGATGATAAGTAAGTTCTCACTCAGTTACTACACTTGAGATATGGTGTTTAAAAGTCTGGGATTTTCCCCTCTCGCTCTCTCTCTCTTGCTTTTCCTCTCACCATGTGGTGTGTCTCCTCCCCACTTCCCCTTCCCCCATAATTGGAAGCTTCCTAATGCCCTCATGAGAGGCAAATGCTGGTGCCATCCTTCTTATCCATTCTGTAGAACTATTAGAAAATAAAACCTCTTTTCTTTTTTTCTTTTCTTTTCTTTTCTTTTCTTTTTTTTTTTTTTTTTTTTGAGACACAGACTTGCTCTGTTGCCCAGGCTGGAGTGCAGTGACTTGATCTCAGCTCACTGCAAGCTCCTCCTCCCAGGTTCATGGCACTCTCCTGCCTCAGCCTCCTGAATAGCTGGGACTACAGGCGCCTCCACCACGCCTGGCTAATTTTTTTGTATTTTTAGTGTAGACGGGATTTCACCGTGTTAGCCAGGATGGTCTAGATCTCCTGATCTCGTGATCAGCCCGCCTCAGCCTCCCAGAGTGCTGGAATTACAGGTGTGAGCCACCGCCCCCGGCCAAAACCTCTTTTCTTTATAAATCACCCAGCCTCAGATATTTCTTTCTGGCAGCGCAAATGGACTAAAACAGGAACCAAGCCAATAAAATCATAGGTATTATTAGAAATATATTAAATAAATGAATACACATATACATATGTACACACATATACATATGGAGAGAGTGAGAGAGAGAGAATTTCTAAGGTATCATTAGAAACTGGAAGGCAGACAGTAAGCCTCAGATGGAAGACAGTCTCAGAAGGAAGTTGCAGTCAAGATTAAATGTGAGAACATTATCCCGTTAGAAAGGGAGAATCAGCACAAGAGGTGGTTTACATCTGGAGATAGAAGAAGTCAGGAGCGGGTTAGAGACATAAGGAAAACTGACAGGGTAGTTATATGGCTATCTCTGTATACTTACCCAATTTAGTCCCTGTGCTATAGATACCCGCTTCCCTTTTAAGCCAAATGGCAGCAGCAATTAGAGCTCATGGGAAAAATTATTGAAATTAGAAACCCAAAGATCAAGCCAACATCATATTTTGCTGAAGTTACTGTAGTAGTCTTCTAATTTCTCTTATTGCTTCCATTCTTGTCCTCCCAAAACCTATTCTTATCAGGCAGCATGAAATATCCTTTTATAATATAAAGTAGATTATGCCTCTCCCCTGTTCAAAGAACTGTTCAAAGTACTCCACTGACTGTCATGCATGAACAAAATCAAAAGTCCTCCCCATGGCTTTCAGTGCTTTGTGTAATTTGCCCAATCCCACCACTTTAACCCTATCATTTTTTATTATTTTTCTCCTCAGCAGGCTCTAGCTATACTGACTTCCTCTTTGAAGCACATTTCTCCTCTGAGATTTACACTAATCTTTCCTCTGGTAACTGGATGGTCATGTTCTTACATGATTCAGTATTCGCTCAAATGTCGCTTCCTCAGAGAGGGCTTTCTGACCACTTTTTCTAAAGTCCTCCTTCACTCTCCATTCTTTAAGTATGCTTTTATTTTTCTTCACAGCACTCACTAATAGGCATATATGATAGGCATCCAACACACGGTTGTTAAATATTGATTGAAAAAATGAATAGTACAAAAATATATAGAGCAAGAAACAAAGCAGAACTGCGAATTAGTGAGGTGGAGCGTTGAACCAGGAAATTTTTCCAGAAGAAAGTAGAAAAGGATAAAGAGATGTCATATCGGTGACATATTAAGGGAAATGGAAAATAAATCTATGCATTCCAACCTCTTTCAGATCAGAGTTCCAGAGGGAGAAAGTAGAGGGAATGGAGTGAAGGGAGTTAAGATAATGTTTGAGAAAAAATGAGATAACTAAAATTTTTCAGAACTAAAGAAACACTTGAATGCTCTGAAGTATATACTTTATATCTAGTAGGGCATACTTAAAAACACAACAAATACTAAGTCTACAAAGAACACATTGCAGTGCTATTTCAAAAATGTTAAATACCTAAGAATAAATCTAAGTAGAAGTGTGCCAAATAATTAGAGTAAAAGCTATAATTTTTTCTAATTAGTATCAATAGAGACCTGCATAAATTGAAAGTTATAACATGGTCTTGGATGAGAATATTCACATTTTATTATTTATTTTCATCTGCCTACTTCAGACTGAATTTTCTCTTCTTTTTTGTTTAGTGTCCTAAGGTAGAAGTTTCAATTCCTGATTTTAGATCTTTCTTTTTTCTAATACATGCTGTTTTTTTTTTCTAATCAATGCTAAATATTTCACTCTAAGCACTGATTTTACTGCATGCCACAATTTTGACAAGTTCTAACTTCATTTGTATTTAGTTCGAAATATTGCATTTTAAATTTTATCTTAAGAATACATGGGTCAAAATCTTTTTTGACCCATGTATTACTTGAAAGTGTGTTGTTTAATCTCAAAGTAGCTAGGGATTTTCTTGCTATCTTAATGTTATTGATTTCTGGCTTAATTCCATTGTGGTCTAAGAGCCTAGTCTGTATGATTTCTACGTTTTCAAATTTGTTAACATGTTTTATGACTCAGAATATGGATTTATTTTGGCAATTGTTTCACGTGAGCTAAAGAAGAATGTGTATTCTGCTGTTGTTGGATGAAGTAGTCTATAAGTGTCAAATAGATCCAGGTCGTTCAAGGTGCTGTTCAGTTCAAATATGTTCTTACTGATTTTCATCTTCCTGGATCTGTCAGTTACTGAGAAAAGTGTGTTGATGTCTCCAACTATAATAGCAGATTTGTCTATTCCCTTTTGCAGTACTATCAATTTTTATCTCGTGTATGTTGATGCTCTGTTGTTAGATCCAAACCTTCCTATAATGATTTAATGTCTTCTTGGAGAATTGACACCTATATCATTATGTAATTCCCCTCTTTATCCCTGATAAGGATAACTTCTCCATACATAGAATTTTAGGCTGATGGAATTTTTCTTTCAACACTTTAGATATTCTCTCATCTTATTATTTATGTGATTTCTGAAAAGAAGTCCAGTGTCATTCTTATCCCTGCTCCTCTATAGGTAAGGCTTATCCCTCCAGTTTCTTTCAAAATTTTATCTTTATCTTTGATTTTCTGTAGTAATAATATGCTATAAAATTTGTTGATATTTATTCTGCTTGGTGTTCTCTGAGCTTCCTGGATCTGTGATTTGGTGTCTGACATTAATTTTAGGAAATTCTCAGTCATTAGTGCTTCAGATGTTTCTTCTGTTTCTTTTTTTCTTCTTATCCTTCTGATATTTTCATTATGCATATGTTACACCTTTTGTAATTGTCTAACAGTTCTTGAATATTATTGTAAATTATTTTATTCTCTATTCTTTCAGTTTTTATTGACATTTCCTCAAGCTCAATTATGCCTAATCTATTGATAAGCACATCAAAAATATTCTTCATTTTTATTTCTATCATGTCCTTTTGATTCTTTCTTACAGTTTCCATATCTGCTTACATTACCCAACTGTTTCTCCACATTGTTCACTTGTTCTAAGAGAACCTCTAGAATATAATTTATAGTTGTTTTAAATTTATGTTATGATACTTTTAATATCTCTGCCATATCTAAGTTTGGTTCTGATGCTAGCTCTGTCTTCTCGAACTGTGTATTTTGACTATTTGACCCGCAAAAATTTGCAGATATGCCCTGCAACTTTTTACTTAAACACGATATTCTGAGAAAAAGGAACTGAGTGTAAATAAGCTTCCAGTGAGAGGTTTTCTGTTCATATGACTAGGGTTTAGGTTTTGTTTACTGTTTACTGTAAGTGTCAGAGGCTAAAATTTCCTTTGGTATCCTTCCTTGTTTTTTTTTTTTTTTTCTTGTCTTTGAAGTTCTCTGGATGCTTCTTGAATAAGGCCTGACCCATGCAGTTCTTTGCATTGTATTCCCACATTATTACACATAAACCCTTTTGATATGGTGGTAAGATGTAGAGAGTGGGGAAACATTTTACAGTTCTATGCTTAGGTCTTAGTCTCTAAATGAGCTGGTACCCCCAACCTCTGACCTACACAGGTGTTTCTCTGGTTCTCCCTTCCTTATTTAAGATAGGAAGGCTAGAGGAGGCTGTAGTTGGGCATTTCTTTCTTTCAGGTCAGTTAGATTCTGGAAAAACTTTAGTCAATTAGGCTTTAGTGAAATACTTTCTTTTGAGAGCAGGGCTTATGAAGAAAAACAGAGTGCTCTGGGCATATTTCAAAATAGGTACATTTTTCTCTCCCTGTTGGAAATATGACAGGATTATTTTCTCCAATCTACTGCAAGAATCTGGTAGGACTCCCAGAGGTAAAACTCACAGAAGTGTTAGGAGCCCCTAAGACTGGGTACCCTGGGGTTTTTAACTCTCAAACTTGTCAATTTATCAATTACAACTTAAGTTATTTTTTTACCCTTGTACTGGTTTCTGCTTTTATTTTTTTGTTCTGGTAAAGTTGTGATTCTTTGTATATATGCCTTGCTGTCTCTCCACACTTTTGTGCCATCAGATTTCCCTGTGAACTCTACTTTTATAAAAGGTATTAGGAAAAATTTGCTACCTAGATTTGGGGAAATAATATTATTGTACTCATAACTGACATAAGGACCTGGGATTGTTTTTGGTTTTGTTTTACAGTGACTGTAATATTTTCACTTCTTATACAAAGAATGAGTTCATCTTATATTTGTGCAGATAAATTTAGTATTCTCAAATTTAAAATATGAGATTAAAAATTCACATGCACAATTCAATTTTTAAAAAGCGTGTGTATATTTCTTCGGTGAACTTAAAAAACATGACATTTAAGAGTTCTGTGCATAAGATCAATAAGAAAGCTAAAACTAAACTCTTGCAGATTCTTACTATACACCTATCAAAATGGCTAAAATTGTAAATGGCAGGTGATACCAGTGTTAGTAAGAATACGTAGAGCAATTGGAACTCGTGTCACACATTGCTGACGAGGGTATACATGGTACAACCACTTTGTAAAACTGGTAGAATCTACTAAAACTATATTCCTTCAGTTCCTAGGAATGCACCTACAGAGAATGAGCGTCTTTGTTCACAAAATTTCTACTCCTCAAATATATATACCTAATATGTACCTACAAAAATTTAACAAAGATGAGGATAGCGTTGAATCTATAAATTACTTTGGGTGTCATGGCCATTTCCACAATATTGATTCTTTCTGTCCTGGAGCATGGGATGTTTTTCCATTTGTTTGTATCCTCTCCACATCACACACTGAGGCCTGTTGTGGGGTAGGGGGCTAGGGGAGGGATAGAATTAGGAGAAATACCTAATGTAGATGACAGATTGATGGGTGCAGCAAACCACCATGGCACATATATACCTATGTAACCTGCACGTTCTGCACATGTACCCCAGAACTTAAAGTATAATAATAAAAAAAGATACATACAACTATATCCATAACTGCTTAATTCAGGTTAGCCATGAATCGAAAACAACTCAGATGTTTGTCAACTGTTGACACGGTAAATATTAATACAATGGAATATTACACAACAATAAAACATAACATATCTGGTGAGAGATACAGACTCAGGAGAGACATGGGAAAGCCATTAAGGCTGCTGGAAGTATTTTATATTTTGACATGAGTTGTGGTTACATGGGCCAAAACATACATAAATTTCATCAAGATATACACATAAGAATATAGCCATCGATTTAAAGATTTCCATAAAAATTAATTAAAAATTAAAAATCAAGCACAAAGTTGTCATTGCTGAATAACTTGCTGTTAGCTACAGGAAATTAGTTTTTCTCTGTGTTTTTTTCCATGCTTTTTCATTTTTCTATAATAAGCATGACTTTATTTATAATTTGACATAAAGATCCCTAAGCTATGCTTCTGGTCTCAGTTTCGTTGCAGTGTTATACAGAGGCTTTTGACTTAGACGAAGAGTTTGTTCTTCAAAATCTCATGTCAGTAACAGGTACATATTAGGAGATTATTGAATACCTCACCATGTGAATAGGACCATAATTTTAATACCCATAATTATGCCTTCAGGAGATTTATGAGTATAATATGACTACAGAATTAATGTTTTAAATTAATTAAAATATTCAATAAATCATCTAATTTTTGAATTTCCCATCTTTCCACTTCTGTCTTGAGCCCCCTACCACTGGTGCAGGGGATAGAAAACTTTTTCATTAATCTATTCAATTACTTAATATTCACGGAGCACCTACTATATGTAGTGTTTCATGCGAAGTGTTTTGAATAAATAGTGAGCAAAAATAGACACAGTCCTTACCTTCAAAGAGACTAGATCAAATAACCACACAAATAAATAAAAATTTCCCCTGTGTTAAGGGCTACAAAGAAGCACTGTATAGCACTATGAAAGGGGATTAACTTTGATGTGCTGAATACATGAGTATTGTGATGATAGAGATACTTATGTCAGTACGGAATTTCATCAATTCAGGCGCACACTTAATACCAGTGTTTTTCAGTCCTGTAAGATGGAATTCTGTCTTTCTTGCAATAAATATATCATAGTGTTCCCTTTTAATATCCTGAAATTAAATTGTTAGATAATCTAACGTACCTACACACTTTTTAAAAATTATGTTGTCTCAATTATCATAAAAAAGAATGAATACCAAAAGAAAATTTATAATGAGATAATCTGTGCTTCAGTATACAAATACTTGGGCACAACTATACTAGAAACTATAACAAAGCTATCAGGTGCTTGTACCTAATGTGAGATATTACTATGAATATGACAGTAACAAATACTTACTGATACAGGTGTTCTGTACTACTGACACAAGTACCACAAATGGCATTATCTTTGGTGACATTTTCTAAATGGTGAATAAGGTTTGTATATATCCCAAGTTAAACAAAATACAATCTTCCTTGATTCACTTGGTAATTGTATTTCCCACATAAGTGTATATTTTATATATATATATATATATATATATATAAATGTTTTGTTTGTAAGCAAAACAATTATGTTCTAGCTTCAGATAGTCATTAGAATTTTTTCGTTTATCCTACATGAATCTGCAGTGGAAAATTTAAAAGTCACGTGGGACACAGGATCAACATTTATTATTTGGGGTTATTTCACATATGGCAGAATATTTGGTATTCCTGATTTCCGTTTCTGAGTTACCATGAAAAAATTGGCTATGATACTCAAAGTAATTGAAGAGGTAAGTGTTGTTCAGAAGAGAGGAGGAGAACCACTCTTGAACCCCCCCACACCTAGAAACTCGATGAGTTGAATGACACAATTGAAACTTAGGGTGAAGAACAGCTTTTGGTACTTTCTTACAGACTCTGTGTGAAGTAATAAGCTACCAGTAGCAAGGCTTTTTAAATCATGCAATATATTCTTTCTTTCACTCTTAAGGGTTGCAGAAGCTGCACACATGTTCACATTAGTTTTATATGATAATTTTTAATTTAGATGATTTTTTTTTGCTTTGTATTTTATCTTGCTCAGCTCCATAAAGTATGTTCGCAGAATGCTGATTGTAGCCAAACAAAGAAGGGGGGCTCTAGAATGTGCATAAAATATATTTATTAAGGATTGGTGTGGTTATATTTGTGATAGGAAGGTGAGGGGGCCAATATTTGCATTTTAAATCTGAATGAAACTTATTGGAAATAAGCTGCTTATTAGTGTCTCTGCACATGTACATTGCTCATTTAGTGTAGCATTAGGAAACTAATTATACAAAACACTGGAAAAATAAGTACTAACGACCTTCTCTACAGAAAGGGAGATGCAGAAAGTTAGACATTGAGTGATCAGGCATTTAAGTGGGATGAGTTCATTCCATTTTGGAAGCCATTTTTATCTATGTAAGAAAGGAACATGTGCATACTGTTTCCACATTGAAGTTGGATTTTTACAGTCAAATATTTTCCTGATATTGTTGAGTAACTAAGAACTAACTGACATCTAACCATCTGTTTTGGCTTTATTCTATCAATATTATTCTTCTCATGATTTATTAACATTTCTACTGAATTATGAAAGCTTATTTGGCAAGTTATTAGAGAAATAATTATGAACATTCTATCCCCTCCAAACAATACTTGTAGGGGAGAGGAAAATATTGATTACAAACAAAAAAGCTTTTTTCCATTGAATATAGATGGCAATGCCACGTGTCATATATAGTTTACTAAGTACTAAAAATAATAGCTTACTAAGTATTTTCCAATCTAATAAACTATCAGAGAAAAATTGATTTTTAAAATCCAATGAGGACAAATCATATTATACTGCACTTGTTGTTGCTGTATTGACATCTGAAGAAGACCTTCAATAAGGTCCCTGGACCACAATTAAGTTTGTGATAGTGGAACAATCATTGTCCTACATGTTCTTTTAGTGTTGCTTCCTTCAACAGTCTGGACCACTAGGCTCAAATATGATCTGGGAATTGCAGGTGTCTATGACTTACTAGACACCCAGATTTGTCACCTCATTATCTTGTAGAATCAGTTCCCACCCAGTATGGAATTGGATAAGTTCTAAGAATTATCACATTATCATATATCTTATTTGGAACAGTCTGGTTTCCCTAAAGTAGTAGAAATTTTAAAGATATTGTCTTAATAACTCCAAATAAGTTATTACAAACCAGAGATTACTTATCCTAGGATAACTGTCTTAAAGGAATCACCAGGGTTTAATATCAAGTGTAAGCTGGTTAACAACTTCAAAATTTCAGCTTCAAAGTGAAAACTTGGTTAGCTCAGTTTGTTAGCACTATGGTATGAACAATTTCTTTTTGTCATTTGTTTCATAAACTGAAACACAGAACTCTAGAATGACAGGGGCAACCTATCACCTCTATGAAAAATACCCATTAGTTCAGAAGCAGACACACCCTCAACAGCAGTATTTACCAGGAGAAAACTATCTAAGGAGAAATAATGCACAAAATCTCTTCTTTTATACCTTAGCATAGAAGCATTTTCATGATTAAAAAATGAAATGTAGTGAAGAAATAAGAAAGAAATCAGTTAAGTCTGGATGAAGGGAAAGTTGAAACATCATTTCAAATCAACGAAGACGATAGTTGCAATTTGTAGCATTTGCCAATTTCTGTTTTCAAGCTATCAATCTAATGTCACAGAAAAAGGAGTTGGGAATAAATGCACAACAGCATACCATTTGTCTTAGGTTGTTTGTGTTGCTATAAAGAAATACTGAAGCTGGGTAATTAATAAAGAAAAGAGATTTATTTGGCTCATGGTTCTGCAGGCTACATAACCATGAAGCATAAAGCATGACTCCAGCATCTCCATCTGGTAAGAGCCTCAGACTGCTTCAATTCATGATAGAAAGAATAAAGGAGCAGGCATGAGCCAGAGATCACGTGGTGAGACAGAGGAATCGAGACAGAGGGGAGGGAGATACCAGGGTCTTCTTAACAATTAGTTCTTCAGGGAACTAATAAAGTGAGGACTCACCACAGCAAGGACATCAAGCCATTCATGAAGGATCAGCCACCGTGACCCAAACACCTCCCTTTAGGCATCACTTGCAATATTGGAAATCAAATTTCAACATGAGATTTGGAGGATCACATATCCAAACTATAGCACCATTATATAGTATTTCAACCACAGAGATGCAAGAGAGGTACATATCCTCAAGAATATAGATAGCAGTAAAGATATCCCCCAATAATTAGCACATTATGAGTTTTGAGTATTTTTTGTTTTAATATAATTTATTTAATTGTAAATTTATATATGTAATCATTTTTTAAAATAATAAATATTTTTCACACTTGGCTGGCAAAATTGCTCCAGCAAACAACTGTCTGTGGTAAATAGAGTAGGATTAGTTAAATTTGAAACATATTTGAGTATTACAGAGACAGGTGATCTTTCTTAGCAAAACCATTTCCTTCATTCTCAATATTAAGTATCCCATTTTCCATCTCAGAAGGAAAGCTTCAGGGAAAAAAGCAAACCATGATATATACTACCCAAATTGGGAAGTCTGTTTTGAAAAACCTTTTGGAAATTAGTAACTGAATGTTTTCTTAGAGATTAATATTCAATATATCAATCTCATAAAAATGAAGAAAGATCAAGGCTCTTCTGGACCATAATTCACAAAATACAATAAATAAAACAAACTAAAGCCTAAGTCAGTGATTTAAATATTTTTAGACAAGTTCTGCTGTTAAAAGAAAAGCAAGGTGCTTGTATTTTTATTTACTTTTACTTTAAAGATTCAAATAACCTGCATGGGAATAGGTGAGGAGATTATAATAACATCTAATAGCCTGTGAGTTGGCTCTTGAGATACTCTCACAGAATCCCAGGGCTCCATAGAACTACTAGAATTGATGAGTAAAAAAGATTGTAAATTTTATGCAAAGAATATATTTTTCCAGCTTTATTAAAGTATAATTGATAAATAAAAATTGCATATACTTACAGAGTACATGTTTTGATATATATAATATATACGTATACATATGTACATAATATATACATTTTATATATACTATATATAGTAAAGTGATTAGATAGAACTAATAAACATAACCCTTTCACATGCTTATTATATTTTAGTAATAAGCACATTTAAGACCTACATTCTTAGCAATTTTCAAATACACAATATATTATTATTAACAGTAGTCATTATACTATATGATAGTTCTCTCCAAAATGTATCCCTCTTATTTAACTGAAATATTGTACCCTTCAACCAGTAACTCCCTATTCCCCCCACGACAGCCCCTAGTAACCACCATTCTACTTTTTGCTTCTGTGAGTTCACTTTTGGATTCCACATATAAGTGAAATCATACAGTATTTGTCCTTCTGTGCCGGCTTATTACACTTAGCATAATGTCCTCTAGGCTCATCCATGCTGTCACAAATAACAGGATATCTTCTTTTTTAGAATTGCATAGTGTCCTATTTTACACACACACGCGCACACACACACACACACACACACATTTATTTATTTATTTATTTATTTATTTATTTATTTCGCTCTGTCACCCAGGCTGGAGTGCAGTGGTACAATCTCGGTTCACTGCAACCTCCACCTCCTGGGTTCAAGCAATTCTTGTGCCTCAGCCTCCCCAGTAGCTGGGATTACTGGCGTCTGCCACCACACCTGGCTGATTTTTGTATTTTTTAGTAGAGACAGGATTTCACAATGTTGGGCAGGCTGGTCTTGAACTCCTGACCTCATAATCTGCCCGCCTGGGCCTCCCAAAGGGCTGGAATTACAGGTGTGAGCCACCATGCCGGGCCACAATTTTTTTAAATTCATTCACCATCAGTGAACACTTAGGTTGATTCCATATCTTGGCTATTATGAATAATGTTGCAATGAGCATGGGAGTACAGATATCTCTTTGACATAGTGATTTCATTTTCTTTGGATATATACCAAGAAGCAGGATTGCTGGATCACATGGTAGTTCTATTTTTAATTTCTTGAGGAACTTCCATACTGTTTTCCACAATGGCTATACTAATCTACATTCCAACCAACAGTGTGCAAGGATTCTGATTTCTCCAGATTCTCACTAGCACTTGTTATGCTTTGTCTTTTCATTGACAGCTATTCTAATAGGTGTAAGCTGATATCAGGTTTTAATATTCATTTTTCCTATGATCAGCAATGTTGACCATTTTTTAATATATATGTCGACCTTTTTTATGTCTTCTTTTGAAACATGTTTATTCATGTCCTTTACCCATTTTAAAATCAGGTTGTTTTCTTGCCATAAAGTTCATTGAGTTCACTACATATTTTGAATGTTAATCCTTTATCAGATATATAGTTTGAAAATCTTTTCTCCTATTCTCTAGCTTATATATTCACTCTATTACAGTTTGCTGTGCAGAAACTTTTTAGTTTGATGCAATTTCATACATCTATTTTTGCTTTGGTTGCCTATGCTTTTGGTGTCATATCTAAAGAAAAATATTTGCTAAGACCAATGTCAAAAAGTTTGACTAGATGCTTTTTTCTGGTAGTTTTACATTTTAAGGCGTTGTGTTTAAGTCTTTAATCCATTTTGAGATAATTTTTATATATGGTGTGAGACAAGGAACCAATTTAATTCTACTACATGTGGATATCTAATTTTCCTAGCAGCATTTATTGAAAAGATGGTCCTTTCCCCATTTTATATTATTAGCACCTTTTAAAAAGATCACTTGATCATAACATTTATTTTCATTTATTTCTGGAATCTCTATATATTTTTCTTTTCTTTTCTTTTCTTTTCTTTTCTTTTTTTTTTTTTTTTTTCTGGAAACCTGGTCTTTCTCTGTAACCCAGGCTGGAATGAAGTAGTGCAGTCACTGGTCACAGTAGCCTCAAACTCCTGTGCTTAAGTGATCTTCCCACCTCAGCCTCCTAAGTAGCTGGAACCACAGGCATGTGCCACCATGCCCAGTGTTTTTGTTTGTTTGTTTGTTTGTTTGTTTTTTCATAGAGCTAGGATCTTTCTATGTTGCCCAGGTTTCCATTTTTCCATTGGTTTGAATGTCTCCTTTTATGTTGACACCATGCTGTTTTGATTACTATAATATAGTCTTATAGTAGATTTTGAGATCAAAGAGTGTGATGTCTCCAGCTTTGTTCTTTTTGCTTAAAATTACTTTCACTATTTGGGGTATTTTGTGGTTCCATATGAATTTTAGGATTTTTTTCTAGTTCTGTAAAATATCTCATTGGAATTATGACAGTGATTGCATTTAATCTGTAAATTGCTTTGAATAGTATGAACATTTTAACAATATAAATTTATAAATATGGGATATTTTTCCATTTATTTGCATGTTTTGTAATTTCTTTCATCAGTATTTTGTAGTTTTCACTGCATAGATCTTTCACCTCCTTGGTTAAATTTATTCCTACTTTATTTTGATGCTATTATAAATGGGATTGCTTTCTTGATTTATTTTTCAGAGAGTTCATTATTATGTTTCCCACTATCCTGAAGCAGCTAGGTTGGTAGAAGGGTGGAATGGCCTTTTGAAGTCACAATTACAATGCCAACTAGGTGACAATACTTTGCAGGACTGGGGCAAAGCTCTCCTGAAGGCTGTGTATGCTCTGAATCAGCATTCAATATATGGTACTATTTCTCCCATAGCCAGGATTCATGGGTTTAGGAATCAAGGGGTGGAAGTGGAAGTGGCACCACTCGCCATTATCCCTAGTGACCCACTAGCAAAATTTTTCTTTCTATTTCCACGACATTTCATTCTGCTGGCCTAGAGGTCTTAGTTCCAGAGGGAGGAATGCTGCCACCAGGAGATATAATGATTCCAGTAAACAGGAAGTTAAGACTGCCCCCTGGCCACCTTGGGCTCCTCCTACCTTTAAGTTATCAGGCTAAGAAGGGAGTAACAGTGTTGGCTGGGGTGACTAACCCAGAGTATCAAGAGGAAATCAGTCTACTACTCCAAAATGGAGGTAAGGATGCGTATGCATGGAATACGTGAGATCCCTTAGAGTGTCTCTTAGTATTGCCATGACCTGTGATTAAGATCAATGGGAAACTACAACAGCCCAATCCAGGCAGGACTACAAATGGACCAGACCCTTCAATAACGAAGGTTTGGGTAACTCCACCAGATAAAAAAGCATAACCTGCTGAGGTGTTTGCTGAATGCAAAGGGAATAGAGAATGAGTGGTAGAAGAAGGTAGTCACCAATTCCAGCTATGTCCACATGACCAGTTGCAGAAACGTGGACTGTAATTGTCATGAGTATTTCCTCCTTATTTCGTTAAGAACATGTTTGTTCATGTGTACACCTGTACTAAGAAAATGTCTTCATTTTATTTTCTTTTTTCTTTATCATGTGACATAAGATTTATTGACTTCATATCAGCATTTAAGTGTTGTTAACTTTATGTAATAGCATTTGAGTTGGGAATTTATGCATTTCTGGTTGTAGAAAGGATAGTTGTTTTATGTTAGGTGTAATTATTACCTTATTATTGTCTTCATTTGACTATTATATATGATTTCAGGAGATGTGTATGCGTTCAAGTTGACAAGGGTTGGACTTGTGATGATTAATATTGAGTGTCAACTTGGTTGCATTGAAAATGAAAAGTATTGTTCCTGGGTGTGTCTGTGAAGGTGCTGCCAAAGGAGATTAACATTTGAGAAAGTGGACTGAGAAAGACAGACCCACCCTTGATCTGCAGGGGCACAGTCTAATGAGCTGCCAGCAGAGCCAGAATAAAAGCAGGCAGAAGAACATGAAAAGACTAGACTGGCTTAGCCTCCCACCCTACATCTTTCTCCCATGCTGGATGCTTCTTGCCCTCAAACATTTGACCCCAAGATCTTCAGCTTTGGGACTTGTACAGGCCATCTCGCTCCTCAGCTTTCCGATGGCCAATGTAGGACCTTACCTTGTAACCATGTGAGTCAATACTCTTTAATAAACTCCCCTTTTTATATGCGTCTATCCTGTTAGTCCCGTCCCTGTAGAGAACCCTAATACAGTTAGTGTATACAAACATTACTGAATTTTATCTTAATTTTGTATACTACACCTTACTGAATTTATTAGTTCTAACAGTGTTTTAATGGCTTCTTTAGGGTTTTCTATGTATAAGATCACCTCATCTTCAAACAGAGACAACTGCATGTATTTCTTTCCAACTTGTATGCCTTTTGTTTGTTTTGCTTGCCTAAATCCTCTGGCTAGGACTTCCAATACTATATTCAACAGAAATGGCAAGAATGACTATCCTTGTCTTCTTCCTGATTTTAGAGGAGAAGCTTTCAAATTTTCATTGAGTATGATGTTATCTGTGGGGTTGTCGTCTGTGGCCTTTGTTGTGTTCAGTAACATTTTTTTCTATATCAAATGTGTTGAAAGTTTTTGTCATAAAATGATGTTGAATGTTGTCACATTCTTTTTCTGCATCTATTCATATAGTCATATGCTTTTTAATCCTTCATTCTGTTAAAGCTATATATCATAATTACTAATTTGTGTATGATCAACCATCCTTGCATCTTAGGGATAAATCCCACTTGAATACAGTGAATGATCCCTTTAATGTGCTGTAGAATTCTGTTTGCTAGTATGTTGTGGTGGATTTTTTTAGTCTATGTTCATCAGGGATATTGGTCTAGAATTTTCATTTCTTGTAATGTCTTTGTCTAGCTTTGATACTAAGGTAATTCTTGCCTTATACTTTGAAATAAAAAGAGCTTCCCCCTTCTACTTTATTTAAGAGTTTGAGAAGTATTAGCATTAATTCTTCCTTAATTGTTTGGTAGAATCCAGTAATAAAGCTATCAAATCATAGACTTTTTACTGTTGTTCATTATTGGTTTTTTCAATTTTTCTGTTTCTTTATGATTCAGTCTTGGCAGGGTGTATGTTTCAAGAAATTTAACCATTTATTCCAGGTTACTTAATTTGTTGTCATATAGCTGTTGGTAGTAGTCATCTATGATTCTTTGTATTTCTGTCATATCAACTATAATGACTCCTTTTTCATTTATAATTTTATTTATTTGAGTCTTTCTTCTTATTTCCCTTGTCTAGCTAAAAATTTTTAAATTTTGTTTATATTTTTAAAGCTAACTCTTAGCTTTATTAATCTTTTCTATTGTATTTCTCATCTCTTTTTATTTATTTCTAATTTTTATTTATTTATGATCTTTATTATTCCCTTCCTTCCGCTTACTTTGTGCTTAAATTAGCTCTCTTTCTACTTTCTTAAGGTATAAAGTTAAGTTTTTTTTTTTTTGAGATTTTACTTCTCTCTTCATTTAAGTGTCTATCTTTGTTAATGTTGCTTTTATAATTGCTTTAACTGCATTCTGAATGTTTTTGTATCTCATGTTTCAATTTTCATTTATCTCAAGATGTTTTTTGATTTCTCTTTTTCTTCCTTCTTTGACTTACTGGTTTTTCCAGTGTGTTGCTTAATTTCCACATATTTGTGAAATTTTTGAATTTTCTTCCTGTTACTGATTTCTAGCTTAAGGCCATCACTCTTGGAAAATATGATTGATAATATTTCAACCTTCTTAAATTTGTTAAGGCTTGTTTGGGGACTCAACATATAATCTATCCTGGAGAATGTTATGGGTGTGTTTCAGAAGAATCTGCATTCTGTTGCTGCTTCATGAAATGTTCTGTATATGTCTGTTAGTTCTGCAGGACTTTTCCTTAGTTCAGCTAAAGACAAGATCCTTGTCCCATGGCCACAAAAGTTTAGGCTCGGCCGGGCGCGGTGGCTCAAGCCTGTAATCCCAGCACTTTGGGAGGCCGAGACGGGCGGATCACGAGGTCAGGAGATCGAGACCATCCTGGCTAACACGGTGAAACCCCGTCTCTACTAAAAAATACAAAAAACTAGCCGGGCGAGGTGGCGGGCGCCTGTAGTCCCAGCTACTCGGGAGGCTGAGGCAGGAGAATGGCGTAAACCCGGGAGGCGGAGCTTGCAGTGAGCTGAGATCCGGCCACTGCACTCCAGCCCGGGCAACAGAGCGAGACTCCGTCTCAAAAAAAAAAAAAAAGTTTAGGCTCGCAGTTTGAAGGGTGAGTAAAGCAGGGTTTTATTGTGTGAAAAGGAACAAAAGGGGGATCAGGGACTCTTTGTAAAGCCAGCATTCCACTGATGTGCTTCCCACCTCACAGTTTGAATCCGAGGTTACACACAGGAAGAGGAGAGGCCAGGATCCTCCCTGCTGCAAATGGCATGAACCTCTGTGGCCCCACCCCAGTGCACATTCCCAGTATGCAGACTGGTTGAAGTTTTGCCAAGGACATACTCCCACCTGGCTTTCTCATTCCCCCCTCTAAATAAGTACATCTAACTGCCATCAATAAAAATAAGGATGAAGACTCATCTTAACTGATTCCTGCTGATGGAAGACACTGTTTTGGGGAAACAGAAGTCAGATCTCCCTCAGAGGCCTAAGTGTTCCCAGCAGAAGGGACCATCCTCTAAGGCTCAGGTTGCACGAACGTTTGAAGTTTGATGGTCTGAAAGCAAGAACAGATGAACTGGGTTATTAGAAAACATGTATCAAAACAAAACAAGGGGAAGGGTAAGGACAGCTAAAAAAATTATGAGGTTTTTTTCCAGTTTGCACAGGCAGAGGGAGGCCAAAAGCCTGACTGGCATAAAAACTTTACCGTTTCGCTGGCATGTCAAGCTTCAGGGTTCCCTGCCCCTGAGTCCAATCCTAAGTCAACCAGTTTAAGATTTGGGAAATTAATTCTTTCCAGTTTGGAGGACACATCTGAGGGGAGTGTCCTGTAGTACAGGCACACAATTACCTATTAGTGAAGAGAGAACAGATGAAAAGAAAAGAAAACAAAGACATTTTTTCAAAGGCATCCAGGTTTCAGGATGCATTCGAAAGGTATACAGAAAGATGAATGGCTATCCATCTAGAAAGAGAGGAGAGGGCATCCCAGGTTTCCTTCTCTTCCTAGCAGATAACCGGGGTATGTGAGGGAGAAAGGGAAGAGCATCCTCTTTCCTTCTTCAGTCCTTGCACCCCTCTCATCCCATTGACCTTTGCAGGTGCTGCCATGGGTACCAAAGCAGCTTGCACCAATCAAGCAGGGGGCCCAGGGGGTGGGAATTATCCACTCTTGCCCATGTACACCCTATCTCCACTGCTGTCAGTAGCCTTGAATTCCTAGACTTCATTTATGCCATGGATACTAACATGGCCTTTATCCATGAAACAGGATTCTTGGGTTTGGCTTAATTGGCAGGAATCAGCCACACTCACCTGTGCTGTGCCTTTTAACTTCCATTATCATCTGCCTCTGGGTCCCTCAGATGCAGTTTTCTTTTCTGGGGCTTTCCTAAAGCTTGGAATTGAGTTTGGGACAAAAATGTGTTTTAGAGGGTATTGCATGGACTCCTTATCATAAACCAAATGCTAAGGTGAAACTCTGGAACTGAGTCTCCTCCAACAAGGGAGAGGAAATGATGTGACACACCTAGATAACTGGTAGGTGTAGTTATGCTTGCTGGGATTTGGGTGCATGGTGCTTGACTTTGGTTTGCTCCTTTGATCTTACTTTCCCAAAGAGAAACCTCTGAGTGATGGGCATGCTATTTATTCCCATCACCTGGCAGGATTTGCAGGATAATTGCTAAGAACTAGAATATTGATTTAGATATTTACATTATTCATCCATTTTGTTCTTTCTGAGCTGCAGCTGGAGATTTCTGGTTGGTTCACGGGAACAAGCAGGGTTGGTCTACAATGTAGGCAAAAGCTTAAAAACAATTAGTGAGTTTAGAATTTAATGACAAATATATGACAAGTTTTGAAACATGATTTATCTCTTGCCAGTCCTCATTTTTGTTAAATAAAACAAATCATTATAGGACTAAGTTGTTTGCAAAATAGACTTTAGCTCCATACTTGGCCCAATTATTAGCATAAAGTGCAGTAAGAAAAATTATTTCTAAATAGGCCCTTTGGATTGGCTTTGATGGAACTCTGTTCCCGAAGGAATCTCAGAGAACACCTTTTAAAGCCTAGCCCAGCCATGGGTTTGTATCCTCAATACCTGTAAGTTGGGTGATCTTCTCCTCTTAAGGTCCAAACATAAACTTGGAGTTCCTGGACCTGTTAGAAAGTGACACTCTTTACTGACTACAGGTCAGGAACCCTGTACAGGGACTATGTAGGCAAGGGTATGAGGCCACTTTCCCCACTGCGCTCTTACAGTGTCTGCAAGTTGTGACGGACTCCTTAAAGGAAAGCATACTCTTCCAGTCAAAGCCTTGGTAATATAACCACTTTCTCTAATTGTGTCTTGTTTGAAAAGAAAAATGGATTCTTATTGCACTGATGGTAACAATTATATTGCCATAAGTTAAGAATACTCGCAGATAGTTTCCAAATTCTAGAGGAACCACACAGAGAAAAACAAACATGAACAGGCACCAAATTTTGTTCATAGGAGTATACCTTAATCAATTATTAAAGGATGTACATAGTTCAAAATAAGTTTTTTTGACTCTGAGAAACAAAACAAGGATCAGCAATATTTGAAGAAAAGGTCAAAAAGATTGCTTCAGCTTTCTGAGTGCAGTCAATTTAATTAACTTTTGTTTTGCTTGATGTTTGTGAACATTTTAACTCTTCATAAATCCTGTACATTTCCCTTTATTCCAATATTTTGATCTCCAAAATTATCAGAAGTCCATATTGCAGAGCACCTGTTACAGTTCTATAGCTTATTATAAACCATCTTTTGAAAAGGATTAAAAACTAGACAACAATTGTCTGTGAATAGCAAAATGTCTAGAGTAGTTATAGTTAGAAACACAATTGACAAAGAAGTTTGTTTATCTTCATGGCTTATAATAAAGAAACACAATTGACAAAAAAGTTTGTTTATCTTCATGGCTTATAATAAAGAAACACAATTGACAAAAAAGTTTGTTTATCTTCATGGCTTACAATAACTTAACATAAAAACTTTAATCATGATTGATAGCACACACTTAGACATTAGATTTTTAGGAATACCATACAATTTTGGAAAATATACTAGCATTATTTACAAAAATATAACCTAAAAATAATTGAACTTTATTTTGGCAATCCCATGTACCTAAACATGACAAATGATCCTGTTTACCTCTTTTCTGGATGTTTTAGGAGCCCTCTGAAACATCCAAAAAGTCAGGTGTCAGGAAAGAAAATTTTGAAAATGAAGTTTGATTTTTCAAGGCTGATAAATGTTCAAAGTTTAAAACACTTGATATTATAAAATTGAATTCCGGATTATCAAAAATTTTTTTTTGCCAAAATAATAACTCAGAAATTTTAAAAAAGCAAAAAATATTATAACCATTACAAGGGCTAGAGGAAAACTTACCAAGCAAATGGAAAGCACAAAAGCAGGGGTTGCAATCCTAGCCGCTGATAAAACAGACTTTAAACCAACAAAGATAAAAAAGACAAAGAAGGGCATTACATAATGGTAAGGGGATCAATTCAACAAGAAAGGCTAACTATCCTAAATATATATGCACCCAATACAGGAACACTTGGATTCATAAAACAAGTTATTAGAGACTCAGACTCCCACACAATAATAGTGGGAGACATTAACACCCCACTGTCAGTATTAGACAGATCAACGAGACTGAAAATTAACAAGGATATTCAGAACTTGAACTCAGCTCTGGATCAAGTGAACCTAATAGACATCTAATAAACTCTCCACCCCAAATCAATAGAATATACGTTCTTCTCAGTGCCACATGGCACATATTCTAAAATCAACTACATAATTTGAAGTAAAACATTCCTCAGCAAATGCAAAACAACTGAGAGAGACAAACAGTCTCTCAGACCACAGTGCAATCAAATTAGAACTCGGGATTAAAAACTCACTCAAAACCACACAATTTCGTGGAAATTGAACAACCTGCTCCTGAATGACTCCTGGGTAAATAGTAGAATTTAGGCAGAAATCAAGAAGTTTATTGAAACCAATGAGAACAAAGGGAAAACATGCTAGAATCTCTGGGACTCAGCTAAAGCAGGATTAAGAGGAAAATTTATAGTACTAAATGCCCACATCGGAAAGCTAAAAAGATCTCAAATTTACACCCTAACATCACAATTAAAAGAGCACATTCAAAAGCTAGCAGAAGACAAGAAATAACTAATATTAGAGCAGAACTGAAGGAGATAGAGATGCAAGAAAACCCTTCAAAAAATCAATGAATCCAGGAGCTGTTTCTTGAAAAAATTAACAAAATAGACTTCTAGCTAGATTAATAAAGAAGAAAGAAGAATCAAATGGACACAACAAGAAATTATAAAGGGGATATCACCACTGACCCCACAGAAATACAACCTACCATCAGAGAATACTATAAACACCTCTATGCAAATAAACTAGAAAATCTAGAAAAACTGGATAAATTCCTGGACACATGCACCCTCCCAAGACTAAACCAGGGAAAAGTCAAATCCCTGAATAGACCAGTATTAATTTCTGAAACTGAGACAGTTATTAATAGCCATAAAACGACTGGGACCATATGCATTCACAGCCAAATTCTATCAGAGATACAAAGAGGAGCTGGTACCATTCTTTCTGAAACTATTCCAAATAATTGAAAAGGAGGGACTCATCCTGACTCATTTCATGAAGCCAGCATCATCCTGATGCCAAAACCTGACAGAGGCACAACAAAAAAAGAAAACGTCAGGCCAATATCCCTGATAAACATCAATACGAAAATCCTCAGTAAAATACTGGCAAACCAACTCCAGCAGCACATCAAAAAGCTTATCCACCATGATAAAGTTGGCTTCATCCCTGGGATACAAGACTATTCAACATATGCAAATCAATAAATATAATCCATCACATAAACAGAACCAATGACAGAAAACACATGATCATCTCAATAGATGCAGAAAATGCCTTCGATAAAATTTGACATCCCTTCATGTTTTAGCCCTTTACAAATTTTGCCAAAGAGCAGTTTAGCACCTTAAGTAAACCTTCTTGTGTTTTTATTTCAATGCTCACTTTACAGAAAAAATACATAATACCTTCTTGGAATTTATTCAATATGTTCACATGCAGAACCTCTTCTGCACGATTAATTTTCACAATTCTTTAACCATTCATTCGAACCTTCAGCTTTTTATTATTTAAAACAGTCCTTTAACCCTAGACAGAAATTTACAATTTCATGTTTTTTAATAACATTTTACCAAAAAGAAAACAAATTTTACTGTTCTTACACACTTTGCATGTAAATCCATTTTTAGTAGTGTCAATTACATGTTATAATGGTAACTCCCAGAAATTTTTAACTTTAATGTAAAACCTGGTCAGCTGTTTCAATTGTGTGCCAAGTGCAGCCAAAGTTTAACTCCAGCATAATTAAGAATGCGGTTAGTTCTATATGTCCCCAGGTCCTACCCATTATGAAGCAAGCAAGACACAGTTCTCAAAACCCAAAAAGCAGTTTGTAACGTCAGAACATTTAGCAAACCTTGCATCTAACCTGCATAACTTAGTTCGCCTATTTACATTTTAATGACACCTGAATTTTACCAATAATCTTTAAGGCTGCTTTTATTTCTTAAATATTAAAGTCACATGAACTGAAAGGTACCACAGCTTATATCTTCCCTTTAAAAAATATTTCATCTGGGGGCGGAGCAAGATAGCTGAATAGGAACAGCTCCAATCTCCAACTCCTAGCGCGAGCGACACAGAAGACCGGTGATTTCTGCATTTTCAACTGAGGTACTGGGGTCATCTCACTAGGGAGTGCCAGACAATCGGTGCTGGTCAGCTGCTGCAGCCCGACCAGCGAGAGCTGAAGCAGGGCGAGGCATCACCTCACCCAGGAAGCGCAAGGGGGAAGGGAATCCCCTTTCCTAGCCAGGGGAACTGAGACACACAACACCTGGAAAATCGGGTAACTCCCACCCCAATATTGTGCTTTAAGCAAACGGGCACACCAGGAGAATATATTCCACACCTGGCCGGGAGGGTCCCACGCCCATGGAGCCTCCCTCATTGCTAACACAGCAGTTTGCGATCTAACCGCAAGGTAGCAGCAAGGCTGGGGGAGGGGCGCCCACCATTGCTGAGGCTTAAGTAGGTAAACCCGCTGGGAAGCTCGAACTGGGTGGAGCTCACAGCAGCTCAAGGAAACCTGCCTGTCTCTGTAGACTCCCCCTCTGGGGACAGGGCACAGATAATAAAAAACAACAAAAAGCAGCAGAACCTCTGCAGACGCAAACGACTCTGTCTGACAGCTTTGAAGAGAGCAGTGGATCTCCCAACACGGAGGTTGAGATCTGAGAAGGGACAGACTGCCTGCTCAAGTGGGTCCCTGACCCCTGAGTAGCCTAACTGGGAGACATCCCCACTAGGGGCAGTCTGACACCCCACACCTCACAGGGTGGAGTACACCCCTGAGAGGAAGCTTCCAAAGTAAGAATCAGACAGGTACACTCGCTGTTCAGCAATATTCTATCTTCTGCAACCTCTGCTGCTGATACCCAGGCAAACAGGGTCTGGAGTGGACCTCAAGCAATCTCCAACAGACCTATAGCTGAGGTCTGACTGTCAGAAGGAAAACTATCAAACAGGAAGGACACCTATACCAAAACCCCATCAGTACGTCACCATCATCAAAGACCAGAGACAGATAAAACCACAAAGATGGGGAAAAAGCAGGCAGAAAAGCTGGAAATTCAAAAAATAAGAGCGCATCTCCCCCTGCAAAGGAGCGCAGCCCATCGCCAGCAACGGATCAAAGCTGGTCAGAGAATGACTTGACGAGAGAGAGAGAAGAAGGCTTCAGTCCATCAAACTTCTCAGAGCTAAAGGAGGAATTACGTACCCAGCGCAAAGAAACTAAAAATCTTGAAAAAAGAGTGGAAGAATTGACAGCTAGACTAATTAATGCAGAGAAGGTCATAAACAAAATGACAGAGATGAAAACCATGACACGAGAAATACGTGACAAATGCACAAGCTTCAGTAACCGACTCGATCAACTGGAAGAAAGAGTATCAGCGATTGAGGATCAAATGAATGAAATGAAGCGAGAAGAGAAACCAAAAGAAAAAAGAAGAAAAAGAAATGAACAAAGCCTGCAAGAAGTATGGGATTATGTAAAAGACCAAATCTACGTCTGATTGGGGTGCCTGAAAGTGAGGGGGAAAATGGAACCAAGTTGGAAAACACTCTTCAGGATATCATCCAGGAGAACTTCCCCAACCTAGTAGGGCAGGCCAACATTCAAATTCAGGAAATACAGAGAACGCCACAAAGATACTCCTCCAGAAGAGCAACTCCAAGACACATAATGCCAGATTCACCAAAGTTGAAATGAAGGAAAAAATCTTAAGGGCAGCCAGAGAGAAAGGTCGGGTTACCCACAAAGGGAAACCCATCAGACTAACAGCAGATCTCTCGGCAGAAACTCTACAAGCCAGAAGAGAGTGGGGGCCGATATTCAACGTTCTTAAAGAAAGAATTTTCAACCGAGAATTTCATATCCAGCCAAACTAAGTTTCATCAGTGAAGGAGAAAGAAAATCCTTTACAGATAAGCAAATGCTTAGAGATTTTGTCACCACCAGGCTGCCTTACAAGAGACCCTGAAGGAAGCCTAAACATGAAAGGAACAACCGGTACCAGCCATTGCAAAAAAATGCCAAAATGTAAAGACCATCGAGGCTAGGAAGAAACTGCATCAACTAACGAGCAAAATAACCAGTTATATCATAATGGCAGGATCAAGTTCACACATACAATATAAACTTAAATGTCAATGGACTAAATGCTCCCAAGTCCTTAGAGACTTACAAAGAGACTTAGACTCCCATACAATAATAATGGGAGACTTCAACACTCCACTGTCAACATTAGACAGATCAACAAGACAGAAAGTTAACAAGGATATCCAGGAATTGAACTCATCTCTGCACCAAGTGGACCTAATAGACATCTATAGAACTCTCCACCCCAAATCAACAGAATATACATTCTTCTCAGCACCACATCGCACTTATTCCAAAATTGACCACTAATTGGAAGTAAAGCACTCCTTAGCAAATGTAAAAGAACAGAATTATAACAAACAAACTGTCTCTCAGACCACAGTACAATCAAACTAGAACTCAGGACTAAGAAACTCAATCAAAACGCTCAACTACATGGAAAACTGAAACCTGCTCCTGAATGACTACTGGGTACATAACGAAATGAAAGCAGAAATAAAGACATTCTTTGAAACCAATGAGAATAAAGATACGACATACCAGAATCTCTGGGACACATTTAAAGTAGTGTGGAGAGGGAAATTTATAGCACTAAATGCCCACAAGAGAAAGCAGGAAAGATCTAAAATTGACACTCTAACATCACAATTAAAAGAACTAGAGAGGCAAGAGCAAACACATTCAAAAGCTAGCAGAAGGCAAGAAATAACTAAGATCAGAGCAGAACTGAAGGAGATAGAGACACAAAAAAACCCTCCAAAAATCAATGAATCCAGGAGTTGGTTTTTGAAAAGATCAACAAAATTGACAGACCGCTAGCAAGACTAATAAAGAAGAAAAGAGAGAGGAATCAAATAGATGCAATAAAAAATGATAAGGGGATATCACCACCGACCCCACAGAAATAAACTACCATCAGAAATACTATAACACCTCTATGAAAATCAACTAGAAAATCTGGAAGAAATGGATAATTCCTGGACACTTACACTCTCCCAAGACTAAACCAGAAAGAAGTGAATCCGTGAATAGACCAATATCGGCTCTGAAATTGAGGCAATAATTAATAGCCTACCCACAAAAAAAAGTCCAGGACCAGATGGATTCACAGCTGAATTCTACCAGAGGTACAAGGAGGAGCTGGTACCATTCCTTCTGAAACTATTCCAATCAATAGAAAAAGAGGGAATCCTCCCTAACTCATTTTATGAGGCCAACATCATCCTGATACCAAAGCCTGGCAGAGACACAACAAAAAAGGAGAATTTTAGACCAATATCCCTGATGAACATCGATGCAAAAATCCTCAATAAAATACTGGCAAACGGGATTCAGCAGCACATCAAAAAGCTTATCCACCATGATCAAGTGGGCTTCATCCTGGGATGCAAGGCTGGTTCAACATTCGCAAATCAATAAACGTAATCCAGCATATAAACAGAACCAAAGACAAGAACCACATGATTATCTCAATAGATGCAGAAAAGGCTTTTGACAAAATTCAACAGCCCTTCATGCTAAAAACGCTCAATAAATTCGGTATTGATGGGACGTACCTCAAAATAATAAGAGCTATTTATGACAACCCACAGCTAATATCATACTGAATGGGGAAAAACTGGAAAAATTCCCTCTGAAAACTGGCACAAGACAGGGATGCCCTCTCTCACCACTCCTATTCAACATAGTGTTGGAACTTCTGGCTAGGGCAGTCAGGCAGAGAAAGAAATCAAGGGTATTCAGTTAGGAAAAGAAGAAGTCAAATTGTCCCTGTTTGCAGATGACATGATTGTATATTAGAAAACCCCATTGTCTCAGCCCAAAATCTCCTTAAGCTGATAAGCAACTTCAGCAAAGTCTCAGGATACAAAATTAATGTGCAAAAATCACAAGCATTCTTATACACCAGTAACAGACAAGCTGAGAGCCAAATCATGAATGAACTTCCATTCACAATTGCTTCAAAGAGAATAAAATACCTAGGCATCCAACTTACAAGGGATGTCAAGGACCTCTTCACGGAGAACTACAAACCACTGCTCAGTGAAATCAAAGAGGACACAAACAAATGGAAGAACATACCATGCTCATGGACAGGAAGAATCAATATCATGAAAATGGCCATACTGCCCAAGGTTATTTATAGATTCAATGCCATCCCCATCAAGCTACCAATGAGTTTCTTCACAGAATAGGAAAAAACTGCTTTAAAGTTCATATGGAACCAAAAAAGAGCCCGCATTGCCAAGACAATCCTAAGTCAAAAGGACAAAGCTGGAGGCGTCATGCTACCTGACTTCAAACTATACTACAAGGCTACAGTAACCAAAACAGCATGGTACTGGTACCAAAACAGAGCTATAGACCAATGGAACAGAACAGAGTCCTCAGAAATAATACCACACATCTACAGCCATCTGATCTTTGACAATCCTGAGAGAAACAAGAAATGGGGAAAGGATTCCCTATTAATAAATGGTGCTGGGAAAATTGGCTAGCCATAAGTAGAAAGCTGAAACTGGATTCTCTCCTTACTCCTTATACGAAGATTAATTCAAGATGGTTTAGAGACGTAAATGTTAGACCTAATACCATAAAAACCCTAGAAGAAAATCTAGGTAGTACCATTCAGGACATAGGCATGGGCAAGGACTTCTTGTCTAAAACACCAAAAGCAACGTGAGCAAAAGCCAAAATTGACACATGGGATCTAATTAAACTAAAGAGCTTCTGCACAGCAAACGAAACTACCATCAGAGTCAACAGGCAACCTACAGAATGGGAGAAATTTTTTGCAATCTACTCATCTGACAAAGGGCTAATATCCAGAATCTAAAAAGACCTCAAACAAATATACAAGAAAAAAACAAACAACCCCATCAAAAAGTGGGCAAAGGATATGAACAGACATTTCTCAAAAGAAGACATTCCTACAGCCAACAGACACATGAAAAAATGCTCATCATCACTGGCCATCAGAGAAATGCAAATCAAAACCACAATGAGATACCATCTCACACCAGTTAGAACGGCAGTCATTAAAAAGTCAGGAAACAACAGGTGCTGGAGAGGATGTGGAGAAATAGGAACACTTCTACACTGTTGGTGGTATTGTAAACTATTTCAACCATTATGGAAAACTGTATGGCGATTCCTCAAGGATCTAGAACTAGATGTACCATATGACCCAGCCATCCTACTACTGGGTACAGACCCAAAGGATTAAACAGTATTCTGCTACAAAGACACATGCACATGTATGTTTATTGCGGCACTATTCACAGTAGCAAAGACTTGGAATCAACCCAAATGTCCATCTGTGACAGACTGGATTAAGAAAATATGGCACATATACACCATGGAATACTATGCAGCCATAAAAAAGGATGAGTTTGCGTCCTTTGTAGGGACATGGATGCAGCTGGAAACCATCATTCTTAGCAAACTGTCACAAGAACTGAAAACCAAACACCGCATATTCTCACTCATAGGTGGGACCTGAACAATGAGATCACTTGGAATGGGGAAGAGGAACATCACACACTGGGGCCTATCATAGAGAGGGGGGAGGGATGGCATTGGGAGTTATACATGATATAAATGATGAATTGATGAGTGCTGACGAGTTGATGGGTGCAGCACACCAACATGGCACAAGTATACATATGTAGCAAACCTGCACATTATGCACATGTACCCTAGAACTTAAAGTATAATAATAATAAATAAATAATAAAAAATAAAAAAATAAAAAAAAAAAAGAAAAGTGCAAATCAAAACCACAACGAGATATCGTCTCATACCTATTAGAATGGTGATCATTAAAAAGTCAGGAAACCACAGATGCTGGAGAGGATGTGGAGAAATAGGAACACTTTTACAATACAGATTAACAAAAAAAAAGAAATTAGACAAACAAAACCACACAAGATTACAAGTTAGAGTTTGCACCAAAGCTGGGTATGTGACCTGGAGTAGAATAGATGTATTAATTCTTCCAAGAAGTGAGAGCACTATGCCATCAGAAGCACCGTTGTCTTTGTGACCTTCAAACTGTATAATAGCCCTAGATGCTTCTGTCTTCTCCATCATCTCTGGGCCCTGCATCCTGGGTAAATGGGTAAGGAATAAGAGCCACCTGGCTGGGCTTTGGCCATAATCCCTTGCTGTTGGTGTTTTGTAGTCTCCAGGGCAGTATGGCACCCATGTTTCCCCCTCCTATTTCTCCAACAAATTTTTATTGATGAGGAAACTTTTTTAGGCGATACATGTGTTCACTATATCTTGTTTGTGATGACGATTTTACAGGTGTATAAACATGTCAAGGCTCATCATATTGCATACTTGAAATATGAGCAGTTTGTTATAAGTGAATTAGAACTCAATAAAGCTTTTAAAATGTTAAAAAAAAAATTTCATCCAAGTGCTTGCCTTTCTTTAGGCCAAATTAATTAGATCTCTTTGCAGACATCATACACAAGCACACATATAACTACACAGACAGGCAGGAGAAAACCCGCTGCAAATGGCATGAACTTCTGTGGCTCCGGGTGGGGTTCTTTAAGAGACAGGGTTAAGAAAACATGCAGATATCAAACCAGAAAGGAACTTATTCCTTAAAGTAGGATTGCTAAACACAGCCTTGCCACCAGAGTTATAAGCCATGCCCCCAGAAGGTAAAACAAGATGAAGGCTTGATTTCACAACCGAAATTTTGCAGAGAATACAAACAGTGATAGCTGGGGGGTACCTAGTAAGACTTCGTCTAAAAGGAAAGACACTTTAAAGGTTAACTGCTGACGAAGTGGAGAAGGGAAAAAATAAGTTTAAAAATGCCTGGGGAAGAACCTCTTGTTCTTATGCAACTGGTTCCTCCACCAGGGGGAAACGTTTAATTACTGTCCAATGTAGCTCAATCCCTTGGACAGGGAAGGAGAAGGCTGTGGCGACACGTAGCTGGAAACCAGTCAGCTGGCTGTGTGGGACCCTTGGACCATGTGTTCCAGACCCAGCAGGGAGGGGGGAGTGGCAGGCAGCTGTTGCTCACTGGTCCATCCTAAAAAAGGCGGGGTGGGGAGGGAAAAAAGACCATGAAAAGCCCCTGACCCCCGGGAACAATGGCAGGCAGGGGCAATTCCCCTATCCTCAGAAGCCCGAGGATGAAAAGGCTCAGAAGGGAGAGGAAAAAAGATATCTTGGTTTGCATCTCATTCACTGCTTCTCGAGCCCCACATTGGGAGACAAAATTGTTGCAGGACTTTTCCTTAGTTCAGGTAAAGATGGGTTCTTGTCCCATGGCCATGAAAGTTTAGGCTTACAGATGGTTTGAAGGGTAAGTAAAGCAGGGTTTTTTTTGGGTGAAAAGGAAAAAAAGTGGGGGAACAGGGACTCTCTGCAAGGCCAGAGTTCCTCTGGTGTGCTTCCCACCTCAGAGTTTGAATCCCAGTTTTCACACGGGGTAAGGAGAGGCCAGGCTCATCCCGTTGCAAATGGCATGAACTTCTGTGACTCCACCCCAGTGCACATTCCCAGTGCACAGGCTGGTTGGAGTTATGCCAGGGACCCCCTCCCACCTGGCTGTCTCATTAGGTCTGTATGGTCTATACTGTTATTCAAGTCCACTATTCTCCATTTTCTTATTGATTTTCTGTCTGTATGATCTATCCATTGTTGAAGGTGGGGTATTGACATCTATTATTATTGTATTGCTGTCTATTTCTGAGGAGGTGTTGTGAACCATGCTTAGCGTATCTTGTGGCTGATGGGTGTCAAACACTGCATATTAAGAAGTATTAAAGATACATTTTTAGCTCGTAATTGATTTTTCACATGCACGTAAACATATTCCTCTTGTCACAGCACATTTACCTTTAGTAAGCCTAGCAGTGGAAAGGAGATAACACTTGTTTATTCAGTAGGCTGATGTTGTTTCATATGCATAATCTTCTCCATAATTCTTACAACAGTTTAGACTTACGGCTTGTTGCATTTCCCTTCCCCCACCCCATAGGCAATTCTTGCAATAACTACAATATGATAGGTTTGGAATATACTGTTCCCCTTGTAAGGCCATAATAGGCACCTTAATCAAGGCAATCTTTTCCACTTAACTCAGGTCACCTCAGTATCTTGCTTAACTGTATTTTAGGTAGCTACAGAAAATCGCAGTTGACACCATGTTGAAGGCCATGTATCCTTTACAGATCTGAAAATCTTTAAGGTCACATTCAGCTATTATGTCTCAAACTCAGCACAAAATGTCAACCTCATCTTCTCAACTGTCACTGCTATTACTTTGTTCTCTATCTTAGCCTGCCTCACTTAGATAAACGAGCAAGCAAGCAACACAATTGTTTGAATCCTTGAATACTTATAGAAAAGAAAAGAAAAAAAAGAAAACCACTGAATTTATTAATTTCCCCAGTGAAATATGTAGAACGCTTCTTATTGTACTGAAGCCTGATCATGATAAACAGTTGGAGAAAAGAAAATAAGACTCACTTTCTCTATCTGTTATCCCTAGTCTGTCAAAAAGAATAGGATATGCATGCATTTTACTCATTCCTAAGCTGAGTAATCACAGAAGGCAAGATGCCAAGGACTTACTGAATGTTTCAAGCAAACATTTTCAGGAATGCCCTGTGCATAGGTGATTATAAATTGGCTATGCAGTTTTATTAAGAGGTTTTCATTTCATGATCTAAACAACTAGGCGTTGGGATCAGCAATTGCTGTCTGTTCACATCAATAACTGGCAGTGATTCCTCTAATCATATAAGGATGTATTAGCATATTGTGCACTGCAAGATGGTGCTTCCAATAAAAAGCGACAAAAGGTTTCTGAACTCAGCATCTGTCATCCAGAATGCATATCCAATTTATTTATGAAATATCTTCATTCCAAGGAGATTTTATGTATTTATTTTTCATTTGAGAAACAACTAAATTCTAAAAGAACCAAACAAACAAACTTACTTTATAAATATCCCAAGAAAATTTTGAGAATAATCATTCTTAGTCATTATGTAACATTTTTGACTATATGTATACATAGCAACTGAAAAATGTTTTAGAAGCAGAGTAAAAATTATAGACAATGTTTAGCTGAAATAGTCCAATTATGCAGGATTCTTATCCACTAACCTCTCTCTGAGAGTTTCCTATTGTTTCAATACTCACTATTACATCTTGACATTTCCTAACATCATTGTAAGTGCTATCAATACACATTTTAGCAAAACGGTAGTACTACTTGACATGATGGATTAAGCTAGCTGGAATTTGACAGAAATATTTGGTTAATATATTTACAAAGTGCCTTACAAAATGTTGTCCATGAAATATTATCTCTTAAAATGTCTGTTCATTCATTTTACAAACATTTAAAATGTCTAATAAGTGCAAAGCAATGCATTGGATATGGGGACGTAGCAATGAATGACAAACACGATATCTGCTCTTACAAAACTTTCAAGGTCACCAGGGGAGCAGATGATCTATACTGTAGACCTATTTCATAGATACAGAATTCATCTTGGCATATTGAAGCCTCTCAGAAGTTCTACAATAAGAAATAAGATAACAACAACAACGACAAAAACCTATGGTTTAACTGAGTGTTTCTCAATTCAGCTTGATCACGTAATTCTGGTAATTAATGAAACAAGTGTTCTGAAGAACTCACATTGGGGCAACTACACACAAAAATATGAGTTAGGTGAAAGAACCAAGAAAAATTCCTGCTTATGTATAATGATTTTGAGGCACTGAATCATGGACAATTGAATAATATTCAATCTACTTTTAGTGCTGATTATACTGTATTCTTCGAAAATTGTAATCAGAGACTCTAAATTCTGTAAGAATCACAACATGTGAAATTATGGATGACAAGTGTTTATTCTGTGCATGCACATGCCTGAGCTAGAAGAGGAGGCTACTATTAGCTATCAGCCTTGCACTCTAGAAGTCCCTAAGGCCTGACCATGTCATGTATCAACAGAAATCCTGTGTAAAGGTCTTTAGCTGCACTGTCCTTGCTGCAGGGCTTGATAGATTTCCCACTGGCTCCCCACTCAACTAGTGATCAAACACTTGCTTGGTGTCCTTTTTCATCAGTGGTTAATTATATTTTTAACCCCCAACTGTAAATAGGCAAAGGTCATTGAGGGATATTTATGTGACCCAAAAATGTCCTGCTGCCCTGGCTAGAAATAAATCTTATATAAGCTGAATGTCCTCAGGCCTTATGAGCATAAGGGTGAAAATGAAATCACACTGACATTTATGCCCAAATTAGACTGACTCGCTGCTTTCTCTTGGCTATGTGGTCCATCCCATAGAGGATTTCTTGAGGTTTCTGGAATAGGAGTGGGGTTCAATTTTGTTTGCAAGCCAGTCAGGGTCAATGTTTACTCCAAACTGCTGATATTCATAAACAAACTGGCTCATGCTTCTACTTCAGCACGCCTGTGTCTCACTGCTCTCTGCAGCCATTGTTGGCTCTTTCTGAAAATGAACTGAACCTCCTTTGCTTCCAAAAATGTGCTATGCTTCTCTCAACTTTAGATCTTGTCAACTTGCTATTCCTTCAATCTGAAATATATATTTTCAAGTCTCATGTTCATTAAAACCTATTCCAGGAAGCATTCCTTGACCATAAATGAGAGTTAGGAGTCCTTCTTATGTACTCATTTAACACATACTGAATTTATTTATACTGTAGCACTTATGACACTATGTTTGAATAGTCTGTTAGGAGAGAAAGCCAGTATGAGAAAGCAAGATGTGTACGGAGAGACAGTATGTCTTTTTTACTGGCATGCTTTGAGCACTTGACATATGGCCTGACGTGCAGTAGGACATTTTACAGGAGGATTTGCAACTATTCTTCTACCATTCAACAGATATTATAGTTACAAATAGGCTGTAGGTGAGCCAACCCTGATTATCAGTTTTCAAACTAAACTTATATATCCCATCACTCTTTCCTCATTTTTCATATTTAAGACTGCAAAAAGCTACCCCAGGCAATTTAGTGATGGAGAATTATCTTTTACTTTATTTTATTCATTTGGGCACTTAGAACACTCGTTATAAGCTTTGACTGCCTGAAGTATTCAACAATTTTACCAGGACATCCTAGGAATCACTTTATACTCTGGATTTTTCTTCTCTATCAAATTTTCACTGTCCTTGGTCTTTTTCTTTGGAGTTCTGTTCCTTGCTAAGTTATGTGGAGTCAATCGATGTCCTTATAAAAGTGCATTTTAATTAAGTTGTGGAAGGAGGAAATTTTCAATATTTATGATTAAAGAGAGCATGTGTCCAGACCTTTTTTTGAACAGTTGATGCTAAGGAAGTGAGAAGAGTAGGGTAACACTCTGTAATAAGTCTTGCAGTGCTCAACGTATCACACTACATGAGTAGTTGGCTACACCTCTATAATGTCAAAAAACCATAAAGCTGATAGGTAGAACACATGCATTCCTCCAGAAAACAAGCCTCCTTTATATGGCCAGGTTTGGTTCACAGTTTGTACTTTGAAGACAACTTGTGATATGATTTGGCTGAGTCCCCGCTCAAATCTCATCTTAAATTGTAGCTCCCATAATTCCCACATGTTGTGTGAGGGACTTGGTGGGAGATAATTGAATCATGTGGGTGGTTTTTCCCATATTGTTCTCGTAACAGTGAATAAGTCTCACGAGATCTGATGGTTTCATAAGGGGTTTCCCTTTTCATTTGGCTCTCATTCTCTCTTGTCTGCTGCCATGTAAGACTTGTCTTTCACCTTCCATCATGATTGTGATGCCTTCCCAGCCATGTAGAACCATGATTTCATTAAACCTCTTTTTTTACAGATTACCTAGTCTCAGGTATGTCTTTATTAGCAGTGTGAGAACTACCTAATAGAGTAAATTAGTACAAGTAGAGTGGGGTGCTGCTGTAAAGACACCTGAAAATGTGGAAGCAACTTTGGAACTGGGTAACAGGCAGAGGTTGGAACAGTTTAGAGGGCTCAGAACACAGAAAGATGTGGAAAAGTTTGAAATTTTCTAGCAGCTCGGAGGGCTTAGAAGACAGAAAGCTGTGGGAAGAACTACCTAGAGACTTGCTGAATGGCTTCAACCAAAATGCTGATACTGAGATGCACAATACAATCCAGGCTGAGGTGGTTTCAGATGGAGATGAGGAACTTGTTGGGAACTGGAGTAAAGGTCACTCTTGCTATGAAAAGATACTGGTGGCATTTCGCCCCTGGTCTAGTGACCTGTGGAACTTTGAACTTGAGAGAGATAACTTGGGGTATCTGGTGGAATAAATTTCTATGCAGCAGAGCATTCAGGAGGTGACAGAGCCTAAAAGTTTAAAAAATTTGCAGCTGCAGAAATTTGCTTAAGTAACTAGGAACCAAATGCTAATCACCAAGACAATTGGGAAAATGTCTCCAGAGCATGTCAGATACCTTCATGGCAGCCCCTCCCATCACAGGCTTGGAGGCCTAGGAGGAAAAATGGTTTGTGGGACAGGCCCAGAGCCCCCCTACCCTATGCAGCCTCTGTACATGGTGCCCTGCATCCCAGCTGTTTCAGCTTCAGCAGTGGCTAAAAGGGTCCACCACAGAGCCTGGGCTGTGGCTTCAGAGGGTCAAGTCCCAAGCCTTGGAAGCTTCTAGATGGTGTTGAGCTTGCAGGTGCACAGAAGTCTAGAATTGAGGTTTTGGAACCTCTGCCTAGATTTTAGAGGATGTATGAAAATGCCTGGATATCTAGGAAAGAGTTTGCTGCAGGGGTGGGGCTCTCATGGAGAATCTTCTAGGTCAGTGTGGAAGAGAAATGTGGGGACAAAGCCCTCACACAGAGACCCCACTGAGGCACTTGTTAGTAGAGCTGTGAGAAGCAGGCCACCGTCCTCTAGACCCCAGAATGGTAGATCCAACCACTGACAGCTTGCACTGTGTGCCTAGAAAAGCCACAGACATTCAACACCAGCCTGTGAAATCAGACAGTAGGGGAGCTGTATCCTGCAAACCCACAGGGGTGGAGCTGCCCAAGGGCATGGGACCCCACCTCTTGCATCAGTATGACTTGGATGTGAGACATGAAGTCAAAGGAGATCATTTTGGAAGTTTAAGGTTTAATGACTGCCCTATTAGATTTCGGAACTTCCATGGGGACTGTAGCCCTTTTGTTTTGGCCAATTTCTGCCATTTATAAGAGGTGTATTTACCCAATGCCTGTATCCAGGAAGTAACTAACTTGCTTTTGATTTTACAGGCTTATAGGAAGAAGGGACTTGCCTTGTCTCAGATGAGACTTTGGACTCTGGACTTTTGAGTTAACGCTGGGATGAATTAAGGCTTTGGGGGACTGTTGTGAAGGCATGATTGGTTTTGAAATGTGAGGATATGAAATTTGGAAGGGTCCAGGAGAAGAATGATATAGTTTGTTTGTGTCTCCACCCAAATATCATTTTGAATTGTAGTTCCCATAACCCCCATGTGTTGTGGGAGGACCTAGTGGGAGATAATTGAACAATGGGGGCGGTTACCCCCTTACTGTTTGCATGGTAGTGAATAAGTCTCATAAATACTGCTGGCTTTATAAGGAGTTTCCCTTATCACTTGGCTCTCATTCTTTCTTGCCTGCTGCCATGTAAGACATGCCTTTCACCTTCCACCGTGATTGTGGGCCTCCCCAGCCACGTAGAACTGTGAGTCCATTAAACCTCTTTTTTATAAATAAATTATCCAATCTTGGGTAAGTCTTCAACACCAGCATGAGAACTGACTAATACACTCCTTGTCCTTAATTCGGCCCTCATTACTTCTTACTACTGTTCCATATACATCAGAGAGCTAGGCTCTCTGAATCATTTAAAGAGAATGCACTGTCTAATGATCAGATGCTCAGCTATTGTTAGTATGAGATGATTGCTCCCTGATCAATGGTAGACTTACTGAAATATACTTGGTGAAGCATACAAGGACAGAGACAGAAAGGCAGAGAGAGGATGGAGAGAGGTTGAAAATCAATAATAAAAAATTCAAGTGTTGGCACTATGACAAGATTACTAATTCTCTATAAAATATACAAGGTATATTAGTTTGTTTCCATCCATACTGCTATAAGGATGTACCCAAGACTAGGTAATTTATAAAGGAAAGAGGTTTAATTGACTCACAGTTCAGTATGGCTGGGGAGGCCTCAGGAAACTTACAATCACGGCAGAAAGCAAAGGGGAAGCAAAGTACCTTCTTCACAAGGCGGTAGGAAGAAAAAGTGCTAGCAGGGCAATGGCAAACACTTATAAAACCATACGATCACATGATAACTCACTCACTATCACGAGAATAGCATGGGGGAAACTTCCCCCATGATTTAATCACTTCCCACTGGGTCTCTTCTATGACATGGGTGGATTTTGGGAACTACAATTCAATATGATATTTGGTTGAGGACTCAGCCAAACCATATCACAAGTGGTCTTCAAACTACAAACTGTGAGCTAAATCTGGCCTGACTAGCTGTTTGTTTTTGTAAAGATACTATTACTAGAACACATCCATACTCATTCATTTACATGTTACCAATGGATGCTTCAGTGCTTCAACAGTAGAGTTGAATAGTTGTGGCAGAGACTTTCTAGCCCACAAAACCTAAAATCTTTATTCTCTAGTGCTTTACAGAAAAAGTTTGCTGAGGCATTACAAAAAGTAGTTCATTTTCTCCTGTAATGGAGATTGAGTCCTGGTTCCAGGCACACTGTCTCCACTTTGGATTCTTCACAACCTAGAAGTGAGGAACATACTTCCTCTTCTTGCTCTGAGGGTGATGAAGAAGTCCTACAGCTTGAAGAAGCAGTGAGTCTTAAGACTTTTTAAGCCATGTAGCAGTCTAACCTAAGTAAATACTTTGCAAACCTGTGACAACTTGTTTATCGTGGAAGCACAGATATTGATAAAGTGTTAGAGTTTGTACTTTTCAGAAGACAAAATCAACTGCAATCTTCCAGGAAGATTATATCGTACCCATTGATGTCTTCCCACTGACCACACCTCTTTCAATTTTGATGACCTTGAAGAGTCAGACCATGGATTGCTTAATGGTACATTTGAAGAGAAAAGTACTTCTAAAAATTCATGGCCTTTTGAGTTTAGTTAGATGTGGAAAAAAATTTCTGGCTATAATTATGTCAGCTCTACACACTTCTGAATTCTCAGCATTTCATGTATTTTGCCTCTTGTGTGTTCAACAGTGTTATGCATGTATGTATTCCTGTGGATATGTGTGTTCATAGACCCACACCAGCACATTTTTATGTAAAGCAAACCTATAACAAAAATGGAATATATTTTCTTATAGGCAGTTTCTTTCATTTGATTTGCTTTATAGTTAAAATAATAAACTATATTTAGATTTTGATAACCAAGCCTGAATGTGGAAAACATTTTTGTCAGTTTAAGAACAACTAGGTTTTTTTTTTCTTTTTAGTTTTTTTTGGTTTTTTGAGTACTTTAAGTACAATTAGCTGGGTAATTTGAAGGAATAAGCTACAACTAACAGCTGGAAAACATTTTGAGAGTATTTACACTCTTTATATTTTGCATATGTTTTTGTTTTCCTTGCTGGTTTAGAATTTTTTCTCCTAGTTTATTTAATTCTTATTCTTTCAGATGAAATGAAATTCAAGCATTCTTTCCTAGGAAAGATGCCAAAAATACATAAATGAAAAGATAGAAGGCTGGGTGCAGTGGCTCACACCTGTAATCCCAGCACTTTGGGAGATTGAGACTGGTGGATCACCGGAGGTCAGGAGTTTGAGACCAGCCTGACCAACATGGTGAAACCTGTCTCTACTAAAAATACAAAAACTTATCTGGGTGTGGTGGTGGGTGCCTGTAATCCCAGCTACTTGAGAAGCTGGGGCAGGAGAACTGCTTGAACCTGAGAGGCAGAGGTTGCAACGAGCTGAGATCGCACCATTGCACTCCAGTCTGGGTGACAAGAGTGAGACTCCATCTCAAAACAACAACAACAACAAAAGATAGAAACGTTGAGAGTCAAGAAAGAAAATATTTGTAATTAAGTACCACTTGAGCACCATTATTTAAATAAATCCTTTTGATGATAATGATACTGATAGTTATAATCATAACAACAATGCCAGTACCTAGTCAGGGCAATCAGCCCTGTGCTCAGATATAAAAGCAAAGTCTACTGACTAAAAAATGACTAAAAATTTAACTGGAATTAACCATTTTCACAGGCTATTTGGAGCTATTCTATATCTTTTACTATTTATAATATTTAGAAATAAGTGTGAAGTTTGTGATAATAGAAAAAACATTTGCAGGTCTGCGAATTTTTCTGTATAATGGAGACAGAGTGCTCTAAGTCTGTTTAGAATCATCCTTCAGTTCAGTGGAAATACACTTTGAAAGACAGAATTTTACAATGTAGGCCGGGCGCGGTGGCTCAAGCCTGTAATCCCAGCACTTTGGGAGGTGGAGACGGGCAGATCACGAGGTCAGGAGATCGAGACTATCCTGGCTAACACGGTGAAACCCCGTCTCTACTAAAAAATACAAAAAACTAGCTGGGCGAGGTGGCGGGCGCCTGTAGTCCAGCTACTCGGGAGGCTGAGGCAGGAGAATGGCGTGAACCCGGGAGGCGGAGCTTGCAGTGAGCTGAGATCCGGCCACTGCACTCCAGCCTGGGCGACAGAGCGAGACTCCGTCTCAAAAAAAAAACAACAACAACAACAACAAAAAACAATGTGATATGTAAATGAAGCATCCAAAACAATATAACTTTATCAAAAATGAGAAATGTATGCAAATCTATTCAATTTTTAGGTAACTAACATGGTGAGGGAGTGAGTATTTTGGTACTTGATTATTACCCATACCAGTGATTTTGCATGTTTTACACATGAAAATATTTTACAGAAGTTCAAAATACACAACAGTAAAGGAAGACTTGGTGTTGAAGCAGTGGCCAGAGCCAACCTTTTCTCCTTATGATCCAACTTTCTCTCCTCCTTCTCTTGTTCATTTCTACAAATCACTTAGCACAGTGTCTGGTACACAGTAGACATTCAAGAGATATTTTTAAATAAATAAATAAGTGAATGAGATACTCATAAGGATTCACTAGGAATCTGTAAAGCACAATTTTTAAATTTTGTTATGTAACTCCTGGATTTAAGGATGATAAACTTCTGGAAGATATGAGAAGCACTAAATATAGACTAAATAGCATGTAACATTTCTTTGAGAATGAGAAGGCACTCTATTTCCTAGCAGGTATTTAATACTAAGTATCATATTAATTCTGTAATGCCCAAAAGAGATTTCTTATATTTTTGTTTTACCAAAAATGCATTTTGTTACAATGTTGTTACAAATGTATTTCACTATAAGACTCCAGAATATGAATCATACTTCCAGAAATAATATAAAGGCTATATCTATGTGATGTCATTCATAGAGGTGAAAAAAATACAATTCAAATCACAAATTCCATTTTTATCCATAGATTTGGCTTCAAATGCTCAAAATCTAGAGAACCTTTGAAACTGATAGTCTTTCTCATCTTAAAGCCAAAACACTTTTAAATCAAAGATTAAGAGGAACTCTTCTGATATGTTTGTTCATGGATGCTTTTGCATTAAATTTAAGTGACGACGCATAGAAGGGAATTGTACAAAGTGAAAAGAGCCAACACAATGTCAAACAGGAAAGCCAGTTAGAGATTATTTGTAGTAGAAACCAGTGATTCTCACATGAAGTTCAATATTCTTTTACACTACATTATTTCACAGGATAAACCTATAGTATATTTTAAAGAAAAATTGCTCATATTACTTTATTTAAATAAATAGAAGAAAATCAAATCAAAATTGTATATTTTGCAAATTTTCTCTAAGATACCTAAATTTATGGAAAATAAATAATACGCTACAGGATGAAGGTGTCTATAGAAATTAGAAATGTGTGATTCCAACTAACACTGAATCATGTGATCTGAATGAGCTTTCATTGGAGTTGCATGAATTTCTTATTCCAAATCTATAGGTGAGAGTATTGGATTCTAACTTCAGGCAATTTAATTTGTTGCTTTATACTACATGGCTGCAGGAATGACAGGAAAGATCACAGCCTCAGTAAATTGAACCAATTTCAGGAGAGTCTCTGATTTAGTAGAAGAGTGCATTCTTCTCAATAAAAGCAATTTAAGATACATACAGTACTTCAAACTATACTATCAAAGTAATGCCAAGCCCCCACAGTATCTACTTAGTCAATTAATTGATTAATTAATTTTAGAATTTAAAAGCCTTAATCCACTTGTCTATTTTCTCTATGACTACTTCTGAGATTCAAAATATTGCCTGAAACAATCACAGAACAAATGGTGTTTTGGTCCATTAAAAATGTATTGTTCCAATATTCAGTTAGAACTTTCAAGCCATTTAACAATTATATTATCCAGTCCTAGTGTTTTCTTTTCTAAGATAAACAAAAACAAACAAAAACCTCTTTGCTTTGTAAAATGTGTCAGATTAAGTTGAAATAATAGAGGTGATAGAGTATTGTAAGGATACAGAGATCTCATGGAAATTAATTTATCCAGACTCAGCGAGACATAGAATTGATAATCGGGTTGCCATAATGTACTAAGGTACTGACTTTCTCTGTTTCTTCACTTCTCTCTGCCTCTGACTACTTCTTAGGTCACATGATCTTTCTTCTCTGCTTCTCTTTGTTTATTTACTCCCTTATCTGCTCAGATTTCCAAAGCTACCGGGAGTAGACTTTCAGTGTCCTAAGTCTAAACTCCCAGAGAAGAGACAATATATTTCATTAGGTTGGTTGGGTATCTGATCAGCCAATAATATTACAAACATTCCTATTTAAGTTAACTGCTTTAACAGAGGTTCTAGATAGTGTCAGATTTAAGGAAGTTGTTTCCCTACAGCTGTTTCTCCAACTTTACTCCTATTCTCAAGTCTTCCAGGTTTTCAACAATTTTTTGAATTTTCTTTTTTTTTTTTTTTTTTTTGAGACGGAGTCTCGCTCTGTTGCCCAGGCTGGAGTGCAGTGGCCGGATCTCAGCTCACTGCAAGCTCCGCCTCCCGGGTTCATGCCATTTTCCTGCCTCAGCCTCCTGAGTAGCTGGGACTACAGGCGCCCGCCACCTCGCCTGGCTAGTTTTTTGTATATTTTAGTAGAGACGGGGTTTCACCATTGTAGCCAGGATGGTCTCGATCTCCTGACCTCATGATCCACCCGTCTTGGCCTCCCAAAGTGCTGGGATTACAGGCTTGAGCCACCGCGCCCGGCCCCAATTTTTTGAATTTTCAACAATGATTTTCATCAATTTTAATCTCTGTTTTTAAGAAAAGTAAATGACAATGTTTTCTGCAGTCAGTGTGAGCTTGATTTATGCTTTTCTGCTTTACCTCAATACTTATTCTGTCCCGACCCGCGGGATGAACAACGCAGACCCTGGAGGAGGGGGTGGGAATGGAAAGAGACAAGAGACACAAGAAATGGAGACAAGACAGTGCTCTGATCAAGTCTCGTTTAATGGTGGAAAAGCAACGCCTTATATAGGCTGACAATAGGGGGAAGGGCTAGGAGCAGGCGGGGAATGAAAGACGTCACCGGGCGCATGCTCGGTAGGCTTAGTCTCTCCCGGGCGTGGGAGGTAATTTACCCGCCGGCGGGAAAAGTTCGCGCGCGCGGGAAGGTTTGATGATGAAGAACCAGGAAGTGCGCCATCTTGTCTCCGCAATGTGGAGCTTAAGCAACAGAGGCCACAGCAATATCCGGGCTACACGGCTCCGGACAGGTCCCCCTTTTTATTATATTATTAAACGACTAGAAGATATTCCCTCGGGAACTGCGCCTGTCTTAGGTTGGAGTGACACATCTCTTCACTGGTACCCGTCATGGGATTAGGCAGTAGCTATGACGGCCCTCCTGTCTTAGGTTAGTGAGGGATGACACTCTCTTACCCGTCATTGGCTGTCCAGTTCAGCGCACAAGGAAGGTGGTTTATAGCAAGTGTAAGTATGGACCACCGTGATCTTCTTGTTCAAGGCGATGATAATGGACCTGTATGGGTTTGGCTTGGATTGCCTCGATTTGTTGCTTAATGAATGTCATGAGCTTATTGAAGATTATAGGTCCTAAAGAAAGTAACAGCAATAAACAAAGCAAAGGGCCTAACAAGGGTAAAATATAGGGGAGGAGTCCATGGAAACCAGTCCAAAATGGGTTTTCAATCATTTCTTTCCGTCGTTTTTCCAAATCTTCTTGCAGTCGTTTGATTTTGTCTCTGACGATCCCGGACTTGTTGGCGTAAAAACAACACCTTTCCTGTAGAGCTAAGCAGATACCTCCCTGTTCTGCAGTTAGTAAATCTAGGCCTCTTCTATTTTGAAGCACTACTTCTGCCAGAGAGTCTACCTGATCTTGTAGATCTTGTATAGTACTTGAAATGGCCTGTACATCTGAGATCAATTGGCGAGATAATTTGGTGTATTGAGTAACAGAAACCCCTAGGCTAGTAGCCCCAGTCGTTACGGCAGTAGTTATGCCTAATCCTACAAGTAAAGGGATAAATTGTATTGCTCTTTTGGGTCTTCCTAAAAAGTGATCTATGGCTGGAATAGGTACAGGTTCATCTCCAGGGATAATGTCTATATCTGGCAGAAGGGTGGCTAGGACACAAAGTCCCGTCCAGTTTGTGGGCAAGTATGTGTATGCTTTATTATTGCCACATACAAAAACTGAACTATTTGGGGCACACAGGGAATGGGAAGCATTAGAGACAATAGAGCAATTAGTAAATTCAACTATGCCTACATCAATATCATATGAGTCATTACGAAACGGGGAATAGATGCAAGAGGAGTTAGCAAACTCGAAGGGCTGCACTAAAAGGGGGGGAATGATGGGGCAGGAAGGATTGGATGTGGAATATGAGTCATTACTGGGTATGGCAAGAGGAACAGGATTTCCTGATGGTAAACATAGCCAGCAATCATTGGCTAGATCATAGTTGGAATTATTGAGTAGACTATGTGTAACGGTGAGGAGATCAAAAGTCTGTGCATCAATTTTTTCTTTACCACGGGCTTTGGGCAAGGCCAAAGGGTGGTAGTGGAGTTCTGGGAACAGGGACTTTTGTAATTCTTCAAGTTTTTTATGTACCATGATTTCTCGGGCCTTGTCTTGTGGTCCTCCTCCATCAGAGATATGAAGAGGAGGGCGAGTATTCCAGCATATAGGCTGCCCTACAATACCAGTACAGCCAGCTGCTACAAGGTTATTGGTATTTCCTAGAACTGAAGGGACATTACTGGCCCCTAAAGTAGGGGTTCTAGATCTAGTTAGGATAGCAGTATAATATGTTTTACCGCCAGAGGTACATTCTTGATAGGCGGTGTAACAGGAGCTGTGTATTGGCTGTATCTCTGCAATTTTCAAAAAACTCTGATTTCCAAATTAAGTGATCTCCCCCTGAAAGAACTGCTCTAACTAGTGGTTCCAATCTGTTGGAGTAAGCCAGTTATCGGCCACAGACTCTACTATAGCAAGAGTATAGGGAGCAGTAGCTCCATATTGAGAAACAGCAGTTTTTAATTCCTTTATGACAGTGAAATCAAATCCATTATGATGTCTCCAGGCCTGGCCCTGTCCATCTATTGTTTCAGTTACCGGGAAGATATCTTTAGGGGAGGATTCTTCTCTATCTCGGCTAGTAGAAAATCTTCCTTTTGGGGCATGTTGTCCGGGCCGCTGAAGTGGGCGAGGGAAACCTCCATATTCTCTGTATTGGTTACACTCTCATTCCTGTTTTTAATTTTTGTAGCCTAGTAATTAATGACTGATGTAACTCTTCTAGCTTAATTTGTTCTTCTAGCTGAGCGATTTTTTCTTTGAGTTCCTCTTTTGGATTAACTACTGCCATTACGTTGGGCGCAGAAGCGCCACGTGTCCCATTATAGGGAGGTGGGCGCGAGAAAAAGGGAGGCCAGTTAGGATTATGATATTTAGCTGCCTCATCTTCTAACTCATCCCAATTTACCTCTGATGGGTCAGGATTATCATTACTTTTACTGTTTTGTGATGTTTGCAGAATTGGGTATTTTTTAGGTTTTTTATTGTCTGGCACCACTTTATCTTTTACAGAAGGAGCCTTGGCCCCCTCATCATCACTCTCAAGAGAAATAAGGTCCATTTCCTTATCTGGTAGGGGGCTCCTGAGGTCTGTCTGAGAACTGACCTTTAAAATCTCCTCTGTTTGGGCGACCGCAGCCATTACTTGCGGATCAGCCTCCTTTTTATCTATTAACTCTTTGATTAAATTCCAGTAAGAAAAGGCAGTTACAGGAATTTTTTCGGGGCCAAAGGTATTATAATAATCTTGAAAGGCGTCTCCTACTCTACGCCATCTTTTTACATCAATGGTCCCCTCCTGAGGAAACCAAGGACAAGTATATTTCACAAAATCAAAAAACTTAAATAAGTCACCACTTTTAACCTTTACTCCCCGTGTCTTTAAAGCCTCTTTTAATTGTCCTACGTAGATTTGATGCTGGCTTAATTCTTGTCCATTTCGGGCGCGGAACTTACCCTTAATTCCGACGCAGCAGGCTCCCGCGGCGGTTGAAGGGATTCTCTTTACTTTAGCTGCCGGCCGTCCTATGCGCCCTCTTCCTCACGCAATTCCCTCGTATCCAAGCCCGGCGTTGGGCGCCACGTGTCCCGACCCGCGGGATGAACAACGCAGACCCTGGAGGAGGGGGTGGGAATGGAAAGAGACAAGAGACACAAGAAATGGAGACAAGACAGTGCTCTGATCAAGTCTCGTTTAATGGTGGAAAAGCAACGCCTTATATAGGCTGACAATAGGGGGAAGGGCTAGGAGCAGGCGGGGAATGAAAGACGTCACCGGGCGCATGCTCGGTAGGCTTAGTCTCTCCGGGCGTGGGAGGTAATTTACCCGCCGGCGGGAAAAGTTCGCGCGCGCGGGAAGGTTTGATGATGAAGAACCAGGAAGTGCGCCATCTTGTCTCCGCAATGTGGAGCTTAAGCAACAGAGGCCACAGCAATATCCGGGCTACACGGCTCCGGACATTATTCACACTGACATCCTTCTTCAGCACTTTTTTACCTGTTTTAGGAAATGAATACCCCCAATTTTTTCCAAATATAAACTATACAGAATTATTCACATGGACTAGTTGATAAAGATTCCAGAAAAGAGAAAATTGGTGGGGCCACAATCATTTTCTTTTTCCCCCTGTGTCTTCAATTTATTTCTTAGCATGAATGATCAACTGACCATAATCCTTGTATTCCTCATGCTAAGATATTGTTGCTTTGATTATGCTGCCCGCCCTCAAGATATTCTTTTAGCTCTTTTTTTTACTTGCATAGCCCAAAACGGAGAAAGCAGTCTAAAATGCTTGCCCTTATTTCCTTTTCACTTCTCAAAAAAAAATGGCTATCCTTTGGGGCATTTGTCTATATGGCTAAAGTTGTATGCATTGTTTTTCTTAATTAAAGAAATAACACAAGATTTAGTTACAATTTGCTTTTGTAACTTAATACTGTATTCTGGATCTGTAGTCCGGAGGAAATGCTTCTTTCCTATTCCCAGTCTTTTCTTCTATATGAAGGGACATCTATTTGAAAAACAGTCCTGGTCTCTTTGCAGTTTTTTTCTTTTGTTTTGTTTTACCTCGTGCGATGAGGAATGGAAATCTGATTAATGATTTTATAAAAGGAGAAAATTCTTCGGCTAAACAGAGTTTTCTCCTTTTTTTTTTTTCTCTTTTTCTCTTGGGAATGAGTTGTCTACAGGGAGCAATTCTTCTCTTCTGTTCCTTTAGGAATAACATACTACGATTGGAATGCTAGTATTAGGACACCAGAAAATGTTCAAGCTCTATAATTTGTGATATTGAAATTCTTCTCCCTGATCAGAATCATTTATCCTTGCATTCTAGTAGAATATATATCAGGAACCTAACTACACATACACATAAGCCACATTCTCCAACATCCACATGTTCGGTAATAAAAGGTTATCTTTTGATCCCTATCTTCTTTATTTGTTTGTATTATTTCCCACGTTATTAAGACAGAAACATTGAGAAATAGACCTTTTGGGGACAAGGTAATTCTGAGAGATCGAGTCTTTTTGCATTATGGATGACCTTAAACTTTGGTATATTAAGTAAAGGAAACATGAGTTTTTGACCTTGAAGTTTATAGTGGCCTATATTGTTCAAAATGGATGGATTTAAAATTGTCAAGTTAGTTTTTAACTGTTAGATCTTAAGCTGTGTAGCGTTTTGACCTTTTGTAAAAAAGTTCATGCATTTTTTTTTTTTTTTTAAGAAACAAATGTTTCTTTAGAGGTGTTACAGGCACCAGGCCTTAAGAAAATGTGAAAACTTAGGGTTTCAGGTTTCATCAAAGGTATAGTGGAAATTTTTAGAGTTATGGACCTTGGCAAAGGAAGAGGCTGCCTGGACAACAGCCAAAAACTAGCCATGAAGTGGCCTCAGAAGATGTTGGCCACATAGGAATTTGCAAGCAAATATTAGTTCAACAAAGGTGTGAGCCTCAGAAAAATCTGTGAACAACTTTAGCCAAATGGTGGAGAATTTAGGGTGCAGGCTACAACTTGAATTTAGAATAAATTGAAAGACAGATGAATTTCTCACACGTTATGAAACTCTATAGTGTTTGGATAAAAATGTTACAGCCTTAAAAATGTAGCCCTAGATCTTGCTGCATTCAGCACCAAGGAAGCAATGCTGAAGGAGACAAATTTGAATTCCTGCAGATTGTTCACAAGCACAAAGCCACTCACAAACATACAGTCTCAGCATGAGTCTGGATCCCTCAATTACAGCGGAGGGGAAAAATGTCTTCTCTAAGAGACAAGTTTCAGAGGCCTCAGCTATTCCATGGTAAGTACCAGTAGAAGTAACCACTGTGACCTAGAACTGAAAATTCCTGTTTACAAAACAACATGCACACTATTTATTTCACAAGAAAAAAATCCAATTCGTTAATGAAATACAGGGCTCAAAATGTAAATGTGAATGAAGATATTTTGAATAAACAATAAAATAATTTCAAATAAGATCTAGTAAATAGGGTTGTCAAAACTTTGCAGATTTACAAACCTCACAAAAAGGTAATATTGTAAGCATAAGAAGAATGGAGGAGCTAAATTAATATCAGACAAAATTAGACTTCAAGGCAAAGAGATAAAGATACATAACACGAGACTCTTCATAATAATAGAAACGTCAATTCACCAGAATCCATAGTAATTGTTATGCATCTGAAGCAAAAGTTGACTAAATTAAAGGGAAAAGTGGTCAATCCCATAATCACAGCTGGAGACTCTAACACCTTTCAGAAAATGATAGAACCAGATATAAATTAATGAAAACAGATGATCTGAACAACACTGCTGATTAACAAAATGCAATTGACATTTACAGAAAGCTATTACCTAAACTGCATAATATATTTTCAAGTGGATATGGCACATTCACCAAGACAGACCCTTTACTGGGCTAAAAAACAAATCTCAATACATTTAAACAGATTGAAATACTGAGTATATTCTCTTGGAACAATAAAATTAACTTAGAAATCAATTACAATCAGGTATCTAGAAAACACAAAATATTTTTATATATAACAAAACATTTCTAAATAATCCATGGTCTAAAAAAGAAACCACAAAGAAAATTTAAAAATGTTTCAAAATTAATTATAATAAAAATGTAACATATCAACATTTACAACACATAGCTAAAGCAGGGCTTAGAGGAAAATCTACAACTTTAAATGTTTGTTTGAAAAAAAATGTAGGTCTAAAATCTAAAAATGACTTAACATTCCACTTTAAGGAGCTAAGGAAAGAAGAGAAAGTGGAAGTAAAATGGTAATACAGGTAAGAGCAAAAATCAATAAAATTGGAAACTAACAACATAAAAAATTAGCAAAGCCAAAAGCTGGTTTTTGGAAAACATACACAAAATTGTTAGATCTCTAAGTAAGATGACTTTAAAAATAGAGACAGAGGAAACAAGTTACTAATTTCAGGAATGAAAGAGAGTTTATCACTACAGATGTTACAGATATTAAAAAATTATAAGCACTACAAGGCTACAGTAACCAAAACAGCATAGTACTGGTACAAAACAGATGTATAGACCAATGGAACAGAACAGAGGCCTCGGAAATATCACCACACATCTACAATCGTCTGATCTTCAACAAATCTGACAAAAACAAGCAATGGGGAAAGGATTCCCTATTTAATAAATGATGCTGGAAAACTGGCTAGCCATATGCAGAAAACTGAAACTGGACCCCTTCCTTACACCATATACAAAAATTAAGTCAAGATGGATTAAAGACTTAAATGTAAAATCCAAAACCATAAAAACCCTGGAAGAAAACCTAGGCAATACCATTCATTACATAGGCATGGGCAAAGACTTCATGACTAAAACAACAAAAGCAACTGCAACAAAAGCCAAAATTGACAAATGGGATCTAATCAAACTAAAGAGCTTCTGCACAGCAAAAAAAAAAAACTATAATCAGAGTGAACAGGCAACCTACAAAATGGGAGAAAATTTTTGCAAGCTACCCATCTGCAAAGGTCTAATATCTGGAATCTATAAGAAACTTAAATTTACAAGAAAACAACAACCTCATCAAAAAGTGGGCAAAGGATATACACAGACACTTCTCAAAAGAAGACATTTATGCAGCCAACAAACATATGAAAAAAAGCTCATCATCACTGGTCATTAGAGAAATGCAAGTTGAAACCACAATGAGATACCATTTCACACCAGTTAGAATGGTGATTATTAAAAAGTCAGGTAACAACAGATGTGGCAAGGCTGTGGAGAGATAAGAACACTTTTGCACTGTTGGTGGGAGTGTAAATTAGTTCAACCTTTGTGGAAGACAGTGTGGTGCTTCCTCAAGGATCTAGAACCAGAAATACCATCTGACCCAGCAATCCAATTACTGGATATATACCCAAAGGATTATAAATCATGCTACTATAAAGACACATGCACATGTATGTTTATTGCAGCACTTTACAATAGCAAAGACTTGGAACCAACCCAAATGCCCATCAATGATAGACTGGATAAAGAAAATGTGGCACATCTACACCATGGAATACTATGCAGCCATATCAAAGAACGAGTTCATTTCCTTTTCAGGGACATGGTTGAAGCTGGAAGCCATCATTCTCAGCAAACTAACACAGGAACAGAAAATCATACACTGTATGTTCTCACTCATAAGTGGGAGTTGAACAAAGAGAACACATGGACATAGGGACAGGAACATTATACACTGGGGCCCGTCAGGGCATGGGGGTCAAGGGGAGGGAGAGCATGAAGACAAATATCTAATGCATGCGGGGCTTAAAACATAGATGATGGGTTGATAGGTGCAGCAAACCACCAAGTCACATATATATCTATGTAACAAACCTGCAGTTCTGCACCTGTATCCCAGAACTTAAAGTGAAATAAAAAATAATATAATATAATATAATATAAGCATATTATAAGCCATCTTATTGCATAAAATTCAGCACCTTTAATAAATATATAAATTCTAGAGAAATACAACTTGGCAGTATTAACACACAATGATACATAAAATATGGATAGTCCTACATCAACAAACGAATTGAATTTACTATAATATCAAAAACTTCCCACATTGAAAAATGCAATGCTAGATGGTTTCGCTAATGAAGTCTGTCAAACATTTAAGCAAGAAATAATGACAAGAACACACACACTCATTAAGAAAATAAAGTATAAGGAAACACTGTTCAGTTCATTTTATAATTCAGTATATCCCTAATGCCCAAATCTGATATATATATACACACACACACACACACACACATACCCCAATATTTCTTGTAAACATATATGTTAAAAATTCCCTTGAAATATTAGGAAATCCGTATAAGCATTATATAAAAAGGATAATATAGCCTAATATGTTATTAGTAGAATTTGTTTCAAAAATGAAAGACTAATGTAGTTGTTCATTCCTGCTGCTATAATAAAATACCAGACACTAGGTAACTTCTAAAGAACATAAATGTATCATTTGCAATTATGGAAACTGGGAAGTCCAACATTAAGAATTGGCAGGTTCAGCATATAATGAGGGCCCAGTCTCTACCTCCAAGATGATGCCTTCAACACTGTGTCCTCATATGGTGAAAAAACAGAAAACAAACCCACTCATTCAATCCCTTAGTTGAAAGCCCAAATTCCGATCATTAGTGAGCTGCTCTCATGATTTAATCACCCCCTAAAGGCCTCAACTTTTAACACTATCACAGTCATTAGGTTTCAACACATGAATTTTAGGGAACACATTCAGACCATAGCAACTGGTTTAACAGTCAAACATTGATCAGTGCATTCCACCATATAATCAGAGTAAATGACAGAGAAACCATATAATTTTAGTAGAAGAAAATGTAGACAATATTCAATATCCATTCCTGATAAAACTGGAAATTGTGTATCTACAAAAAAAAAAATACCCACATAGCTATAATTATTCTTAGTGGTGAAATTTTGAATGGTTTTCCTTAATATATAGAGCGAGGCAAGGCTACATATTCTTATCACTTCTATTCAGTCTGGTACTAGCTGTTCCAGCTATTGCAATAAGACAACAAAATATGTAAAGGCATAGAAAAAAAATCTATCTTTATTTTACAATGGCATAATTTTTATGTAGAAAAACCTAAAGATTATACAAAACAACTATTAGAACTAATAAGTGAATTTAGCAAGGCTTCTGCACTAAAAGCAAGGAGCATTAGTTAGAAAACATTAAAAAAACTAAACATTGAATTATTATTAATGGCATGCATACTCATGTATGAAAGAAAAACTGTGTCTTTGTCTAAAATTTATTTTGGAATTTTCCCAAATAAAATGAACTGATGAATGGATTGAAGAATAAATAAATGGATAGATAGATATGTTGTAAGTGAATTATAATAAAATGTTAATGGTAGAATCTAGGTAAGGAATAAAATGCTATGATGTTTCAAACGTTATTACATCGTTTGACATAAAGTACTATATTGTGGGAACATGATTTTGCCTGGCATAACTGCTATAGGGTTAGCTTCTAAAAAATTAAATTTAGTATGTTTGTTGCTGGCATTATGATAATTGTGTGTTCTGTGAAATATATGAATTATTTGAAAATCAAGCCTCATGAAAGACTTGGCAATTAAGGAATCAAGAAAACTGAAAAAATTATATACATACTACTGAGAAACCAGGCTGAAGTTGTCAAAAGAATGCTAATTCTATTCAGGTATTGATCAGCAATCTGTCTAAGGTTTAGGGGATAAGAAATTAGAAAAAAATTTAATTACTTTAACTTAACTGACAAGGGTAAGATAATTTGACTTAGGGCCTTAAATCCTTTGAACTTCAATATGTTTGGACACTAATTTTCTAGGAGAATTAATTTTGAGAGCTTTATTTCTTCCCAAGAAATAATGAGGTTATATATTCAAATGTGCGTTATCTTATGATTGGCATTTTATTGTTGGAGTATTTTAAAGATGTCTTTTATTCTCATTGAAGAACCTCTGAAAGGATATATTGAATAAAGTGGTTGGACATAACATCAGCTGGGGATGAAATAAGAGAGAATAAAACTTTACCTGACTTCTGATTTATTTCAGAAATTTCTGTAGGCAAAAATCTATACCAGTCAACTGTAGTCCCAGAAATATATCAGAAGAATCAGTTGTTGGTATAAGGAGAATCGGCCTCATAAATTTGGGAGCAGTACTGTCTGGGAAGACAGCTTATTTCTTCCACTAAGTGGTATAAATAGACAAATCACTGGTTGATGACAGTTGTAATGGCTTAGATTAGAGGGTTAAAACGATAAAAGTCGGGAGATGACTGAAGAAAAATGCTTTTTCTAGCTCTTATACTTTCACCCATGTGGAGGGGCATTTATTAATATCAAGGTGCATGTTTTCTCCATCTCCTCATGGACTTGGAATCACCTATGTGTTTGGTAAACTTGAGAAGAATTAACTGGCCATTCCTGGCTTAATTCTTCTTTTTCATTTGAGGCTGCACAAAGAACACATGATCTGCTAACGGGGTCAGAGGACATTTAATCCTGTGTTGGACCAGCGCTGTTAAATAACTCAGTTTAATTCTGCTTTACTCTTATTTTTCAATGTATACAGATATCATGGAGGATTGATAAGTGATTGTTATTAGGTTTCTTTTTAAACTCTGAGTAACTGACTTTAAATATTTGCCAATTGTAATGTGAATTTTTTGAATTGTAAGAGAAAACATCTCTCAATGCACTTATGGGCTACTTTTCTTTATTCTATTGTATACTTTTTATATACTTTGCCCATTTTTCTATTGACTACTTGATATTTTTCACATTCATTTGTATAACCTCTTTCTGTATTAAAGAAATAATCTATTATCTGTTAATATACTGCAAATATTGTATTTAGTTTATCTTTTCTCTTCTGAATTTATGGTATTTTTAAAGTTGTGTTGTGTAAAAAACTATAAATATTTTCTTTTATAGGTTTATGGTTTCCATATCTTGTTTTGAAAAGTCATTCCCCATCAAAGATTTTTAAAGAACATTTTAAAGAATTATGCAGAATCCTATTTTATTTTAAAAATATTTTTTGTTAAATTGAAATTTATCTCTGTGTAAAGTTTGAGATGAAAATCTAGGTTTATTAACTTTTTTCCAAATAGCTACCAAATTATCCCTATAAAATTGATTAAATAATCCATCTTTTTACTACTTAATTAGAATGCTGAATCTCAAAAATATTTTCCGGCCTCTCTATCTTCTCCATTGTTTGATCTATTCTTGGAGTATTACCAATGGATATATAATACTGGTAGTCTTGTGTCATTACCCCTTTTATAAAAATGCTGGATATTTTCACATATTTGTTCCAGTTGACTTTAAACTCATTGAGTAATGACTGAAATAGAATATCTTCTATTTGTCGTCCAAGTTGCTGCAAAAGACGTTATTTTGTTCTTTTTATGGCTGCGGAGTATTCCATGGTGTATATATGCCACATTTTCTGAATTCACTTGTTGGTTGGTGGGCACTTATGTTGGTTCCATATCTTCGCAATTGCAAATTGTTCTGCTATAAACATATTCAAGTTTATGTGTCTTTTTGTATAATGACTTCTTTGTCTTTGGGTAGGTACCCAGTAGTGGGATGCATCGAATTGTAGTTCTACTTTTAGTTCTTTAAGGAATCTCCATATTGTTTTACATAGTGGTTGTACTAATTTATATTCACACTAGTAGTCTATATGTGTTCCATTTTCACCGCATCCACACCAACATCTATTATTTTTTGATTTTTTTATTATGACCATTCTTGCAAGAGTAAGGTAGTATCTCATTGTGGTTTTAATCTGCATTTCCCTGATTATTAGTGATGTTGAGCATTTTTTTCATATGTTTGTTGGCTGTTTGCATATCTTCTTTTCAGAATTGTCTATTCATATCCTTAGCCCACTTTTTAATGGGATTGTTTATTTTTTTTTCTTGCTGATTTGTTTGAGTTCCTTATAGATTCTGGATATTAGTACTTTGTTGGTTGCTTAGTTTGAGAAGATTTTCTTTTATTCTGTGGGTTGTCTGTTTACTCTGCCGATTATTTCTTTTGTTTTACATAAGTTTTTAGTTTAGCTAATTCCCATCTATTTATCTTTGTTTTTGTCGCATTTGCTTTGGGTTCTTGGTCATGAAGTAGTTGCCTAAGCCAATGTCTACAAGGGTTTTTCCAATGTTATCTCCTAGAATTTTTATGGTTTCAGGTCTCAAATTTAAGTCTTTGATCCATCTTGAGTTGATTTTTGTATAAGGTGAGATGGGGATCCACTTTCATTCTTCTACTTGTAGCTTGCCTATTTTCCCCGCACTATTTATTGAATAGAGTGTCCTTTCCCCAATTTATGTTTTCATAAGCTTTGTCAAAGATCAGTTGGCTGTAAGTATTTGACTTTATTTCTACATTCTGTATTTTGTTCCATTGATTTATGTGCCTATATTTATACCAGTACCATGCTGTTTTGGTAACTACAGCCTTGTAGTATAATTTGAAGTCAGGTAATGTCATGTCTGCAGATTCGTCTTTTTGCTTAGCATTGCTTCGGTTATACGGGGTTTTTTTGGTTCCATATGATTTTGCAATGGATTTTTCTAGCTCTGTGAAGGATGATGATGACATGTTTGATAGGAATTGCATTGACTATGTGAACTGCTTTGGGCAGTATGATCATTTTCACAATATTCATTCTTCCCATTCATGAGCATGGGATGAGTTTCCATTTGTGTCATCTATGATTTATTTCACCAGTGTTTTGTATTAAGTTTATAACCAATCATGTTGCTAAAATCTTGTTTCTAAGAGTTTTTTAGTTGATTCTCCTAAATTTGCAAAATACACAATCTAGTCATTTGTAAGTAATGATAATTTTGTTATCACTGTTCATTTTCTAATACACCTTAGTCCAGTTACACTGACTAGAAATTCTGAACTTTTCAAACAGATAGAGTGCTAGGAAATATATTTCTCCTTTTATATTTTAATGGGAAAGCTTCTAATATATCATCATTGATGGTATGTATTTCTATAAGGTTTGTTCTTAAAATCGGGAATAGATGATGAATTATAATAAATATCACATTGCAATTTATTGAGATAACTATATTTTTCTCCTTTGGTTTCTTGGTATGGTAAATTATAGTAATGATTTCCTTCTACGGAATCACCTTTACATTTCTTATAACTGTTCCACTTAATTATGATTTAATATACAATTAATTAAATGCTTGATTTTATTTGCTAATTTTATATTTAAGATATTTTCATCGGAGTTATTAGAGATATTGGTTCGTAGGCATTTTGGGGGTATTGTTTTGTAATGGTTTCTTGTCAGTGTTATGATTTTAAGTAATAATTTGAAGTTTTCTACTTTTTTTTTTTTTATTATACTTTAAGTTCTAGGGTACATGTGCATGACGTTTATATCATGTATAACTCCCCAATGCAATCCATCCCTCCTCCCCCCTCCCCATGATAGGCCCCAGTGTGTGATGTTCCCCTTCCCGAGTCCAAGTGATCTCATTGTTCAGTTCCCACCTATGAGTGAGAACATGCGGTGTTTGGTTTCTCTTCTTGTGATAGTTTGCTAAGAATGATGGTTTCCAGCTGTATCCATGTCCCTACAAAGGACGCAAACTCATCCTTTTTGATGGCTGCATAGTATTCCATGGTGTATATGTGCCACATTTTCTTAATCCAGTCTGTCACAGATGGACATTTGGGTTGATTCCAAGTCTTTGCTATTGTGAATCGTGCCGCAATAAACATACGTGTGCATGTGTCTTTGTAGTAGAGTAATTTATAATCCTTTGGGTATATACCCAGTAGTGGGATGGCTGGGTCATATGGTACATCTAGTTCTAGATCCTTGAGGAATCGCCATACTGTTTTCCATAATGGTTGAACTAGTTTACAATCCCACCAACAGTGTAAAAGTGTTCCTATTTCTCCACATCCTCTCCAACACCTGTTGTTTCCTGACTTCTTAATGATTGCCATTCTACTGGTGTGAGATGGTATCTCATTGTGGTTTTGATTTGCATTTCTCTGATGGCGAGTGATGATGAGCATTTTTTCATGTGTCTGTTGGCTGTAGGAATGTCTTCTTTTGAGAAATGTCTGTTCATATCCTTTCCCCACTTTTTGATAGGGTTGTTTGTTTTTTTCTTGTATATTTGTTTGAGTTCTTTGTAGATTCTGGATATTAGCCCTTTGTCAGATGAGTAGGTTGCAAAAATTTTCTCCCATTCTGTAGGTTGCCTGTTCACTCTGATGGTAGTTTCTTTAGCTGTGCAAAAGCTCTTTAGTTTAATTAGATCCCATGTGTCAATTTTTGCTTTTGCTGCCGTTGCTTTTGGTGTTTTAGACATGAAGTCCTTGCCCATGCCTATGTCCTGAATGGTACTATCTAGATTTTCTTCTAGGGTTTTTATGGTATTAGGTCTAACATTTAAGTCTCTAATCCATCTTGAATTAATTTTCGTATAAGGGGTAAGGAAAGGATCCAGTTTCAGCTTTCTACTTATGGCTAGCCAATTTTCCCAGCACCATTTATTAAATAGGGAATCCTTTCCCCATTTCTTGTTTCTCTCAGGTTTGTCAAAGATCAGATGGCTGTAGATGTGTGGTATTATTTCTGAGGACTCTGTTCTGTTCCGTTGGTCTATATCTCTGTTGTGGTACCAGTACCATGCTGTTTTGGTTACTGTAGCCTTGTAGTATAGTTTGAAGTCAGGTAGCGTGACGCCTCCAGCTTTGTCCTTTTGACTTAGGATTGTCTTGGCAATGCGGGCTCTTTTTTGGTTCCATATGAACTTTAAAGCCGTTTTTTCCAATTCTGTGAAGAAAGTCATTGGTAGCTTGATGGGGATGGCATTGAATCTATAAATCACCTTGGGCAGTATGGCCATTTTCACGATATTGATTCTTCCTATCCATGAGCATGGTATGTTCTTCCATTTGTTTGTGTCCTCTTTGATTTCACTGAGCAGTGGTTTGTAGTTCTCCTTGAAGAGGTCCTTTACATCCCTTGTAAGCTGGATTCCTAGGTATTTTATTCTCTTTGAAGCAATTGTGAATGGAAGTTCATTCCTGATTTGGCTCTCTGCTTGTCTGTTACTGGTGTATAAGAATGCTTGTGATTTTTGCACATTAATTTTGTATCCTGAGACTTTGCTGAAGTTGCTTATCAGCTTAAGGAGATTTTGGGCTGAGACAATGGGGTTTTCTAAATACACAATCATGTCATCTGCAAACAGGGACAATTTGACTTCTTCTTTTCCTAACTGGATACCCTTGATTTCTTTCTCTTGCCTGATTGCCCTAGCCAGAACTTCCAACCTATGTTGAATAGGAGTGGTGAGAGAGGGCATCCCTGTCTTGTGCCAGTTTTCAGAGGGAATTTTTCCAGTTTTTGCCCATTCAGTATAATATTTGCTGTGGGTTTGTCATAAATAGCTCTTATTATTTTGAGGTACGTTCCATCAATACCGAATTTATTGAGCGTTTTTAGCATAAAGGGCTGTTGAATTTTGTCAAAAGCCTTTTCTGCATCTATTGAGATAATTATGTGGTTCTTGTCTTTGGTTCTGTTTATATGCTGGATTATGTTTATTGATTTGCGAATGTTGAACCAGCCTTGCATCCCAGGGATGAAGCCCACTTGATCATGGTGGATAAGCTTTTTGATGTGCTGGTGTATCCGGTTTGCCAGTATTTTATTGAGGATTTTTGCATCGATGTTCATCAGGGATATTGGTCTAAAATTCTCTTTTTTTGTTGTGTCTCTGCCAGGCTTTGGTATCAGGATGATGTTGGCCTCATAAAAAGAGTTAGGGAGGATTCCCTCTTTTTCTATTGATTGAAATAGTTTCAGAAGGAATGGTACCAGCTCCTCCTTGTACCTCTGGTAGAATTCAGCTGTGAATCCATCTGGTCCTGGACTTTTTTTGGTGGGTAGGCTATTAATTGTTGCCTCAATTTCAGAGCCTGCTATTGGTCTATTCAGGGATTCAACTTCTTCCTGGTTTAGTCTTGGGAGAGTGTAAGTGTCCAGGAAATTATCCATTTCTTCTAGTTTTTCTAGTTGATTTGCGTAGAGGCATTTATAGTATTCTCTGATGGTTGTTTGTATTTCTGTTGGGTCGGTGGTGATATCCCCTTTATCATTTTTATTGCGTCTATTTGATTCCTCTCTCTTTTCTTCTTTATTAGTCTAGCTAGCGGTCTGTCAATTTTGTTTTTCTTTTCAAAAAACCAACTCCTGGATTCATTGATTTTTTGGAGGGTTTTTTGTGTCTCTATCTCCTTCAGTTCTGCTCTGATCTTAGTTATTTCTTGCCTTCTGCTAGCTTTTGAATGTGTTTGCTCTTGCCTCTCTAGTTCTTTTAATTGTGATGTTAGAGTGTCCATTTTAGATCTTTCCTGCTTTCTCTTGTTGGCATTTAGTGCTATAAATTTCCCTCTACACACTGCTTTAAATGTGTCCCAGAGATTCTGGTATGTTGTATCTTTGTTCTCATTGGTTTCAAAGAACATCTTTATTTCTGCTTTCATTTCGTTATGTACCCAGTAGTCATTGAGGAGCAGGTTGTTCAGTTTCCATGTAGTTGAGCGGTTTTGATTGAGTTTCTTAATCCTGAGTTCTAGTTTGATTGCACTGTGGTCTGAGAGACAGTTTGTTATAATTTCTGTTCTTGTACATTTGCTGAGGAGTGCTTTCCTTCCAATTATGTGGTCAATTTTGGAATAAGTGCGATGTGGTGCTGAGAAGAATGTATATTCTGTTGATTTGGGGTGGAGAGTTCTATAGATGTCTATTAGGTCCGCTTGGTGCAGAGATGAGTTCAATTCCTGGATATCCTTGTTAACTTTCTGTCTCGTTGATCTGTCTAATGTTGACAGTGGAGTGTTGAAGTCTCCCATTATTATTGTATGGGAGTCTAAGTCTCTTTGTAGGTCTCTAAGGACTTGCTTTATGAATCTGGGTGCTCCTGTATTGGGTGCATAGATATTTAGGAGAGTTAGCTCTTCCTGTTGAATTGATCCCTTTACCATTATGTAATGGCCTTCTTTGTCTCTTTTGATCTTTGATGGTTTAAAGTCTGTTTTATCAGAGACTAGGATTGCAACCCCTGCTTTTTTTTGTTCTCCATTTGCTTGGTAGATCTTCCTCCATCCCTTTATTTTGAGCCTATGTATGTCTCTGCATGTGAGATGGGTCTCCTGAATACAGCAGACTGATGGGTCTTGACCCTTTATCCAGTTTGCCAGTCTGTGTCTTTTAATTGGAGCATTTAGTCCATTGACATTTAAGGTTAATATTGTTATGTGTGAACTTGATCCTGTCATTATGATATTAACTGGTTATTTTGCTCGTTAGTTGATGCAGTTTCTTCCTAGCCTCGATGGTCTTTACATTTTGGCATGTTTTTGCAATGGCTGGTACCGGTTGTTCCTTTCCATGTTTAGGGCTTCCTTCAGGGTCTCTTGTAAGGCAGGCCTGGTGGTGACAAAATCTCTAAGCATTTGCTTATCTGTAAAGGATTTTATTTCTCCTTCACTGATGAAGCTTACTTTGGCTGGATATGAAATTCTCGGTTGAAAATTCTTTTCTTTAAGAACGTTGAATATCGGCCCCCACTCTCTTCTGGCTTGTAGAGTTTCTGCCGAGAGATCTGCTGTTATTCTGATAGGCTTCCCTTTGTGGGTAACCCGACCTTTCTCTCTGGCTGCCCTTAAGATTTTTTCCTTCATTTCAACTTTGGTGAATCTGGCAATTATGTGTCTTGGAGTTGCTCTTCTGGAGGAGTATCTTTGTGGCGTTCTCTGTATTTCCTGAATTTGAATGTTGGCCTGCCCTACTAGGTTGGGGAAGTTCTCCTGGATGATACCCTGAAGAGTGTTTTCCAACTTGGTTCCATTTTCCCCCTCACTTTCAGGCACCCCAATCAGACGTAGATTTGGTCTTTTTACATAATCCCATACTTCTTGCAGGCTTTGTTCATTTCTTTTTCTTCTTTTTTCTTTTGGTTTCTCTTCTCGCTTCATTTCATTCATTTGATCCTCAATCGCTGATACTCTTTCTTCCAGTTGATCGAGTCGGTTACTGAAGCTTGTGCATTTGTCACTTATTTCTCGTGTCATGGTTTTCATCTCTGTCATTTCGTTTATGATCTTCTCTGCATTAATTAGTCTAGCTGTCAATTCTTCCACTTTTTTTTCAAGATTTTTAGTTTCTTTGCGCTGGGTACGTAATTCCTCCTTTAGCTCTGAGAGGTTTGATGGACTGAAGCCTTCTTCTCTCATCTCGTCAAAGTCATTCTCTGACCAGCTTTGATCCGTTGCTGGCGATGGGCTGCGCTCCTTTGCAGGGGGAGATGCGCTCTTATTTTTTGAATTTCCAGCTTTTCTGCCCTGCTTCTTCCCCATCTTTGTGGTTTTATCTGTCTCTGGACTTTGATGATGGTGACGTACTGTTGGGGTTTTGGTATAGGTGTCCTTCCTGTTTGATAGTTTTCCGTCTGACAGTCAGAAGGAGTGTCTGTTGGTCTGTTGGAGATTGCTTGAGGTCCACTCCAGACCCTGTTTGCCTGGGTATCAGCAGCAGAGGTTGCCGAAGATAGAATATTGCTGAACAGCGTTGTACCTGTCTGATTCTTTCTTTGGAAGTTTCCTCTCAGGGGTGACGCCACCCTGTGAGGTGTGGGGTGTCAGACTGCCCCTAGTGGGGGATTTCTCCCAGCTAAGCTACTCGGGGGTCAGGGACCCACCTGAGCAGGCAGTCTGTCCGTTCTCAGATCTCAACCTCCGAGTTAGGAGATCCACGGCTCTCCCAAAAGCTGTCAGACAGAGTCGTTCGCATCTGCACCGCCCCCGCTCTTTCCCCTAATGGACTGCAGCTCTGTGCTGTCCGCAGAGGTAGAGTCTACAGAGACAGGCAGGCTTCCTTGAGCTGCTGTGAGCTCCACCCAGTTCAAGCTTCCCAGCGGCTTTGTTTACCTACTTAAGCCTCAGCAATGGCGGGCGCCCCTCCCCCAGCCTCGCTGCTGCCTTGTGGATAGATCGCCGCAGACGGCTGTGTTAGCAGTGAGGGAGGCTCCGTGGGCGTGGGACCCTCCCGGCCAGGTGTGGGATATATTCTCCTGGTGTGCCTGTTTCCTTAAAGCGCAGTATTGGGGTGGGAGTTACCCGATTTTCCAGGTGTTGTGTGTCTCAGTTCCCCTGGCTAGGAAAAGGATTCCCTTCCCCCTTGCGCTTCCAGGTGAGGCGATGCCTCGCCCTGCTTCAGCTCACGCTGGTCAGGCTGCAGCAGCTGACCAGCACCGATTGTCCGGCACTCCCTAGAGAGATGACCCCAGTACCTCAGTTGAAAATGCAGAAATCACCGGTCTTCTGTGTCGCTCGCGCTGGGAGTTGGAGACTGGAGCTGTTCCTATTCGGCCATCTTGCTCCGCCCCCGGGAGAATTGTCATTTTAAATCAGTTTTCTACTTTTTTGATCTTGGAAAAGTTCCTACAGTATTCAGATTTGTATTTCTTAAAGTTTTACAAGAATTCATATGTTTACTCATTTTGGCTGTATGCATTAAGGGACTAGTCAGCATTTCTTTCTGTTTCAGATTTTCTTTATGTATTTTACCACTTAATTATTTTGCTGCATAAAAACATATATCTGAATGTTATTTTAAAGTATATTCTCTACCTTGCTGAAAAGAACCATTACAATTACATTTTGCTAGCAATAATGCATGTTTTACTTCTTTAAGTTTGCACTTGTTTATACATAATGTTTGTGTATGTGATATTCATTCCTCTCATAATTGAAAAGATTATATCCTTGAAAATTTAAGCAAGATGCATAAACCAAAACTTAATTCTTTTAATTTGTGCATTAAAAATTATTTTGTTAATTGAACAGTAAAAGTTGTATATATATTTATGGTCAACAATATGATATTTTGATACATGTATGCATTATAGAATGGCTAAATCAAGTTTATGTATGTATTATCTTACATCCTTACAAATATTTTCTTTTTTTTTTATACTTTAAGTTCCAGGATACATGTGCATAACGTGCAGGTTTGTTACATATGTATACTTGTGCCATGTTGTTGTGCTGCACCCATCAACTCGTCAGCACCCATCAATTCGTCATTTATATCTGGTATAACTCCCAATGCAATCCCTCCCCCCTCCCCCCACCCCATGATAGGCCCCGATGTGTGATGTTCCTCTTCCTGAGTCCAAGTGATGTCATTGTTCAGTTCCCACCTATGAGTGAGAACATGCGGTGTTTGGTTTTCTGTTCTTGTGATAGTTTGCTAAGAATGATGGTTTCCAGCTGCATCCATGTCCCTACAAAGGACGCAAACTCATCCTTTTTTATGGCTGCATAATATTCCATGGTGTATATGTGCCACATTTTCTTAATCCAGTCTGTCACAGATGGACATTTGGGTTGATTCCAAGTCTTTGCTATTGTGAATAGTGCCGCAATAAACATACGTGTGCATGTGTCTTTGTAGTAGAATAATTGATAATCCTTTGGGTATATACACAGTAGTGGGATGGCTGGGTCATATGGTACATCTAGTTCTAGATCCTTGAGGAATCGCCATACTGTTTTCCCTAATGGTTGAACTAGTTTACAATCCCACCAACAGTGTAAAAGTGTTCCTATTTCTCCATATCCTCTTCAACACCTGTTGTTTCCTGACTTTTTAATGATTGCCATTCTAACTGGTGTGAGATGGTATCTCATTGTGGTTTTGATTTGCATTTCTCTGATGGCCAGTGATGATGAGCATTTTTTCATGTGTCTGTTGGCTGTAGGAATGTCTTCTTTTGAGAAATGTCTGTTCATATCCTTTCCCCACTTTTTGATGGGGTTGTTTGTTTTTTTCTTGTATATTTGTTTGAGTTCTTTGTAGATTCTGGATATTAGCCCGTTGTCAGATGAGTAGATTGCAAAAATTTTCTCCCATTCTGTAGGTTGCCTGTTGACTCTGATGGTAGTTTCTTTTGCTGTGCAGAAGCTCTTTAGTTTAATGAGATCCCATTTGTCAATGTTGGCTTTTGCTGCCATTGCTTTTGGTGTTTTAGACATGAAGTCCTTGCCCATGCCCATGTCCTGAATGGTACTACCTAGATTTTCTTCTAGGGTTTTTATGGTATTAGGTCCAACATTTAAGTCTCTAATCCATCTTGAATTAATCTTCATATAGGAGTAAGGAAAGGATCCAGTTTCAGCTTTCTACTTATGGCTAGCCAATTTTCCCAGCACCATTTATTAAATAGGGAATCCTTTCCCCATTTCTTGTTTCTGTCAGGTTTGTCAAAGATCAGATGGCTGTAGATGTGTGGTATTATTTCTGGGGCCTCTGTTCTGTTCCATTGGTCTATATCTCTGTTTTGGTAGCAGTACCATGCTGTTTTGGTTACTGTAGCCTTGTAGTATAGTTTGAAGTCAGGTAGTGTGATGCCTCCAGCTTTGTCCGTTTGACTTAGGATTGTCTTGGCAATGCGGGCTCTTTTTTGGTTCCATATGAACTTTAAAGCAGTTTTTTCCTATTCTGTGAAGAAAGTCATTGGTAGCTTGATGGGGATGGCATTGAATCTATAAATAACCTTGGGCAGTACGGCCATTTTCACGATATTGATTCTTCCTATCCATGAGCATGGTATGTTCTTCCATTTGTTTGTGTCCTCTTTGATTTCACTGAGCAGTGGTTTGTAGTTCTCCTTGAAGAGGTCCTTGACATCCCTTGTAAGCTGGATTCCTAGGTATTTGATTCTCTTTGAAGCAATTGTGAATGGAAGTTCATTCATGATTTGGCTCTCTGTTTGTCTGTTACCGGTGTATAAGAATGCTTGTGATTTTTGCACATTAATTTTGTATCGTGAGACTTTGCTGAAGTTGCTTATCAGCTTAAGGAGATTTTGGGCTGAGACAATGGGGTTTTCTAAATATACAATCATGTCATCTGCAAACAGGGACAATTTGACTTCTTGTTTTCCTAACTGAATACACTTGATTTCTTTCTCTTGCCTGACTGCCCTAGCCATAAGTTCCAACACTATGTTGAATAGGAGTGGTGAGAGAGGGCATCCCTGTCTTGTGCCAGTTTTCAGAGGGAATTTTTCCAGTTTTTGCCCATTCAGTATGATATTTGCTGTCGGTTCGTCATAAATAGCTCTTATTATTTTGAGGTACGTTCCATCAATACCGAATTTATTGAGTGTTTTTTAGCATGAAGGGCTGTTGAATTTTGTCAAAAGCCTTTTCTGCATCTATTGAGATAATCATGTGTTTCTTGTCTTTGGTTCTGTTTATATGCTGGATTACGTTTATTGATTTGTGAATGTTGAACCAGCCTTGCATCCCAGGGATGAAGCCCACTTGATCATGGTGGATAAGCTTTTTGATGTGCTGCTGAATCCGGTTTGCCAGTATTTTATTGAGGATTTTTGCATCGATGTTCATCAGGGATATTGGTCTAAAATTCTCTTTTTTTGTTGTGTCTCTGCCAGGCTTTGGTATCAGAATGATGTTGGCCTCATAAAATGAGTTAGGGAGGATTCCCTCTTTTTCTATTGATTGGAATAGTTTCAGAAGGAATGGTACCAGCTCCTCCTTGTACCTCTGGTAGAATTCAGCTGTGAATCCATCTGGTCCTGGACTTTTTTTGGGGGTAGGCTATTAATTATTGCCTCAATTTCAGAGCCTGCTATTGGTCTATTCAGGGATTCAACTTCTTCCTCGTTGAGTCTTGGGAGAGTGTAAGTGTCCAGGAAGTTATCCATTTCTTCTAGATTTTCTAGTTGATTTGCGTAGAGGTGTTTATAGTATTCCCTGATGGTAGTTTGTATTTCTGTGGGGTCGGTGGTGATATCCCCTTTATCATTTTTTATTGTGTGTATTTGGTTCCTCTCTCTTTTCTTCTTTATTAGTCTTGCTAGCGGTCTGTCAATTTTGTTGATCTTTTCAAAAAACCAACTCCTGGATTCATTGATTTTTTGGAGGGTTTTTTGTGTCTCTATCTCCTTCAGTTCTGCTCTAATCTTAGTTATTTCTTGCCTTCTGCTAGGTTTTGAATGTGTTTGCTCCTGCCTCTCTAGTTCTTTTAATTGTGATGTTAGAGTGTCAATTTTAGATCTTTCCTGCTTTCTCTTGTGGGCATTTAGTGCTATAAATTTCCCTCTACACAGTGCTTTAAATGTGTCCCAGAGACTCTGGTATGTTGTATCTTTGTTCTCATTGGTTTCAAAGAACATCTTTATTTCTGCTTTCATTTCGTTATGTACCCAGTAGTCATTCAGGAGCAGGTTGTTCAGTTTCCATGTAGTTGAGCGGTTTTGATTGAGTTTCTTAGTTCTGAGTTCTAGTTTGATTGCACTGTGTTCTGAGAGACAGTTTGTTACAATTTCTGTTCTTGTACATTTGCTGAGGAGTGCTTTCCTTCCAATTATGTGGTCAATTTTGGAATAAGTGCGATGTGGTGCTGAGAAGAATGTATATTCTGTTGATTTGGGGTGGAGAGTTCTATAGATGTCTATTAGGTCCACTTGGTGCAGAGATGAGTTCAATTCCTGGATATCCTTGTTAACTTTCTGTCTCGTTGATCTGTCTAATGTTGACAGTGCAGTGTTGAAGTCTCCCATTATTATTGTATGGGAGTCTAAGTCTCTTTGTAAGTCTCTAAGGACTTACTTTATGAATCTGGGTGCTCCTGTATTGGGTGCATATATATTTAGGATAGGTAGCTCTTCCTGTTGAATTGATCCCTTTACCATTATGTAATGGCCTTCTTTGTCTCTTTTGATCTTTGATGGTTTAAAGTCTGTATTATCAGAGACTAGTATTGCAACCCCTACTTTTTTTTGTTCTCCATTTGCTTGGTAGATCTTCCTCCATCCCTTTATTTTGAGCCTATGTATGTCTCTGCATGTGAAATGGGTCTCCTGAATACAGCAGACTGATGGGTCTTGACTCTTTATCCAGTTTGCCAGTCTGTGTCTTTTAATTGGAGCATTTAGTCCATTTACAATTAAGGTTAATATTGTTATGTGTGAACTTGATCCTGCCATTATGATATTAACTGGTTATTTTGCTCGTTAGTTGATGCAGTTTCTTCCTAGCCTCGATGGTCTTTACATTTTGGCATGTTTTTGCAATGGCTGGTACCGGTTGTTCCTTTCCATGTTTAGGGCTTCCTTCAGGGTCTCTTGTAAGGCAGGCCTGGTGGTGACAAAATCTCTAAGCATTTGCTTATCTGTAAAGGATTTTATTTCTCCTTCACTGATGAAACTTAGTTTGGCTGGATATGAAATTCTGGGTTGAAAATTCTTTTCTTTAAGAACGTTGAATATCGGCCCCCACTCTCTTTTGGCTTGTAGAGTTTCTGCCGAGAGATCTGCTGTTAGTCTGATGGGCTTCCCTTTGTGGGTAACCCGACCTTTCTCTCTGGCTGCCCTTAAGATTTTTTCCTTCATTTCAACTTTGGTGAATCTGGCAATTATGTGTCTTGGAGTTGCTCTTCTGGAGGAGTATCTTTGTGGCGTTCTCTGTATTTCCTGAATTTGAATGTTGGCCTGCCCTAGTAGGTTGGGGAAGTTCTCCTGGATGATATCCTGAAGAGTGTTTTCCAACTTGGTTCCATTTTCCCCCTCACTTTCAGGCACCCCAATCAGACGTAGATTTGGTCTTTTTACATAATCCCATACTTCTTGCAGGCTTTGTTCATTTCTTTTCTTCTTTTTCTTTTGGTTTCTCTCTTGCTTCATTTCATTCATTTGATCCTCAATCGCTGATACTCTTTCTTCCAGTTGATCAAGTCGGTTACTGAAGCTTGTGCATTTGTCACGTATTTCTCGTGTCATGGTTTTCATCTCTGTCATTTCGTTTATGACCTTCTCTGCATTAATTAGTCTAGCTGTCAATTCTTCCACTCTTTTTTCAAGATTTTTAGTTTCTTTGCGCTGAGTACGTAATTCCTCCTTTAGCTCTGAGAAGTTTGATGGACTGAAGCCTTCTTCTCTCATCTCGTCAAAGTCATTCTGTGACCAGCTTTGATCCGTTGCTGGCGATGGGCTGCGCTCCTTTGCAGGGGGAGATGCGCTCTTATTTGTTGAATTTCCAGCTTTTCTGCCCTGCTTCTTCCCCATCTTTGTGGTTTTGTCTGTCTCTGGTCTTTGATGATAGTGACGTACTGATAGGTTTTGGTATAGGTGTCCTTCCTGTTTGATAGTTTTCCTTCTGACAGTCAGGACCTCAGCTGTAGGTCTGTTGGAGATTGCTTGAGGTCCACTCCAGACCCTGTTTGCCTGGGTATCAGCAGCAGAGTTTGCAGAAGATAGAATATTGCTGAACAGCGAGTGTACCTGTCTGATTCTTCCTTTAGAAGGTTCCTCTCAGGGGTGTACTCCGCCCTGTGAGGTGTGGGGTGTCAGACTGCCCCTAGTGGGTGATGTCTCCCAGTTAGGCTACTCAGGGGTCAGGTACCCACTTGAGCAGGCAGTCTGTCCGTTCTCCGATCTTAACCTCTATGTTGGGAGATCCACTGCTCTCTTCAAAGCTGTCAGATAGAGTCGTTTGCATCTGCAGAGGTTCTGCTGCTATTTTCTTGTTGTTATTTATCTGTGCCCTGTCCCCAGAGGTGGAGTCTACAGAGACAGGCAGGTTTCCTTGAGCTGCTGTGAACTCCACCCAGTTCAAGCTTCCCAGCGGCTTTGTTTACCTACTTAAGCCTCAGCAATGGCGGGCGCCCCTCCCCCAGCCTCGCTGCTGCCTTGCGGTTAGATTGCAAACTGCTGTGTTAGCAATGAGGGAGGCTCCGTGGGCGTGGGACCCTCCCGGCTAGGTGTGGGATATATTCTCCTGGTGTGCCTGTTTGCTTAAAGTGCAGTATTGAGGTGGGAGTTACCCGATTTTCCAGGTGTTGTGTGTCTCAGTTCCCCTGGCTAGGAAAAGGGATTCCCTTCCCCCTTGTGCTTCCCAGGTGAGGCGATGCCTCGCCCTGCTTCAACTCTCGCTGGTCGGGCTGCAGCAGCTGACCAGCACCAATTGTCCGGCACTCCCTAGTGAGGTGACCCCAGTACCTCAGTTGAAAATGCAGAAATCACCTGTCTTCTGTGTTGCTCGCGCTGGGAGTTGGAGACTGGAGCTGTTCCTATTCAGCCATCTTGCTCTGCCCCCCATTCTTATGTTATAAGGACATACCAAAGACTGGGTAATTTATGTATGAAAGAGATTTAATTGAATCACAGTTCTGCATGGCTCGGGAGGCTTCAGGAAACTCACAATCAAGGCAAAAGGTTAAACAAATCATATCCTTCTTCACAGGGTGGCAGAAGAGAAGAGTGCACGGTAAAGGAGGAAATGCTCCTGATAAAAGCAGCAGATCTTGTGAGATCTCACTCACTATCACAAGAACAGCATGGTGGTAACCGCCCCCATGATTTAGTTACCTCCCCCTGGGTCCCTCCCTTAACATGTGGGGATTATGGTAATTAAAATTCAAGATGAGATTTGGATGGGGACACAGCCAAACCATATTATTCTGCCCCTGACCCCTTCCGAATCTCATGTCCTCACATTTCAAAACACAATCATGCCATCCCAACAGTCCCCCAAAGTCTTAGTTCATTCCAGCATTAACTCAAAGTTGAAGTCCAAAGTCTCATCTATGAGAAGGCAAGTCCCTTCAGCCTATGAGACTGTAAAATCAAAAGCAAGTTAATTACTTCCTAGATACAATGTGGGTACAGGCATTGGGTAAATACACACATTCCAAATGGGCAAATTGACCAAAACAAAGGGGTTACAGGCCCCAGGCAAGTCCAAAATCCAACAGGGCATTTATTAAATCTTAAAGTTCCAAAATGATTTCCTTTGACTCCATGTCTCACATCCAGGTCATGCTGATGCAAGAGATGGGCTCGCATTGAGAGGAGTTAGCTAGCTTGCCTTAGGTAGACAGCAAGGAAAGGGTCCCTGGAAAGCCCCCAACCCACAGGTCAGTGCCTCATCCCCACATAACAGAAAAAGCAGCCTAGGGAAAAATCAAGCTGCAGGCACCAATAAGGAAACTAGATCAGGGGGTTGTGTCTGGAGACATCCCCATGGCTTCACAGATAGAACCTCCAACCTAGTCAGACAAAAACTTGTAGAAATATCCAGGTCACTCAGGAAAGGGAACAAGGCCTGAGACAGAAATGCCATGTCCTTTGTATAATCAGTGGGCTCCCAGGAAAGTTTCTTCTACTTTTGTGACCATGAACACAGTGTGCACTGGTGGATTCTGGTGGGCACTTTCCTTTCCTTTTTGGATTGTGAGCCCAGCCCCTGTAAATTATCACTTCAGCCTCTGATTGGTCCTGGGCCAAAGTCCCAGGCTAAGCTTTCCGAATAGTCCCAGGCCAAGGTCCTGGGCCAAGTTGAGTCATGCATTCTCCAAGACAGCTCTCAGACTAAGCACATTCCTTCCCCTTCCCAGTTTATAAAAATCTTGCACTCCAGCCTCATAGAAGGCAACCCATCCAGGCCCCCATCTCTAATGGTGGAGAGCTTTCTTCTTTCACTTATTAAACTTTCACTCTAATCTCACCCTTGGGGCTACACGTCTTAATCTTCTTGAATAAAGGACAAAGAACTCCAGGTATTAACTCAGACAATGAGAGACTGTTACATCTTGGTGCATTGGTGAGACTACAAGACAAGATCCACCCATGTGGCTTTTCAGAGTATAGCTACCCTCTTGGCTGCTTTCATGGGCTGACACTGTGTCTGTGGCTTTTCCAGGTGCACAGTACAAGCTGTCAGTGGATCTACCACCCTGGGGTCTGGAGGATGGTGGTCCTCTTTTCACAGCTCCACTAGGCAGTGCCCCAGTGGAGACTCTGTTTAGGGGTTCCAACCCCACATTTCCCTTCCCCACTGCCCTAGCAGAGGTTCTCCATGAGGACTTCACCCCTGCAGCAAACTTCTGCCTGGACATTCAGACTTTTCCACCCATCCTCTGAAATCTAGGCAGAGATTTCCAAACATCAATTCTTGACTTCTGTGCATCCACAGACCCAATGCCATGTGAAAGTTGCCAAGGCTTGGGACTTGAATCTTCTGAAGCCATGGCCTGAGCTGTACCTTGGCCCTTTTTAGCCATGGCTAGAGTGGTTGGAACACAGAACACCAAGTCTTGAGGCTGCACACAGTGGGGACCCTTGGCCCAGCCCACAAAACCATGTTTTCCTTCTAGGCCTTCAGGCCTGTGATGAGAGGGGCTCCCATGATGGTCTCTGCCATGCCCTAGAGACATTTTTTCTGATTTTCTTGGTAATTAACATTCAGCTTCTTGTTACTTATGCAAATTTCTGAAGCTGACTTGAATTTATCCCAAGAAAATGGGTCTTTCCTTTCCATTGCATCATCAGGCTGCACATTTTCCAAACTCTTATGCTCTGCTTACTCTTGAATGCTTTACTGCTTAGAAATTTCTTCTGCCAGATACCTTAAATCATCTCTCTCAAGTTCAAAGTACCAGAGATCTCTAAGGCAGGGGCAAAATGCTGCCAATCTCTTTGCTAAAGCATAGCAAGAATCACCTTTATTCCAGTTCCCAATAAGTTCCTTATTTTCACCTGAGACCACCTTAGCCTGGACTTCATTGTCGATATCACTATCTGCATTTTGTCCAAAGCCATTCATCAAGTCCCTAGGAAATTTCAGACATTCCCACATCTTCCTCTCTTCCGAGCCCTCCAAGTCTCGAGAAGGGTTCAAACTTTCCCACATTTTTTCTGTTTCTTTTTTGAGTCCTCCAGACTGTTCCAACCTCCACCTGATACCCAATTCCAAAGTCACTTCCACATTTTTGCACATCCTTGTAGCAGCATCTCACTCTCTGCAGTACCTATTTACTGTATAAGTCCATTTTCACTCTGCTATAAGGACATACATGAGATTGGGTAACTTATAAAGGGAACAGGTTTAATTGACTCACAGTTTCACATGGCTGGGGAGGCCTCAGGAAACTGACAATTATGACAGAAAGTGAAGCAAACACCTCTTTCTTCACATGGCAGGAAAAGAGAAAAGTGCTGAGCAAAGGGGTAAATGCTCCTTATAAAACCATCATATTTTGTGAGAACTGACTCACTATCATGAAAACAGCATAGAGGTAACTGACCCCGTGATTCCACTACCTCCCACCGGGTCCTTTCCACGGTATGTGAGGATTATGGAAACTGCAATTCAAGACGAGATTTGAGTAGGGACACAGCTAAACCATATCAATATATAACAAAAAACTGAAAACCAAAATAAAATAGGGTTTTTCTGGTAGCATATTTTACCAACATTGATTGTATGAAGAAGAGTTGTACAAGTTGTTATGAGTATCTAAGACATAACATGTCCCCCTCACCCACAATATTAAGTGACAATTGATTTCTTAAGTGAATTCTGTCAAACTTTCAAAGGGTAGCAAAACATAATTTAATTAAATTTACGGGAACAGAGGAAATAAGAAAGGTATCTGGATGATCTTTTTACTGCTACCCATATCTGTATAACATAGATTTTTTAAAGATGAATTTGTAATATAAATATTAATGCAAAAACATGTACAAAAATAATCGTAAATATTATTTCAATTGTAGCAAAATCAAGGGTTTTCTTTGCATCAGAAAAATGTAAAAATTGCTTAATGTTGAAAAATATAATCATCTGTTTTACCACATTAAGCATAAGAAAGTGTATTTTATCAACACACTTATTTGAATATATTCCAAAAAGCTATTCAATAAGAATTAATATTCATGAGTAGAATAAAAAATAGAGAAAAAAGAGAGAGGTTGAAAGGAAAAAATATGTTTGACTAAATAATAATATACATGTATCTTTATAAGATACACACATATATACACACACATGCATGCATGCATACATATGCCTATCATATCACTCTTATTGATAAAATACTAGAATTGTTTTGTATTAAAGGCCAGAATTAGAACAGAAAGGCCATTATTATAACTTTATGATTATAATCACCATTATTAATATTTATTTATTTATTTTTATTATACTTTAAGTTCTAGGGTACATGTGCATAACGTGCAGGTTTGTTACATATGTATATTTGTGCCTTGTTGGTGTGCTGCACCCATCAACTCGTCAGCACCCATCAATTCATCATTTATATCATGTATAACTCCCCAATGCAATCCCTCCCTCCACCCCCCTCCCCATGATAAGCCCCAGTGTGTGATGTTCCCCTTCCCGAGTCCAAGTGATCTCATTGTTCAGTTCCCACCTATGAGTGAGAACATGCAGTGTTTGGTACCATATGACCCAGCCATCCCACTACTGGGTATATACCCAAAGGATTATAAATTATTCTACTACAAAGACACATGCACACTCAGAGCACAAATGAAACTGGCATAGTTAGAATGCTTGGGGGGCAGCTAAGAACAAAGAAAACAGGCGGAGCTCTCAGAAGTCTGAATAACATCGTAGGATTGAGATAAGTACACAACCCTACAATTTCTTCTTCAGGAGGAAGAGATAAAAATGGAACTTTCACTCACTCTCCTAGTCTTTTAATGCAATTCCCTAGGAAAAATTATCAGGTGTCTCTCAGCAGCCTGTTTGGTTTTGTTGTATTGAGAGAAGGTACACAATCCTGAGACTTCTACTACAAGAGGAAGAGAGAGAAGTGGAGCTTGGACCCAACCTCATGATATTTCAGTGCACTTCCTTAGGGAAAAAAGAACAGGCAGTTTTATGACAGCATACATGGCTCTGAAAGTTTGGGAAAAGCTACACAATCCTGAGATTTTTACCTCTTCAGGAGAAAGGGAGAAGATTAGAGTGTGCAGCCAACATCCAAACCTACCAGCGCATTGCATTAGGGAAAAGAAGAGCAGTTTGTGGTAGGTAGCACACAATCCAGAAACTTGTCTCCCAGGAGAAAAAGAGTGCACTCGACCTTGAATATCTATATAAAATATTTAAGGGGCTCCCAGAATCTCTAGCTAGGATAATTCATGAAGGTGTTCTCTTTCCAAAACCAGTTTATGAAAACTGAGAGAGACTGTTGCTCATTAAAACAAGTAGACACCAATACAAAGTTAAAAGAAACAGAAGGAATTATAATAATATGACATTACCAGAGAAACAGAATAAATCTCCAGCAACAGATACTAAAGAAATGGAGACTATAGATTTGTGACAAATAATTAAATAACAATCATCTTAAAAAGGATAGTGTAATATGACAGAATGCAAATAGATAACTAAATAAATCAGAAAAGTGATACAAATAAACAGAATGAGAATATCCACAAAGATACAGGAACCATAAAAAGAAACAAACAGACTTTTGGAGCTGAGGAATAAATAATGTAAAAAATTCAATATAGAACTTCAAGAGCAAACTTGAACAAGAATAAAGAATCAGCAAACTCAAAGATAGGTCACTTGAAATTGTCTACTCAAAGGAGGGAAAAGAAAAAGGAAACATTAAAAAGTGATACAGTCCTATGATACTAAGGCACATGATCATGTAGACCAAAATACACATTGTTAAAATTCAAAATAGAAAAGATAGAAGATAGAACCAGAAAACTTAATTAAACAAATTCTAACTTAAAGAGTCCCATATTTGGCGAGGAAAGTAGACATCCAGGTTCATAAAGTACAAAAGATCCCAAATAGGCTGACCCCAAAAAAACTTACACTGAGTCGTGTTATAATCATATTGTCAAAATTCAAGGATGAAAAGAGAATTTTGAAAGCAGCAAGAGAAAAATAGAATTTTGATGTATGACAAAGCTTACATAAGACTTATTGAATTTCTCAGTGGAAACATTGCAGGGTAGAAGGGAGTGAAATAATACATTCAAGGTGCTGAAAATTTTTTTAAAAAACTGTCAACTAAGAATGACATACCTTGTAAAACTGTCCTTCAAAAATGAAGGATAAAGACTTTCCCAGACCTATATATATATATAGAGAGAAGATATATATTATATATATATATATATCTTGTATCTTTATATATGGTTCTATTTTCTATCTTCTCTATCTTGAATTTTAACAGTGTGTATTTTGGTCTACATGATCATGTGCCTTTCTCTCTGTCTATATATATATATATATATAGAGAGAGAGAGTATATACATAAATAGTATATATATACTATTTATAGTGTATACAAATAGTATATATACTATTTATAGTATATATAGTATAAATAGTATATATATTATATATAATATATAAATAATATATGTAATTATACATATATAAATATATATACTATTTATAGTATATATACACTATATATAAATAGTATATACATAATATAGTATATATATAAATATGTATTATATATTATATATAAAATGCAAAATATGTATATTATATATTATATATAATATATTATATATAAAATATATTTAGCAAGTAAGTCACAACTATATATGTATATACAATATATATATGTATATACAACATGTATATGTATACATTTAACAAGTAAGACACAACTATATAAACTTTAAAACGTAAAATGCTAAAGGGAGTTTTTCAAGTTGAAATTAAAGGGTGCAAACAGCAACAAAAAAGCACATAAAGGTATAAAAATAACTGCTAACTGCAAATATATAAATAAATATAGAAGACTACAATACAGTAATGGTGGTGTGCAAATCACCTTTAATTTTAGTATAAAAGTTAAAAGACAAAAACGTTAAAAATAAGAATAGTTACAAAAACTTGTTAATTTATTTGCAATAAAAAAATGCAAATTGTGACATAATTCAAATAAAATAAAGGAAGAATGAAAGTGAAGAATTTTTGTATGAGATTATTGTTCAGTTGTTATCACTTTAAAATAGATTGTTATAACTACTAGATATAGTTGTGTAAGTCCCATGGTAACCATAAAAATACATACAGAATAAATATAAAATGAGAGAAAAGAGTTAAAGAATATCACTACAAAATATCAACACATCACTAAGACAGTATGAGAGAAAAAGAGGAGCAAAATAATTACAAAATAAGCAGAAAATGATCAAAATAGCAATGGTAAGTTCTTCACTTTCTGTAATTACTCTTACGTAAATGAATTAAATTACCAATCAAAAGACAAACTGCGTAAATAAATAAAAACAAGATCTTTCTTCTACAAAGAAGAAAAATCTCAAAGAACCTAACTTTACACCTAAAGGAACTAAAAAAATAAGAACAAATTAAGCTTAAAGTTAAGAGAAGGAAGGAAATAATAAGGATTAGAGCAGAAAGAAATGGAATAGAACATGGAAAACAATGGGAAATGTAACAAAGCCACATTGTTTTTGAAAAGGTAAACAAAATTGACAAATTTAAGCTAATTAAGAATAAAAGAGAGTGTACGCAAATAAGATGAGAAATGAAAGAGTAGATATTGCCATGAATACCACAGAATAAAAAGAATCATGAGACTATTATGAAGAATTTCATGACAACAAATTGGACAATATGAAATACATGGCTAACTTCTTAGACACATACAACCTAACAAGGCTGAATCATGAAGTAGGAAATCTGGGCATTCCAATAACAAGCAAGGAGATTGAATCAGTAATCAAAAACCTTGCAACACATAAAATCCCAGGACCAGATGGCTTCACAGATGAATTCCACCAAACTTTTAAAGAAATAACACCAATCCTCAAGCTCTTCTAAAAACTAAAATAAATGAAACCTTTCCAAATTTACTTTCAGAGGTAGCATGAGTCTGATAGCAACCAGGCAAGAACACTATAAAAAAAGAAAATCAAAGGCCAGTGTTCCAGGTAAACATATGTTTTATGCCATTCTTGCATTGCTCTAAAGAAATATATGAGACTGCATAATTTATAAAAAAAAAAAAAGAGGTTAAATTGGCTCATGACTCTGTAGGCTGTACAAGAGGCATGGGACCAGTATCTGTTCAGCTCCTAGGGAGGCCTCAGGGAGCTTCAACTCTTGGCAGAAGACCAAATGGGAGCTTGCATATCACATAGCAAAAGCAGAAATGAGATAGAGACACTTGGAGTCAGGGGGCAAATGCCACCCACTTTTAAACAACCATGAGATCTCATGAGAACTCAGTCACTACCATGATTAGAGTACCAAGGACATAGTGCTAAGTCATTCATGTGACATCTACTCCTATGATCCAGCCGCCTCCTATCAGGCCCCACCTCTAACACTGAAGATTACAATTTGGCATGAGATTTAGAGGGGAAACATATCCAAACTATATCATTCTTCTTCTGGCCCCTCAAATCTCATTATCTTCTCACATTGCAAAATACAATCATTCCCTGCCAATAGTCCCCCAATATCTTATTCCAGCATTAACTCCAAAGTCTAAAGTGTCATGTGGAAATGAATTCCTTCCACCTATGAGCCTGTAAAACCAAATTCGTTATTTACTTCAGTTATTTACTTCCAAGATAAAATGGTTGTACTGGCATTGAGTAAACATTCCCATTCAAAAGGCATAAATCAGCCAAAATAAAGTGGCTACAAGACCCATGCAAATCCAAAACTCAGAAGGGCAGTGATTACATTTTAAAGCTTCAAAATAATATCATTTGATTCCATGTCCCACATCTAGGGCAACTAGGTGCAAAGGGTGGGTTCCCAAGGACTTGGGAAGCTCTGCTTCTGTGGTTTTGCAAGGTTCAGCTCCTGTGGCTGCTCTCTTATGTTTTTGAGTGCCTGTGGCATTTAAGTGTACAGTGTACTTTTTAGATGTACTCACTGCCCTTCTGAGTTTTGGATTTGCATGGGTCTTGTAGCCCCTTTACTTTAGCTGATTTCTCCTTTTTAGCAAGTTGTTGCTCCACAGCCTGCTGGAATTCCTCTCCTGATAATGCTTTTTCTTTCTCTGTCACATAGCCAGGCTGTGAATTTTCCAAACTTTTATGTTGTGCTTCCTATTTTAATATAAATTTTAACTTTAAGTCATTTCTTTGCTCCCACATCTGAGCATAAGTGTAGAAGCAGCCACATAACATCTTGAATGCTTTGCTGCTTGAAATTTCTTCCACCAGATCATAATTCAGAAAAGAAGAAGAGTAAAGCCTTCATAATATTTGGGACAATATAAAGCGACTGAATATTCAAATTATCAGTGTCCCTGAGGAAAATGACAGAATGAAAGAGTTAGAAAACCTATTTAATAAAATATTAGATAAAAATGCTGCAAGTTTAGCAAAATGCCAAGACGTTCAGATAATAGAGGGCCAAAGATTCTAAAATAGATACAATGCAAAAAGGTCTTCTCCACAGCATGTTATAGTCAAACTGTCTAAATTCACAGCAAAAGAGAGGGTACTAAAAATAGCAAGATCAAAGTATCTACTGACCTATAAAGAAAACCATATCAGACTAACAGCCATTTCTCATCAGAAATTTTATAGGCCAGGAAAAAATCTGGCAACATATTTAAAGTGCTGGAAAAAACTGCCTCATGAGGATACCATATCCAGAAAAAATATCCTTCGTAAATGAAGAATAGAGTCTTTCTCAGATAAGCCAAAGTGAGAGAATTTATCACCACTAGATTGATCCTACAAGAAGTGTTTAAGGGAATTCTAAATTTGGAAGCAAAAAGACACTTACCATCAGGAAAACATATAACAGTATAAAACTCACTGGTAAACAAACAAATGTGGGAGAGAAATGTCTCAAATGGTACCACTACAGTATACCACCAAACCATAATGACAACGAGAAAAAAAGAAAGGAGCAAAGAATATACAAAACACACAGGAAATGATTAACAATATGATGGTAACACAATTTCACATATCAATAATAATGTTGAATGTAAATAGATTAAATTATTCCATTAAAAGAGATAGGTTGGCTGAATGAATAAAAACACATGCTACAGCTATATGGTGCCTACAAGAATTACACTTTAGCTGCAAAAACACATATAGACTCAAAGTAAAGAGATTGAAAAAGATACTTCACACAAACAGAAACCAAAAATGAACAGGAAGAGCCATACATAGACAAAACAGACTTTAATTCAAAACAGAAAATAAATAAATAAATAAATAAAAAAGACAAAGAATGTCACTGTATGGTATGACAACAGCTAAGCAATTTTCAGCCCTGGTTTAATCTCCCTTTCTTACTTTCACAGAGCTTGAAAGTCCACCAAAAGTGAAAGCTCTAGATCTCAGTTTTTTGTTTGTTTGTTTTCTTTCTTTCTTTTTCTTTGTTTTTTTTCTGATCATGCACCCTGTCCTGGACATGCATATAGTCTTCTAGATTTCCTTGAATGTAAAAGTTCTTATTACCAAAGTTTCTCCCTACCCAGATTTTTCTCCCAGACTGTTTGGCATACCTATTATTTGCAATAATCTTTGCCCCAGGGCGCAGTGGCTAGTTTGTCTTTCATTGTTTTCTATGAATGCCCTCTTTGTAGCCACTTGTCTGCCATGAGAAAGTTCTATACTAGACAAAATAAGACAAAATCTTTGTATTAGTTCTTCCGTGAGCCCTCAGATAGGCCAAAACACATAATTATTTGAGAAGAAGATTTGCTCTTCTTCCTCCAGAACAAAGAACCCACATTAGGAGCATGGGCTACCCTCTTCAAGATTCCCACCAAGCTGGGGAAGGGGTTTTGTTGTGGTAAACCTTTGCCAGAGTTCCAATAGAGTTAATCCTGGAACTTTTGGGCTAGATTTTCAAGTGTTTATTTCTGAAAGAAAGAACCCTTGGTGTTTCCCACTTCGCCTCTTTTGCTGATGTTATTCACTGTCATTCTATCATTTTTATCATTGTCTAAATAACAGTTTCACTGAAATATAATTCACATATTACACAATTTGGCCAATTAAAGTGCCCAATTCAGTGTCTTTTAGTATTTTCAGAGTTGTTTAGTCAACACCACTGTTTAATTTTGGAATATTTTCATCACCACGAAAGGAAACTCCTTACCCATTAGCAGTCACTCCCCATTCTCCTCTTCCCACAGTCTCTGGCAAACATTAATCTAATTTCTGTCTCTTTAGATTTGTCTATTCTGAGCGTTTCATCTAAATTAAATCTTAAAATATGTGACTTATTTTGTGTTGCTTCTGTCACTTATTTTTTTTTATTTTTCCAGATTATCTTCTTTTTATATTTTCTTCTTTTACTCTGCCATGTGTTCTGATTAATGTTTCAGTACTATCTTCCAATACATTAATTCTTTTCTGCCTGTGTCAAGTACAGATTTGATCTCATTTTTTTTGGGTGTCTGAAAGTATTAATATGCTCCATATCTCTATGTTTTTTGATGAAAATTTTTTTTGTATCTATGACTGAAGTATAGAACAAACTGATTTTTTAAAGGGAAAGTACAAATTTTTATTTTTCCCCTTATTTTGGTAGGGCCCTATTGACTTGGATTTCATGTATATGTATATCACAAATAACTTGAGCACAGGAAAGTGTATCTTTTGAGTTTTCCTGGAAATACCTGCCATAGTATTATAAGATAGAAACAAATCCTGGAAGTAAATGTTAAGTCATGGAGCCCTTCATTTATAATTGGTATTTCTGGGCCAGAGGCTATCATGATTAAAATAACCTTGACATATTCTAAAAGTTCCCAAACAAATTTACAGAATAAAAACACTTCTAAGGGGATTGATTCAGTCATTAGGCAAACTATATGTATACCTTTTTTCTAGGTGATATTGGAGAAATTAAAAATAAAACAGACATCGTTCCCTATGTAGCTTTTTAGAGTCTAGAAGAGACAAAAACACATTTACAACCAGCATTTATTATTCATAATGTTGTAATATGTATTAAGAATATTATACAATCAGATTAATCATTAAAGGAATCCTACAAGACAGTTATTATTATTTCACTTTTACAAATCTTGAATTTGGTGGTCATAATGAAATCAGTGATTTACCCAGAGTCATACAGATAGTGAATGGCAGAACTTTAATTCAAACCTGGATTTATCTGACCGCATAGTCCAAGATTTTTAACAATCGCTTTAGTTATTTAAACTAAAAATGTAAAACTGGCATATAAATAGATGTAATACAAGGTAGGAGCTGTGAAAATGACATAGAAATGGTATCCTGGAATTTCAGGATAAGTTGGGATTATTTCAGCATGGATGAATGATTTAGTGGCAGTTCAATTGGACCTTAGAGAAGGAAAAAGTTTTAATTTTGCAAAGATGTTGGTAGATGAATATCCTAATTAATAATGGGAGGAAAATATGAAATCGGGATGGTAAAATACAGATAGAGAAAAATATTGATAACATTCACTGGAGTGTAGCATTCTTGAGGAGCAATAGTTAAGAGAAGATTTGAAAGAAAGGATGATGTCAAATAGTGAAGAGAAGTGCAAAACACTTTTTCTAAAAATAGAAGTCAATCTTGTTGAAAACATACAGGTGAGTTTGACAGTTTTTCCTATCTGATCTACTTTCCTGTGACTGTTATAATTTTGACTAGTGACTTAAACTGAAAATTATGTAAAATCTCACAGGGTAGATTTTTGTAAAGAAAATTGATAAGTGTAGATATGATATTTAAACGTAAGCCCATAGACTGTGTTTTTTTTTTTTTTGAGTTGTTACTTTAAAACTTAAATGCAAGTACAGATCAAGATTCAGAGATACTAGCCAATAAAAAAATAATTTGTGTGTGAAATATTGAGGTCATTGGAAGCTTAAGCAAAGACCTGTATATTTATGAATACCTGGCTGAAGAAGGACCCTCCTCTGTCGGGGCATATTTTTTGTTTAGAGCATAAATGCACTCACTTATTGCTATTATGAAAAAAAGGTGAATAACACATAGCTCACTAGGTTAATTAATCAACCCTAAATATAAATGAGATGATAGATGTCACAGATCATCTTTATATTCATTTAGCTTGTGAGCTACTGGAGAGATTACAAAATTATATGCATGTCTAATTCTTAACTAAAATGAAACTTATCTGATACAGTTATCTTCTTCAGGATATAGATACAACATGTTTGAATTTTTCTGGATAAATATGTTAATATAATACAAATATTTATCTTTGTTCACTCTCTCCTGAAACCTGACTAAAATGGCAATAAAGAAACAGGCATTTAGACATTAACTTAAAAACAGAGAGAGAGAGAGAGAGAGAGAGAGAGAGAGATGGATTAGAGAAGGCAAGGATTTCAGTGGAGTGTGTGAGAGGGGTGGCAACAAGAAATAAAGCCATCACATCTATAGAGCCTTAGAAAGTTTCAGGAGTCTGAGAGGCATAATACCTCAAAACCGGTGGTGTGTGTAAAGGCTGATAAACAAGAGGATTGGTTGAAAGTGAATAGATTTTTACAGTTAGTCCTACAGATCCTTTTCTTCAACAAACACAGTCCAGGGACTAGAGGTCACATATTGAAGACATTGCTTCAGAGAGGCTCTGAACTCAGGAATATTACATCTGGACTCAGGGATATTAGAAATTAATGGAGGCAAGGGTGCCACTTGAAAACAAGGGAATTCAGTGCAAGTCTATACTACAGCTGCCAAGCTCATACTGCTTGTGTAGCTGATTGGAGAATTTCTTTGTTGAATAAAATGTCTTGAGTGGAGATACATCTGTTAGATATACGAGAAGGATAAAGGCCATTGGGAAAATCAGATTTGGAATGGAGAGAAAAAAGAAACACTGGTAATTAGTTAATAAAACATACAGATTTATATATACGTTGTCAAATTAATCCACTCTAGTGTTATTGCTTGGAAGTCAACCATAACAGAGGCCTATTGTGGGAAAAGGTGAATTATTACTCTGTTGTTGCATTCCACTGCTTGAATTGCTCTTGTAGCCCTTGCCATAACCCAGGAGAGTTAGGCTTGCCAAGAATTGAAAAAGGAAACAGGGATTCCACAACGGAATAGGGGCTACATTGAAAAACTGCTGGTGAAAGAAACAGTCTAAATTTGCTTATTTTAGAATCAACTCTAGTATGAGTCAGTAAAGTGTCAAAAAAAAAAGGTGAAAGAAAAGGAATTATGTTAAGTTTGGGGGCAGAATACTATGATTTATATACATACTTTTATATGAAAATATAGAGCATGGTCTGTACAAGAGTAAAAACTGTTATGTCAGACAATAAATTCTAATAGTGAAACAAGACAGAAAAATGTTTTGAAAAGGTACCAGTAAACAGAAAATATTGGAAAATTTTTATAACCCATTTATTTAAAAAATAATTTGAAGAAGGGAATATTGAGGGAATATAAGTAAAACTAAAAGCAAGTGTTGAACCAATCACATCAGAGCTATAAGAGAAGATATTTCCTTCATGAAGAACAATGAGCTATACAAATGAAATTGTAATATTATTAAAACTAAAGCACTCTTTGAATAAATATATATCCAAAATGAAGATTCATATAATGATTGGTACACAAAGGTGGTGAAATTTCACATAAGTTAGAAAAAAAATGACAAAGAAATAAATGCTAAGGTATACAGGCCAGGAAAGAGTTAGAGGCAAAATCAAGAAAGTCAAACACCTAACATTATGAGTTTTAGAAGGGGAAAAATAAAATAGAGGAGAGTAAATTTCCCTGAACTGATGCACATGCATTTGTAGGGTTAAATAATCCAAAAAGGAAGTGACCATGGCAGTTTCACAGATAATTTCCTTGCAGCGACTGAAACATAAATGGGCTTGATAAGTTGATGATAGCTGTAAGTAGTCTACTGCCATAATATGGCCTCACTCAGGTGTGGATCTAAAAGACAACGATGAATGGAGACCTTTGTCAGTAGATATAGCTACCAGTGTGACACTTGATTGTTTACTTTGCATGTTGACATAATGACCTGATGTAGGTTATACATGGAGTTCTGAGATGTGGCCTGAAAGAAACAATACTGGAAGATCTGAGAGAAGAAAGCTTGTAGAAAAGGCATGATATATTTTTTCAAAATGGGCAAAAAATGTGGGAATTTTTATTTTAACATTTAGTGCTACTAAGAACATCAAGTGGAAAAGGAGTCACGTAACAACCATGTATACAGAATTTCTGTTCATATGTCAGCCAGGTGGTTTCCTCAGTTACCTTAGTGCTTGCTTGACGGGCCCATGAATGGGGTAGTTAGGGTAGTAGACATGAAGGCTATCTCTCTTACCAAGGATGATCTAGCTAGTGCTACTGCAATACTCCAACATTAAAAGAAAATATTGAACTCTTAAAGTGTTATTATCTTTTAAAGAGACCAAATTGCCAAATGGCGACATGTCCGTTACATCACTTTTCACCTCAGAGAGAGTTATAATTCTTACTTCTTGAATTTTGCGTTCATTCTTTATGTGGCTTTACCTTATCTGCCTAAGTACCTTTACAAGGACTAATGTCCAAAGGCTTATGGAATGCCTTATTTACCAGTGTGATACTCTTCACAATATTATATTAGACTAAGCAATCCTCTTCACAATATTATTTTAGACTAAGTGAAAGAGTTATGACAAGTGTTGTCTCACTGCAGAATCTGTGAAAACTACCGTACACCTCATCACATGAGGTGTACCTCAGTTAGACTAACTGAACAAAAATGATCTTCTAAAGGTTCATCTCTGGGAAAATGTTTTACAGTGTCATAGCATGATCCGCCAGAATCCAGTATTTCTACTGAACCAATAGGTATTACATGGTTGTGCACCCCCAGTAACTAAAATACAGGGAAACAAAGAGCGAAGGGAGGACTGGATTTTCTCATCAATAAACCCAATTATTCAGTCAGGTAATTTGTGTTTTCTCTCCCTGTCATACTTAGAAAGAATTTTTCAAACAGGGAATGCAGTGAGGTTTTAACTAGCCACGAAGCTATGGCTTCCAGACACAGGAAGACCATTAGGAAAGGAAAAAAATAGTAATATATTGGCAGAGTTTGTTGGATCTGATTACAATAAAGACTTAGAGTTCTTGCTATGCAATGTAGGCAAGAAGGAGCGATCGGGAACAAGAAAAAAGGCAGATAGGATGCAGGACTAAATTGCAGGCCCCACTCAGACAGACAGAGCAGTGTGTGGAGACTTGCATCACAAACTCTTTCTCCAAGAACTACTGCAGGAATATACCAGTAAAGCCAAGGAAATCCATAGACCCTTTGAAGAGAACAGATTGCTCCTCTAGGACCTGGGAGTCAGCCCTAATACTGTGAGTGCCCAAACTGTGAAAATGGGAAAGGAGGATCATCCACCCTCAAACACACACCCTCACTGGGGAACCTGAAGGTCCAGATCACAGAATAATTTGACATTACCTGGAGCTGAAACAGTTTTGAGAGCCAAGTGAAATACAGGGAAAGAGGAAGCAGCAGGAAAAGCCCTAAGGGCTCTCTCAGTCCCCAGGGAATCCATTTCTGATTCCTCCCACAGGGGTTCTTGGGGATGGTTGCCAGAGGAACTGGGAAAAGACCACAGGGAGAAGGAAACCTCCAGCTGAGCTTTGTAACAATTCCTACTGAATGCAAAGTTTCCTGGCAAGAACTCAGGGGAGAGTGTGAATTTGGTGTTCAGACTCAACAGGTTGGGAGGCAAAAAAGCCCTGTTTACTTTCGCAGCTGATAGCATGGGGTAGTTCTCAGCCCTGCTTGCCCACTGCCTGCAAACAAACTCGGTGTTTTTGTTTTATGTTTTTGTTTTTGCTTTTTTTTGGAGGGGGGTGTGGGGAGCCATTGTGGGAGTGAGACTGGCCTTTTGGGTTACGTGGGAGCTGGGTGAAGCCTGTAACTGCCAGCTTTCCCCCACTTCCCTGACAACCTTCATGAAACAACAGAGGCAGCCATAATGCTCCTGGGAACATAACTCCATTGACCTGTGAACCCCCATCCCCCACAGCAGCTGCAGCAAGTCCCACTCAAGGAAAGTCTGAGCTCACACATGTCTAACCCTGCCCCCACCTGATGGTCCTTCCCTACATACCCTGGTAGCTGAAGACAAGGTAATATTCTTTTGGGAGTTCTAGGGTCCCATCCACTTCCTGATCCTCCCCTGTACTACCACAGCTGAAGCTCTCTTGAAAGAGCCACTTGCTGGCAGAAGGCCAACCAACACAAAACTAGCACATTAAGCAAATACATCTAAGGACTCTCTCATAGTCCATTTCACTCCTCTGCCACCTCCACTGGAGAAGGTGCTGGGACTGATGGCTGAGAGACCCAAAGATGGTTCACATCACAGGAATCTGTGCAGACAACCCTCAATACGAGCATGGAGCCTGGCAGCCCTGCTAGGTGGCTTGATCCAAAAGAGAAATGATGATCACCAGAGTTTGACTCTCAGAAACCCAGATGCCTAGGAAAAAAGAGGAGAGTACTACCTCAAGGGAGCAACCTGTGGGAAAAAAGAATCTGAACAGCAGCCTTGAGCCCCAGATCTTCCCTCTGATGTAGCCTACCCAAATGAAAAGAAACCAGAAAAAAAATTCGGGTAATATGACAAAACAAGTTTCTTTAACACACTCAAAAAATGAAAAATAAAATAAAAATCACACTAACTCACCAGCAATGGATCCAAACCAAGAATAAATTGCTGAATTATCAGAAAAAGAATTCAGAAGGTTGATTATTAGGCAAATCAAGGAGACACCAGAGAAAGGTGAAGTCCAACTTAAGGAAATAAAAAAAAAATGATACAAGAAATGAGGGGAGGAATCTTCAATGAAATAGATAGCATAAATAAAAAAAAATCACAACTTCAGGAAATAAAGGACACACTTAGAGAAATGCAAAATGTCCTAGAAAGTCTTAGCAATAGAATTGGACAAGCAGAAGAAATAACTTCAGAGCTTGAAGACAAGGTTTTTGAAACAACCCAAACCAACAGAGACAAAGAAAAAAGAATTTCAAAAAAATGAACAAATCCTCCAAGAAGTTTGGAATTATGTTAAATGGCCTGATTTTACATAAGAATAATTGGCATTCCTGAAGATAAATAAATTCCTACAGAAGATAAATCTAAATGTTTGGAAAACGTTTTCAGGAGAATAATCAAAGAAAACCTCCCTGACCTTGCTAGACATCTAGACATCCAAATACAAGCAGCTCAAAGAACACTTTGGAAAATCATTCCAAAAAGATCATCACCTAGTCATGTAGTCATCAGGTTATCCAAAATCAACATTAAGGAAAGAACCTTTAGAGCTGTGGGGCAAAAGCACCAGGAAACCTGTAAAGGAAAACCTATCAGATTAACAGCAGATTTCTCAGCAGAAATCCCGCAAGCTAGAAGGGATTTGGACCCTATCTTTAACCTCCTTAAAGAAAACAATTTTCAGCCAAGAATTTGGTATCCAGCAAAACTAAGCTGCATAAGTAAAGATAGTTTTTTTCTTTTTTCAGAAAAACAAATGCTGACAGAATTTGCCACTACCAAGCCAGCACTGCAAGCATTGCTAAAAGGAGCTCTAAATCTTGAAACAAATCCCAGTAACACATTAAAACAGAATGTCTTTAAAACATTAATCTCACAGGACCTATAAAACCAAAATATAATAAATAAATTTTTAAAAAACAAGGTATTCAGGCAACACATAGCATGATGAATGGAATAGTACCTCACATCTCAATACTGACATTGAATGTAAATAGCCTAATGCTCCACTTAAAAGATACAAACCGCACAATGGATAAGAATTCACAAATCAAGTATCTGCTGCCATCAAGAGACTCATCTAACACATAAGGACTCAAATAAACTAAAGGCAAAGGGGTAGAAAAAGACATTTCGTGCAAATAGATACCAAAAGAGAGCAGAGGTAGCTATTTTTATATCAGACAAAGCAAACTTTAAAGCAACAGCAGTTTAAAAAGACAAAGAGGGACATTTTATAATGATAAAATAACTAGTCCTACAGGAAAATATCACAATCCTAAATATATATGCACCTAACACTGGAGCTCCCAAATTTATAAAACAATTACTACTAGATCAAGGAAATGAGATAGACAGCAACACAGTAATAGTGTGGGACTTTAGTACTCCACTGACAGCACTAGATAGGTCATCAAGAGAGAAAGTCAACAAAGAAACAATGGATTTAAACTATACCCTAGAACAAATGGACTTAACAGATATTTGCAGAACTAAACAACTGCATAATATACATTCTATTCAACAACACATGGAACTTTCTCCAAGATAGGTCATATGATAGGCTGCAAAACAAGTATCAATAAATTTAAGAAAATTGAAATTATATCAAGTACTCTCTCAGGCTACGGTGGAATAAAATTGGAAATTAACTCCAAAAGGGACCTTCAAAACCATGCAAATACATGGAAATTAAATAACCTGCTTCTGAGTGATTATTGGATAAACAATGAAATCAAGATGGAAATGAAAAAATTCTGAATGATAATAGTGACACAACCTTGTTATATAAAGTCTAACACATTGTTTAGAATCTTCTTTGTTGTTTCTTTCCCTAGTTCTCCCTATAACACTTCTAGCTATTCTCTTTTTTCTCAGGAACCCCAATTATTGTCAAAGGGAGAACTAGGAAAGAAACAACAAAGAAGATTCCTTTTTTAATAAAGTCTAACAGTGTTAGACTGAAAATAATTGGGGTACCTGAGGAAAAAGAGAATAGCTAGAAATGTTATAGGCAGAACTAGGGAAAGAAACAACAAAGAAGATTCCTTTGTTATAAAATCCAGTACTGTGTGCAATTCCAGGTATCTGCTGGGGATCTTGGAATATAACTCCCATGGATAATTGGGGGCTATTGTCCTAGTATCTTGGAACTATCAGACTCTGTTAATCCCTTGTCATCATTGTTTTCAATAACACTTTTAAACATAAATTTCTTCAGGTTTTCTTAGAAATAATACAGTCTCCTCAGACAGGGCTTCAAGATCTCCTTTTATAAAACCTGCCTGTCCTCCCAGATACAACATTTATATTACTACCCAGGAGCTTGTGGGAGAAATACTAATTTGCTTTTCCCAGAGGGATACTCTTGCTCGATGTGCAGGGGGATGGCAATAGTAGTCCTGAGTGTCTTGGCTGGCTGCTCCTAGCATGGAACCTCTGCTTTACAAGTGAACTGTGGTATGGGTGATCAGGGCTCCAGTATTTATAGCCTCTTCCACTTGAAGCAGGGCCCTTGAATCTTCTTGGTCACACTTTTCCATAAAAACACATATGGGGTTGGAAAATTTGATAAGAGATGTTTATAATCTTCCTGTTCTGGCATGATATGGTAGCTCTAGATTAGGAGTTCTATGGAGAGGAATCCAGTTATTTTTGTCCACACTTGTCAGGTATAGAGTGCTAGAAGTAGACATTTCATTATATGGACCTGGCAAGGGCACAAGAGTTGGGAGTAGGTCAAATGTAAAAAAAAAAAAAAAAAAAAAAAAAAAAAGAAAAAAGAAAAAAATCTAGTCTTACCAAGATTTAACAGATTTTCTTGAATAAACCTTGTTTTTCATTTCCTGTGTGCCCTTAAGTTATTAAGACAATTGTTAGAGGTTTTAAATATTTCTTCTTTAAAATAATTTTTATCAGTTAAATGGCAGTTCTTTGATGAAAAGAATATACTGATTATTGTCACCACATTTTCAGAAGTACTGCCTGAATGGTCTTAAATTTAACACATTCTGTGCTAAACATTATTTAGGAAATTGGAAATGCAAAAATAATTTTTTTATCTGATATATGAAAAAATGTGACTTCAACAAAGCGTAGTACCTCTCCTATTAAGTTCTAAACTATTGAATATATAATGAGATGTCTATACATATGGTCTATGGGAACAAATAAGATGTGATTAAGAAAGGAAAGGAAAGATCTATGGAAAAATTATGTCACTCAAGTCTAAAGGATGGATATGACATTTTCCATGTTAAGAAAGGGGTTAGAAGGAAATACTGGACAAAGAGTGAAACACAAGTGAAGGCAGATATGTATGAAATAGATGGGTCAAGAGAACCACAAGCACTTTACTATTATTGGAACATAAAAAATAAAAATGGAGTAGCAACACTTGCACTAGAGAAGTATGGGTGGATGGTTACAAGCCATGATGAGGAGTTGAAATATACTCCAAAAAGTGAAATGAAGTTAAGTGGTTTTAAGCAGGAGATGGGCATAATTGAGATTAGTATTCTAGAAAGATTGCTGTAGCTGTGCTGTAAATCAAGAGTAAGAATACTACTAATCACAGGCCTTATATGGTTTTGGGGAATAAAGTTTTGTTGGAAAACAGCCATATATACATATGTGTGTGTGTGTGTGTGTGTGTGTGTGTGTGTGTGTGTGTGTGTTGGTTATATCTCCTTTCGCACTGCCATGGCATAGATGAGAAGTTAAAACACAGACTATATGGCTTTTAAAGTCTAGAATATTTACTATTTGGGCTTTAAAGAATAAATACAGACAGTTTGGGGAGGGTCAAGGCTTTAGCTAAGTAGTTATGAAAGAATGCTATTGCGATAGTCCAGGCAAGAAATGATGGAGGGACAGGTTTAGCCATCATTCTTGATTAAATGTAATAACATCATTAGCCATGAGTGTGTTTTCTTTCTTTTTTTTTGTTCCTCTCTTTTGTATTTTCTTATCACTTGTGGGTTATATTATTATTGTTACTTTTAATTTTTATTCTTTTTTATTTTCTCTTTCTTGAATTCTGATGGACCATATTGTTTGCTCACTATCTTTTATTTTTTTAAAATTTTTTATTTTGATAGGTTTTTGGGCAGCAGGTGGTATTTGGTTACATTAGTAAGTTTTTTGTTAGTGATCTGTGAGATTTTGAGAACTAAGGACCTGTACATCACTTCAATTAAATTTCTATCAACAAGAAATTCTGCAATTTTGACAATGAATTTGTAAAGATGCTCAACAGGGAGACCTTGTGTGACAAGGTCGATATGAAGCTACCTTCAGTGGCAATGAGCGTTATTAGTATGATGAAGAGCTACAATTCACTATAAATAAATGTGCTGTTTTTTCTTAATGAGAACAAATCTTTTCAGAATGCCTTCTCTTTTTCTTAATGAGAGTTACAGGGCTAATAAAATCTTGTTCATCACATTGGCCTTTGAGTCTACCTTTCTGAAAAGATTATACATTTTCCCATCTTCTTATCAGGTAATCACCCCCTTGCCACACACACACACAAACACAATACTACCAATGTGATTCTACATGCTTTGCAGTATTTCCCTAGGAATAATAAAGGTATTATACATAAATATATTTTCTTAGTTTTCTTTGAAATCCTGGTTTCTGTTGGAAAAAGTCTGTGTTGAACAAATAATAGATTTGTGCAATGTACAAAAAGGAGGCAGTAGTCATGCAGAGGCTTTGGTAAAACCATCTGGAGGGGAAAAAACCAGGCCTAATGTTCAGCCTCTTTTGTACATATCTTCCTCTTTAGAACCTCAGAGGATCACGGCTGTTTATTGTACTTTCCACCAGTGTGAGATAACAGTTATAGTTACACTCAAACAGACACACAAATAAGGTCTTTCCAGGGTTGAGCAATGTATAATAAAATATCAGAGATTATTTTAATTAATCAGTGACTAAAGATTTAGCTGGAGTTATTTAATTGACCCCTTTCATTCTCCTGCACGGGTATTGTGTCTATAAAACATAACCATACCAACTATGACACTAAAAATAATGCAGTTTTCAGAATATGATTTTTTGTTGTATACATTTTAAAAAAACATATAATTGTTCTGGACATAGGCTCAGAGTTAACATCTGACTACCTAATATATACTTAAAAGGAGGAGAATGACCCAGGAATCAGAGAGAATGCATACAATTTGCCTGTGTATATAGGGAACTTTCTCGTCTCTATTCCTGTGACATACTGGAAAATAAATGCCCTTTCCACACCTAGTTTCTCTTTAGCTCCAATTCTGGAATATGTCCATACCAGTGGGCTCAACATGTGGAGTAAGTTACTTGATGTTAGAAACAGAAACATTGTGAACTTATTGTGAGACCAAGACCTTATCTTAAAAATTCTCTAATGTACTGATTCAAAATCTATTATTGATAAAAAATCCATTAGTGATATTTACATTGATATAATTTATTATTTATTTATAATAGTATTCTAAATACATTTTAATAAGGTTCCATTTTGCTATATATCAATATATTATCAATATAATAAATATAAATATAATTATATATTTAAATAAAACTATGCATAATATACAAAGATATCCAAATAAGTATCCTTGTATAATCTTTTTTATCCAGATTATATAAGAATATACAAATTAATATAGATAGCAATGGAAATATAAATAAGTATAAATAATATAAATATAAATATATTTATTTACATTGTTATTGTTATTTACATTTATTTTCTAAATCCATCAAGAGCTTTAAATTTTTTGTATGTTATTTTTTAATTGACACATAATAATTTTACATATTTATGGGTTATATAATGATGTTTTCATACGTACAATGTATAGTGATAATATAAGACTACTTAGCATATTCATCATCTCAAACTTTTATTATTTATTTGTGTTGGGAATACTCAATATTCTCCTTCTGACTATTTGAAAGTATATATTATTGCTAACTATAGTCATCCTATGGTGTTATAGGATACTATAACTTATTCCTCTTATCTAGCTTTAATGTCATATCTTTTAACAAATCTTTCCCTATGGCCTCTTACTCTTACCCTTTTCAGCTTCTTATATCCTTTTTTCTACCTTTTTACTTTAATGAGATCAACTTTTTTTTTACCTTCTGCATATTCGTAAGAAAATGCGGTGTTTAATTTTCTGTTCCTGGCTCATTTTATTTAACATCCTCCAGTTCCATTCATGTTGCTGTTAATGGCAGGATTTCTCTCATTTTTATGGTCGAATAGTATTCTATTGGGTATATATTAACACATTTGCCTTATCCATCCATCTGTTACTGAGAAAGACTAAGTAGATTCTATATCTGGCTATTGTTAATAGTGCTGTAATAACACGGGAGTGTAGATGTCTCTTCAATGTACTTGTTTTCTTTCCTTTGGATAAATGCTTGGTAGTGAGATTGCCGGATTATATGGGAGTTCTATTTGTATTTTTTTGAGAAGCCTTCATCCTGTTCACCATAGTGGCCATACTAGTTTACATGCCCACCAACAGTATATAAGGGCTTTCTTTTCGCTGCGTCTTTACCAGCATGTTATTTTTTGTCTTTTTTATAATAACCATCTTAACTGGGGTGAGACAATATTGCGTTGTGGTTTTGATTTGCATGTCCCTGATGATTAGTGATGTTGAGCATTTTTTCATATATTTGTTGGCCATTTGTTTGTCTTCTTTTGAGAAATATCTGTTCAGATCATTTTCCCACTTTTAAATCAAATTGTTTCTTCTGCTCTTCAGCTGTTTGAATTCCTTATATATTTTGGATATTAATCCCCTGTACGATTAATATTTTTTGATTATCTGTTGTGACATGGCATATGAAGGATATAAGAGTAAGAGGTCAGCATTCTTCACTTTCCCTGAGGACATTTTCTAAACACGAGTATAAAACTCCCTCACAGAAATTAGGAAACAGGAAATAGATAATAAACAACTGAATAGGGTATATTATACAATATAGCAATTTGCCAGCAAGACACTATATTTAACTGCCCACTGTGGGACTGTCTGGCAATTCAATAGGAATTCAGAGAAAGTGCAATAAGTAAGAGCCTAGAGGTTGCAGAGGGAGATTTAATTTAGCAGTTAGCTGTGGCTCTTTAATAAATGGTAAGCTTTTTCTGGACATAAAAGGAATTTTGTGGTGGAAGTTTGGCAGTTAAGCTATAATCACCTTATGTAAAACCTATCCATGTTCTGAAGTTACAAAAATCAACAAATATTTGTTGAATAGCTACTTCATTCCAAGTACTACTCAAATCAAGTGAAAATAAAATTACACCAATGCAAACAGAAAACACGGATAAAGGAAAATAACATATATGTATATATTGCTTTTTTGGATATTGATTTAACATGACTTTGGGTTTATTTTTGGACGGCAAGAACCAATGTGCTATGTTTAAAGGAAAGCATAATTTAATGTCCCACCCCATCTCATTCCTAATTTTCTATCTACAGAAGCAACCATTTTTAGCTCTGTAAGTTAGTTCTTATAACACATTTTTCTAAACAATTTATTAATACTGCTATTTCTTGATTTTCAATTTTAAACATTAGCTGCTGATTTCTATCTTACCCCAGTACCCCCACCCACTCTGAGAAAAAAAGACTGAAAATAAAGGCTTGCGGTTAAAGCAGTGTCAGTTAACAGGAGCAGGGGACTGGGGAGACTAAAACATGAAAGTACTGAAAACCAATGTAAGGACGTCTTACTATCCTAGTCGCTTAGGACAACTAAGGTTCCATTTCACTGAAACTGTCTGAGAAGATACGTAAAATGCACCTCATAGTTTTCTGCCTAGGGCACAGAATAGGGGCACAAGTATTCATCAGCCTCTATTCCCCATTAGTCAAGAGCTACACCATGGCATGTTAAGTCTTGGCATTTCTTGATTTGTACATGCACATGTGAAAATAAGAGTCCCAGGGCAGAAAGAGAGACTTTGTACAGTTGTGCCTGAGGCAAGTCTGTCAAGTGACAGCAGCATTAACTTGATTGCCACAGCACTGCCTAACGTAACAATTGTGTCAAAACTGTGAGGCAAGACAAAAGAAGGATCTTATATAGTCCATCCTTTACACTCCTCATATCTGCTCATGCCCTCAATTAAATCCAATCCATCATAAAGCTTACAAGAAGGTGAACAGCTGAAATATCTTCAAAAGACTTATAAAAGGGGATCACTAGACCAATATAAAATTCCCACTGTTCTAAATTCCCAAGGCCATAATTGATACTTATTATCTTCCTCCTCAAACACCTATTCTATATTTCCATCATCTTATACCAGAACTTCAAGAAGTCTAGATTAACTGTTAAGTGTGTTAATCCAGACCTTCGTCCTTGAGTTCTTAGTGAATAGTTGCTTAACCCTGTTGGACCATGGTTGCTACAATTTCCACTTGGTATTATCACTGGGCATGCAAGCACCAAAGATACCTCCATAAATCTCCTTTGTTCCCAACATATTCTTTCTTGCCTATTTTTTTTTGCAATAAAACAACTTTATTAATACACTATATTTCATGCACAAATCTGATCAGATTTGCTCTAGCAATCATCCTGTGTGTGTCAAGACACCTGCAGTAGGAGAAGAAGTCATGTTTCTATCCATTCTCAAAAATTATGCCATCTTTCGTGGCATAATTTGAAGTTAATTTGCAATGCAGAGTTAACTCACACCTTATTATCAGTGCCACAACTTTTTTGCATTCAAGTGCTCAACTTCTAGTTCGTTATTTTCTCATTATAAAATTATCTTTGGATTATTTTTCTGTTTGATAAATTTTAAGCAAATGAATGCTGTGTGTTATTCTTTTATATTATAGAGTCTATTATTGAAGTGTTTTCTTGAATTCTCTCTGAGAAAACTCAATCAGAAACATGATTTGTATTTTTATTTTCTATATTTTATACCATATAAACTCATACATAAATAACCTATAACATGGTATTAATCTTGTTTTAAATAATAATATTTCTAAATGTCACAAAAGGACTCAACATAGGTATAATAGAATGTTTTAATAAAATAGCAAAAAATAAAACTATGAAAAATCAAGTAAATCTTACAAGTTGGAAATATATTGATTGTCCATTCTCAAATATGAAGCAAAGCACTACAAACCATACCAATGTCATGGGGCTATCAATACTCATATGTGGCATATAAGAGTCATTTTAATTTTGCTATTATCTATGTATAGGTCCAGATTGTTAGGTGGAAACTAAGCCAGGAAAAAAAAATATCGCACAAAAATCATTTTAGTCATTTAAATTTAGTTGATTACAAAGGATGCCAGCAACAATCTTAAGTTTAGCTTGATTAGACATGAACATGAATAAATTAAGCTAAATGTATAACTTGTAGAATTTCACTTTTTATAACAATAGGAAATATCCATTCAACCACATGACTGATGCTAAATCAGCCAGCTGATGTATCGTTCTTGTATAACTGTTTCCATCCATCAAAGACAAAAGAAAAATAAAACAACATGCTCAGCACTTTTCAATAGAATTTTCTTCAATGGAAGAAATGTTCAATGGGTGTAAATATTCTATATATGTGCTGTTCAATATAGTAGCTTTTAGCCACATGTGGCTACTGAGCATTTGAAAAGTGCCTAGTCTCACCAATGATTGAATTTTTAAATTTAATTTAATTGTAATAAACATAAATTTAAACAGCCACATGTGACTAGTGGCTACTGTATTGGACAGAAGATGGTCTGAATAATTGTCCCTAGACCTATTCCTGTAACTTTTTACACTAACACTTGCATCGAGAAACGAGACAATTATGTCCAAACATTCATAATAATCTGCTTTCGGTTGCAGAATATGACTCTTCCTGAGTCTCTTTAGTTATACTCATAAGGGACTAAAGAGCACAGGGGACAGACTTGCTATTATGAGAGCCAATGTCTGACTCACCCAATCTTTATGCTTTGTTTTATGTAATTTTTATTTATCCTCATTCGTAGTGTAATGATTTAACTAAGAAATTTTACATTAAAAAAATCTTATTTTGCAATACTGCCTCAAGCTTTTCATGAATAATTTTTAAAATGACTTAAAAATTATTTCCATAGGTTCCTGGGAAGAGGTAGTATTTGGTTACATGAGTAAGCTCTTTAGTGCTGATTTGTGAAATTTTGGTGCACCCATCACCCGAGCAGTATACATTGAACCCAATTTGTAGTTTTTTATCCCTCACTCCCTTTGCATCCTTTCCGCTGAGGTTCCAAAGTACATTGTATCATTCTTATACCTTTGTATCCTCATAGCTTAGCTCCCACTTATGGGTGAGAACATAGGATGTTTGGTTTTTCCATTCCTGAGTTACTTCACTTAGAATAACAGTCTCCAGTTCCATCCAGGTTCCTGCAAATGCCATTAATTTGTTCCTTTTTATGGCTGAATAGTATTTCCTCATATATATATGAAGGGTTTTTCTGATGTTATCTTCTAAAACTTTTATAGTTTCAGGCTTAGATTTAAGTCTTTGATCCATCTTGATTGGTTTTTGTATAAGGTGAGAGATGAGAATCCAGTTTCATTCTCCTACATGTGACTTACCAATTATCCCAGCACTATTTGTTGAATAGGGTGTCTTTTCCCCACTTTATGTTTTTGTTTGCTTTGCCAAAGATCACTTGGCTGTAAGTATTTGGGCTTATTTCTAGGTTAACTATTATGTTCCATTGGTCTATGTGCCTATTTTTATACCAGTACCATGCTGTTTTATTGACTATGGTCTTTTTTTTTTTTTTTTTTTTTTTTTTTTTTTTGAGGCGGAGTCTCGCTCTGTCGCCCGGACTGGAGTGCAGTGGCCAGATCTCAGCTCACTGCAAGCTCCGCCTCCCGGGTTTACGCCATTCTCCTGCCTCAGCCTCCCGAGTAGCTGGGACTACAGGCGCCCGCCACTTCACCCGGCTAGTTTTTTGTATTTTTTAGTAGAGACGGGGTTTCACTATGTTAGCCAGGATGGTCTCAATCTCCTGACCTCGTGATCCGCCCGTCTCGGCCTTCCAAAGTGCTGGGATTACAGGCTTGAGCCACCGCGCCCGGCCGTCTTACAATATAATTTGAAGTCAAGTAACGTGATGCCTCCAGATTTGTTCTTTTGGCTTAGCATTACTTTGGCTATGCAGGCTCTTTTTCGGTTCCATATGAATTTCAGGATGGATTTTTCTAGTTCTGTGAAGAATGATGGTGGTACTTTGATGGGAATTGCATTGAATTTGTAGATTGCTTTTGGTAGTGTGGTCATTTTCACAATATTGATTCTACCCACCCATGAGCATGGGATGTGTTTACATTTGTGTTGTCTATGATGTTTTTCAGCAGTGCTTTGTAGGTTTTTTTGTTTTGTTTTGTTTTGTAGCGGCCTTTCACCTCCTTTGTTAGGTATATTCCTAAGTTTTTTTTTTTTTTTTGCAGCTGTTGTAAATGGGGTTGAGTTTTTGATTTGATTCTCAGCTTGGTTGCTGTTGGTGTATAGCAGAGCTACTGATTTGTGTACCTTAATTTTGTATCCTGAAACTTTGCTGAATTCATTTATCAGTTCTAGGAGCTTTTTGGATGAGTCTTTATGGTTTTCTAGCTATACAATCATATCATAAGCAAACAGTAACAGTCTGATTTCCTCTTTACTGATTTAGATGCCCTTTATGTCTTTCTCTTGTCTAATTGCTCTGGCTAGGACTTCCAGTATTATGTTGAATAGGAGTGGTGAGAGTGGGCATCCTTGTCTTGTTTTAGCTCTCAGAGAGAATGCTTTCAACTTTTCCCTGTTCAGTATTATGTTGGCTGTGAGTTGGTCATAGGTGGCTTTTATTACATTGAGGTATGTCCCTTGTGTGTCGATTTTGCTGAGAGTTTTAATCATACAGAGATGCTGGATTTTGTCAAATGCTTTTTCTACATCTATTGAGATGATCATCTGATTTTTGTTCTAAATTCTGTTTATGTGGTGTATCATATTTATTGACTTGCATAAGTTAAATCATCCCTGCATCCCTGGTATGAAACCCACTGGATCATGGTGGCTTATCTTTTTGATATGCTGTTGTGTTCGATTAGCTAGTATTTTGTTAAAGATTTTGTATCCATGTTTATTAGGGATATTGGTCAGTAGTTTTCATTTTTTGTTATGTCCTTTCCTGGTTTTAGTATTAGGGTGGTACTGGCTCCATAGAATAATTTTAAGAAGATTCCCCCTTTCTCTGTCTTCTGGAATAGTGTCAATAGGATTTGAATGTCTGATAGAATTCAGCTGTTAACCCATCTTGTCCTGGACATTTTTTTGTTGGTTGTTTATTAATTATCATATAAATAAAATATCACTGCTTGTTATTGGTCTGTTCAGAGTTTCTACTTCCTTCTATTTGAGCGAGGAGGGTAGTATATATCCAGAAATGTATCCATCTCCTCTAGGTTTTCTAGTTTATGCACATAAAGGTGTTCATAGTAGCTTTGAATGATCTTTTGTACTTCTGTGGTGTCAGATGTAATATCTCCGATTTTGTTTCTAGTTGAGCTTATTGGGATTTTCTCTCTTTTTTTCTTGGTTAATCTTGCTAGTGATCTATCAATTTTATTTATCTTTTTGAAGAAAACAACATTTTGTGTCTTTTATCTTTTGTATTTTTTTGTTTTAATTTAACTGTATTCTCCTCTGATCTTAGTTATTTCTTTTCTTCTTCTGGGTTTGGGTTTGGTTTGTTCTTGTTTCTCTAGTTCATTGTGGTATGACCCTAAATTGTCTATTTGTACTGTTCCAGACTTTTTTATGTAGGCACTTAAGACTATGAACTTTCCTCTTAGCACTGCCATTGCTGTATCCCTAAAAATAATTGTTGTTCCTGAGAAAAAAGGGAAATCTAAAAGTTTGGAAAGCATATTTGAGAGAATAATCAAGAAAAACTTCTTTGGCCTTGCAAAGATCTAGACATCCAAATACAAGAAACCCAAAGAATACCTGAAAAATTCATGACAAAAAGATTATCACCTAGGGACATAGTCATGAGGCTATCTAAGGTCAAGATGAAGAAAAGAATCTGAAGAGCTGTGAGGCAAAAGCTTCAAGTAACCTATAAAGGAAAACTTATCAGATTACCAGCAGATTTATTAGCAGAAATCCTAAAAGCTAGAAGAAATTTGTGTCCTATCATTAGTCTCATTAAAAAAAAAAACACAATTATCAGTCAATAATTTTGTATACAGCAAAACTAAGCTTCATAAATGAAGAGAAGATATGGTCTTTTTTTTAGACAAACACATGCTGAGAAAATTTGGCACTACCAAGCCAGAACTAAAAGAACTGCTCAAAGGTTCTCTAAATCTTGAAACAAATCATCAAAATATGCCACAATAGAACCTCCTTAAAGCACGAATTTCATACGACATACAAAACTATAACACAACGAAAAAAAACCTATTCAGGCAACAACTAGAACAGCAAATAGACTAGAACCCCACATCTCAATGTTATTGAATGTAAATGACCTAAACGCTTTACTTAGAAAATACGGAATTGCAGAATGAATAAGAATTCACCGGCCGGGCGCGGTGGCTCAAGCCTGTAATCCCAGCACTTTGGGAGGCCGAGACGGGTGGATCACGAGGTCAGGAGATCGAGACCATCCTGGCTAACACGGTGAAACCCCGTCTCTACTAAAAAAATACAAAAAACTAGCCGGGCGAGGTGGCGGGCGCCTGTAGTCCCAGCTACTCGGGAGGCTGAGGCAGGAGAATGGCGTAAACCCGGGAGGCGGAGCTTGCAGTGAGCTGATATCCGGCCACTGCACTCCAGCCTGGGCGGCAGAGCAAGACTCCGTCTCAAAAAAAAAAAAAAAAAAAAAAGAATTCCCCAACCAAGTATCTGCTGTCTTCAAGGCACTCACCTAACACATAAAGACTCACATAAACTTAAGGTAAAGGTGTGGAAAAAATGTTTCATGCAAATGGTCATCAAAAGCAAGCACAAGCAGCTATGCTTATATCAGTCAAAACAAATTTTAAAGTAACAAAAGTTTAAAAATATGAAGAGGGACATTATATAATGATCAAAGGAATAGCCCCAAAGGAAAATATTTCAATTCTAAGTATACATGCACCTAACACTGAAGATCCCTGATTTATAAAACAATTACTACTAGACCTAAAAAATTAGATGGACAGAAACACAACATGAGTGGAGGACTTCAATACTCCACTGACAACACTACACAGGTCATCAAGACAGAAAGTCAGCAAAGAAACAATGGACTTAAAATATATCCTAGAATAAATGGAGTTAACAGGTATTTACAGAATATATTATCCAACAACTGCAGAATATGCATTCTATTCATTAGCACATGAAACATTCTCCAAGATAGACAATTTGATAGGCCACAACAAAGTCTCAATCAATTTAAGAAAATCAAAATTATATCAAGTACTATGTTAGTTCATTTTCATTCTGCTGATAAAGAGATACCCAAACTGGCAATTTACAAAAGAAAGAAGTTTAATAGAATTACATTTTTATGTAGCTAGAGAAGCCTCACAATCACAGTTGAAGGCAAGGAGGTGCAAGTCACATCTTATATGGATGGCAACAGGCAAAGTGAGACAGGTTGTTCAAGGGAAGTCCTCTTTACAAAACCATCAGATCTCATGACTCATTCACTATTATGAAAAAAGCATGGGAAAGACCTGCCCCCATGATTCAATTACCTCCTACTGAGCCCCTTCCACAACATGTGGGAATTCAAGATGAGATTTTGGTGGGAACACAAGCAAACTATATCATTCTGCCACTGGTCCCTCCCAAAATGTCATGTTCTCACATTTCAAAACCAATCATGCCTTCCCAATTGTCTCCCAAATTTTTAACTTATTTCAGCATTAACTCAGAAGTACACAGTCCAAAGTCTCATCTGAGATGAGGCAAGTCCCTTCCATCTACGAGCCTGTAAAATCAAAAGTTACATCAAGTAGTTACATCCTAAATACAACGGGAGTACAGGCAGTGGGTAAATACAACAATTCCAAATGGGAGAAATTGGCCAAAACAATGGGACTACAAGGCCCCATGCACGTCTGAAAGTCAGTGGGGCAGTCAAACCTTAACGCTCCAAAATGATCTCCTTGGACTCCATGCCTCACATCCAGGTCACACTGATGCAAGAGGTGGGTTCCCATGGTCTTGGGTGACTCCACCCATGTGGCTTTGCAGAATACAGCCTCCCTCCTGGCTGCTTACATGGGCTGATATTGAGTGTCTGAGGCTTTTCCACATGCATGGTGCAAACTGTTGGTGGATCTGCCATTCTGGGATCTAGAGGATGGTGACCCTCTTCTCACAGCTCCACTAGGCAGTACCCCAGTAGGGACTCTGTGTTGGGCCTCTGACCCCACATTTTCTTTCTGTACTATCCTAGCAGAGGTTCTCCATGGAGATCCCACCTCTGCAGCAAACTTCTGCCTGTATATCCAGGCATTTCTATACATCCCCTGAAATCTAGGCAGAGGTTTCCAAACTTCAATTCTTGACTTCTGTGTACCCACAGGCTCAACACCACATGGAAGCTGCCCCTGAGGCTTGGGGCTTCCACTCTCTGAAGCAATAGCCCAAGCTGTACTTTGGACTCTTTTAGCCACTGTTGGAGCAGCTGGGACACAGGGCACCAAGTCCCTAGGCTATACAGAGCAGAGATACCCTGGGCCCAGCCCACAAAACCATTTTCTCCTAAACCCCTGGGCCTGTGATGGGAGGGTATGCTACAAAGGCATGCTCTGGAGAAATTTCCCCCATTGTCTTGGTGACTAACATTTGGCTCCTTTGCTCCAGTTCCAAACAAGTTCCTCATCTCCATCTGAGACCACCTCAGCCTGGATTTCATTATCCAAATTATTATTAGCATTTTGTTCAAAGCCATTCAACAAGTCTCTAGGCAGTTCCAAACTGTCCTACATTTTTCTGTCTACTTCTGAGCCCTCCAAAGTGTTCCAACCTCTACCTGTTACCCAATTTCAAAGTCACTTCCACATTTTGGGGACCTTTTTCAACAGTGCCCCACTCTACTGGTATCAATTTTCTGAATTAGTTTGCCTTCATTCTGGTGATAAAGACATACCTCAGGCTGGGCAATTTATAAAATAAAGGGATTTAATGAACTACAGTTCCACATGGCTGGAGAAGTCTCACAATCATGGCAAAATGCAAGGAGGAACAAGTCATGACTTACATGGATGGCAGCAGGAAAAGAGAGAGAGTGTGTGCAAGGGAACTCCTGTTTATAAAACCATCTGGTCTTGTGACTGTTATTCACTATCATGTGAACAGCATGGGAAAGTCCTGCCTCCATGATTCAATTACCTCCCTCTGGGTCCCTCCCACAACACATGGGAATTCAAGATGAGATTTGTGTGGGGACACAGCTGAACTATACCAAGTACCCTTTCAGACCACAGTGGAATAAAATTGGAAATCACCTCAAAAAGGAACCCTTAAAACCATGCAAATAAATGGAAATTAAATAACCTGCTCGCGAATGATCATTGGTTCAACTATGAAATCAAGATCAAAAATTAAAAATTCTTTGAACTGAATGATAATATTGACACAACCTACCAAAACCTCTGGGACACAGCAAAAGCAGTGCTAAGAAGAAAGTTCATAGCATGAAAAGCCTACAACAGAAAAGTCTGAAAGAGCACAAATAGACAACATAATGACACACCTCAATGAACTAGAGAAACAAAAACAAACCAAACCTCAACCAAGGATAAAAAGAAATATCAAATATCAGAGCACAACTAAATAAAATTGAAAAAACAAAATTTGTTTTCTGGTTGTTTTGTTGTCTTCTTTTCCTTCTTTTCTTCCTTCCTGTTTTCCTTTCATTGAAGGTAATTTTCTCTGGTAATATGATTAATTTATTGCTTTTTATTTTTTGTGTATTTGTATTTTTTTTATTTGAGGTTACCAAAAGGCTTTCAAACACTATCTTACAGCATGTTATTTTAAACTGATGACAACACCAATAGAATAAAGAGACAAACAATCACCAAAAGAAAACTAATAATTACTCTACAATTTAACTTTATCCCCTTGTTTTCTTTAATTTTGTTTGTTTCTATTTATATCTGATTGTACACTCAGTGTCTTAAAATGTTGTTATTTTTGTTTTTGGTTCATCTTTTTATCTTTCTACTTAAGATTAGTAGTATACAAATCACAATTATAATGTTATAATATTCTGTATATTTCTGTAAACTTACTATTACCATTGAGTTTTGTATATTTAGAAGATTTTTTATTGTTCATTAACATTTTTTCTCTTTCAGATTGAAGAAATGTCTTTAGTATTTCCTGTAGGGCAGGTCTGGTGTTAATTAAACCCCCGAGCTTCTGTTTGCCTCATGTTCAAAGTATATTTTCACCAGGTATACTATTCTAGTGTAATTTTTTTTTTATCAGCACTTTAAATATATTATGCCATTCTCTCCTGGACTGTAAGGTTTCCGCTGAAAAGTCTGCTGCCAGAAATATTGAGATTCCTTTGAATGTTATTTGTTTCTTTTCCTTGATTCTTTTAGGATCCTTTTTGTATCCTTAACCTTTGGGAGTTTGATTATGAAATGCCTTGAGGTAGTCTTATTTGGGTTAAATCTGCTTGGTGTGCTCTAACCTTTTTGTATGTAGATATTGACATATTTCTGTAAGCTTGGGAAATTCTCTGTTATTCATTCAAGTAAAGTTTCTGCTTTTCTCTCTTTCTACCTCCTCTTTAATTTTAATAACTCTTAGATTTTCACTTCTGAAACATTTTATAGACCTTACAGGAGTGCTTCATGTTTTTATTGTTTTTTCTTTTGTCTCTTCTGACTGCGTATTTTCACATATCTGGTCTTTAAGATCACTAATTCTTTCTTCTCCTTGATCAATTCTATTAAAAATTGATCTCTGAATGTATTCTTCAGCATGCCAATTGCAATATTAAACTCCAAATTCCTCCTTGATTCATCTTAATTATTTCAATCTTTTAAAAATTTATCTGGTAGACTTCTGAATTTCTTCTCTGCATTATCTTGAATTTTATTAAGTTTCCTGAAAACAGTTCTTTAAAAACGTCTGTCTGAAATTTTCATATCTCTGTCTCTTCTGGATCGATCCCTTGTGCTTTATTTCGTTCCTTTGGTGAGATTATGTTTTCCTGGATGGTCTTGATGCTTGTGGATGTTCATTGGTATACGGACATTCTAGAATTAGGTACTTATTGTAGTCTTTACAGTTCAGGCTTGTTTTTACCCAGCTGTCTTGGGAAAGCTTTTCATATATTGGAAGTAACTTGAGTGTTGTTATCTAAGTTTCTGGTCACTACAGCCATATCTGCACTAGGGGGTACCCCAAGTCTAGGAATGCTGTGCTTATTGTAGATGCATAGAATTACAAGATCCAGAAGAATTATTTGGATTACCAAGCAGAGACTCTTTTTCTCCTCCCTTACTTTCTCTCAAGCAAATGAAGTCTCTCTTTGTGCTGAGCTAACTGTAGTTGGGGAAGGGTTGACACAAGCACCCCTGTTGTCATCACCATTTGGACTGATATGAGTCAGACCTGAAACCAGCACATCACTGGGTCTTGTCCAAGGTTCCCTGTAACCAATACATGGCTAATGCTTATGTTCACTTAAGGCCCTAAGGCTCTATAAGCAGCAGTAGGTGAAGTCAGCCAGGATTATGTTTTTCTCTTCAGGGCAGCAGGAACCCCTGGGCCCTGGACAGGTTCAGAGATGCCATGCAGGAGCCAGGACCTTGAGTCAGAAACCATAGAAATGTTCCCAGTGCTCCATTGTACTGAGACTGACCAGGCACTCAACCCACAAGACAAATTCCTTCCCGTTTCTCCTTTTCCTTTCCTCAGGCATTGGTTTCCCTCCCTGTTTCAACTGCCAATACAGGCCCACAGAGAGTACTATCAGGCTACTGCCAATGATTACTTAAGGCCAAGGGCTTTTCAGTTGGCGTGTGCTGAATGTTGCCAGGCCTGGGCCTCAACCTTCATGTCAGTGAGTTCTGCTCTGCCCCAGGGCCAGTTCAAAAATGTTATCCAAGAGCCAAGGTCTGGAATCCAGGACCCCATGAGCCTACTTGGTGCTCTACCTTACTGTGGATGAACTGGCACCCCGAATGCAAGATAAAGTCCCCCTTACTCTTCCTTCTGCTTTTCTTAAGCAGAAGGTATCTCTTCGTAGCCACTGCAGCTGGGAATGTGTTGGGCTATATGTGAAGCTAGCACATGTCAGAGTCTCTTTCAGGGCCAAGGGTGAGTACTATCTAGTCACTGCTGCTGATTATATTCATGGCCCAAGGGCTCTTTGATAAGAAAATTATGAGTCCTGCCAGGACTAGGTCCTTCCCTTCAAGTCAACATGTTCCCTTCTGGCCCATGTTTTGTCTAAAAATGACATCTGGGAGCTAGGGCCTGGAATGGCAGTTTTACAACTCTGTCCAGTGCCCTATCCTACTGGGGCTGAGCTAGTATCCAAGCTGCAAAACAAAGACCTCTTTACCCTCCCCCCCCCACCATCTCCTCTTCTCAAACAGCAAGAAGGAGGCTCTTTTGGAGTTGAAAGCTGCACTGCCTAGGGTCGAGGGATGGATGGCACAAGTACTCCTTTAGTTGCCCTGGCTGGTGTCTGAATAGGTAGCATATGCCTCATGTCCAGTGGCTCCAAGCCTAGAATAGCAATAGAACTTGCCTAAGAGTTGCAGTCCTTGTGGCTCAGACTGCCTTTCAAGTTTCTTTAGGACCTCAGAGTACTTTAGCCCACACTGATGGGCTTTGTTAAAACTCAAGTTTCGATCATTGGGATGGGTGTTTGCCCTCTGGCTAGGGCTTGTTAAATGCTCCCTCTATGGGTATCAGTTGAGTTCTGCCTAGTGTTGGCATCACAGTCCCATGCAAACTCCCACAAACGCTGTGCTCTTCCACACCAAACACAGATTCTCTCTCCATCCAACATGGCCAGTAACCAGAAATGGGAGCAGTGGTGTCGGAAATTCAAGACTGTCTTTCATACCCTTTTCAGTGCCTCTTTCAGCAACATGAAATTAAAACCAGATACTATGATCACTCACCTGATTTTTTGTAGTTATGAAAGTACTTTTTTGAGTAGACAGTTATTATATTTGGCATTCCTATGGGGAGGACAATCAGTGGAGCCTTCTATTTGGCCATCTTACTCTGCCTCCCCCACCCTAAGTTGAAATTTAGATTGGTCTAATTCATCAATTCACCACCAGGATTGGTCAGCTTTCTAGAAAATAATATTCTGCAACTTCCTTTGTTTAATGGTCCACCAGAAATTTCATATCATATTCTCACTTGGGCCCTCCATTAGGTTAACACATCCTCACATTCCAACTGTGATGATTTACAAAAGAGAATTTAAAAAGGTAAGAAAATCCTCACCTAAAAAAGCATGGACAATGTAGAATACCTAATAGTTCCCTAGAAATATATGCAAAATGTCATGGAAGAAACCCACCCACAGCCAGATAGATCTATATGCGTATGCAAAAGAAACAATCGCCATTGCTTATGCCATCTTGATGTTGAATTACTTAAAAGATTATATGTTGCTTTGGGCTATAATAAAGACTTGAAAATAAATACCACCTCAATCCCCCCATCACCCATAAATTTGCAATAACCTTGTTTTTATTTGTCTGTTGGACTCTTTATTATTCATTCTTCTAGGACTGATTCAAATGCCAGCTTCTCCAAAAAGCCTCTAACTGTTCCCCAAGTTGATTTCAATTTGTTTCCTCACTACTTACACATATCCCTATGTATCCTCTATGAAAATTGTGAGCTCTTCAGAGGCACCACACAGTCTACTGTGTACATAGTTCCTAGAATAGTATCCATTATGTTAGAATATGCCTAAGTAATGTTTGCTGAGTGCATGATTGCTACTTTAGCTACGAGGGCCATTATGCTTCAGAAAAACTCACTCTGAGGAACCTAAGCATTTTCCAAATTAATTTTTGTCTTCTAGTTTCCATGAAGACCAACCTTCTATCTGAGTACATGATACAGATGCCTACATATTTTGATATGAGAACGTGAAAGGACTCAATTTATATTTTCCCAGAGCCTAATAGCCGAGATTTTTAAAAATGTGCATTCAATAGTAAGATTGGCTGGGCACGGTAGCTCACGCCTGTAATCCCAGCACTTTGGGAGGCCAAGGTGAGGGGATTACCTGAGGTCAGGAGTTCAAGATCAGCCTGACCAATATGGTGCAACCCCATCTCTACCCAAAATACAAAATTAGCTGGGAATGGTGGCAGGCACCTGCAATCCCAGTTGTAATCCCAGCTGAGGCAGGAAAATCGTTTGACCCCAAGAGGCCGAGGTTGTAGTGAGCTGAGATCACTCCATTGCACTCCAGCCTGGGTGACAAGAGTGAAACTCCTTCTCAAATAATAATAATAATAATAACATTTTAGTAAATGATAGCAGCTGTTCTATTCTATAAATGGTTTAAATCCATTATCTAGTTAATCCTCTTAGTGCTCACTTTATTAAGTTGAGTTGACTTGGGGATTATTTGTTCATGATTCTCACTTCATACACAAGGAAGCTTAGGTTCAGAGATGATTAATACATTAATACATTCCCAAGGTCAGACAGTAAATGAATCATAGTGAAACTTGAATTGTCATCTGCTTGTCTAGGTACATAACCAGCATGTTTAACAGCATTTTAATTTGTTGCTGTTTACCAAAGGAGATACGTTAGTTCATCTCATTACCAAATGAACATCAATACTCACTCTACAGAGAGTTTGGCTCTATACAAATAATGCCATTATATTTTAATGAGGAAGATAAGTAGAGAAAAGTTAAGGGAGTCAAGTATTGCTGAATAAGGACTTACTAGAGTAAGGTATTGATTATAATCTGTGAGATTAAGTTCTTAGGAGAGAGAGAATTTTGAAATTATAAACAAGCATCCCACCATTATATTTAAGAGTTATTACGAACAATAGTAGTTGTTATAATAAGATATGCTGCTGATGGAAGTGTGTTCTTCATATTAATAGCATGAACATAGAAAATAAAATGGGCATGAAAGGAGATGAGGAACACTCAAAGAGGTCTACAGAAAAGGATCTGCAAAATAAACTTTGCAGACTTCTCAGTTCAGTCTAGAGCTGACTCAGGTGCTGGAACACCAGTATTAAGAGGCTTTTAGGGGGTGGTAAAAGGAATGAGTTAACAGAATAAATTCTGGCTTTAGCTTGACCTTGTGTGGGGTTTTCTTTCAGAGACCTCAAGGGAGTCAGCTCAGAGAGACATGTTAGCCTCTGGAGCTTCCAGGACATTCTTTATACAGGTGACAATTTACTCTTTACTCATTCACCCACTGTCACTTTTATCATTCAGAAGTCTCCTCTTATCTACTTTCAACTTGTAGTATATCTTATCATCTATCTCAGACCTACATAGCCTCTGAGATAATTAATATTCTGGAAGCCAAACACCAGTTAATTTTTTTATTAATTGATTTTTTTCCATGAAATTGAGGGCTAATATATAGGCTTGTATCTTGATCCAAATCGGGTGTTCTCCACATAGCCATGCCACCAGAGTCTCCTGAGGAATAAAATGCTCCAGACTGATGCTCAGAAGAAAATAAAAGAAAAATTCTTTGCACATATGTCAAAAATCTAATGTACTGGTACTTCATCAGCAGTTACTCGCAGTAACTATCTAAAGCTTACCACCAGAAGCTTCCCATTATTTTGGCTTATCTCTCTCTTCCCATTATTTCCATCTCATGTTTCTGTCTTTATTCCTCTTCTTTAATGTACTGTTACATGACTCATAAGTCCCCCACACACATTTCTTTACCCTGCTAATGATTCCTGTGGCTAAACGGCTTTCAAAGCTTAACTGTATAAATTTTAGGCCCCAAAGAATACTCATTTTACTATGAATATCCATCTTTGAATTGGTCAGTGATTTTTAAAGTTGTGCCTCAGACTTGGACAAAGAAATCAAGTGTCTTCAGGTACAACTGTAGGTTGGGGAGGGGTGGCACAAAAGGACCACCTAGGGCTGAACCTCAGATTTCTCACATACTCTTCAACTTGAGTAACATTGATTTTACATATTTTATACATTATGCTGTCTTGTGATACGAAATTTTCAGTAGGCCTTTAGATACTTGAGTTAACTGGAAAAGTATAGCTGCAAAAGTGGCGGCAGTGTTTTGTCTTGAGAGGAGAGAATGGCAATTCACCTGTGGGCAGATGTTCTTCGGAAGAAGACATTGAAAAAACTTCCCTTGGTTTTAACTGTACTTCCAAAAAATATGTTTTCCTGATACATGAATAGGTTAACATTTTATTTTCAATATTTATCAGATATGAAACGATCTTAAGGATCTACTTTCTATTTTTATTTTAAAGAAATGAAATTTTTCCAAGTGTATTATATGAAAAGTTTGCTCACCTTTTCATATTACAATGGACTATTCACTCTTCTGTGTGACTCTTATATTTTGGAATTAATTTAAGATAGAAATTAGCAAGGTCACTGTGTATAGCTTTAGAAATGAAAATCAATATCTAAACTTAGTTCAGGCTAATATCTAATCAACTTTGGTTATAACATTTTTTAAAAAATTTTATTTGAGTTATGATTACATTCAGTAAAATGCACAGATTTTAAATGCACCCTTTGATTAGTTTTGACAAATGTCTAACACCCAACACCCCAATCAAGATATAGAACATTGCCATCATCATAGAAAATTTTCTTGTGTCCCCTGCACTTCATAGAGGCAATCACTTTTCTGGTTTATATTTTCATAGATAGAATTTGAAAAAATGGAATCATATGGTGGTGACTATTTTGGGTCTGGCTTCTTTAACTGAGTATAGTGTTTATTAGATTCATTCATGTCATTGCAGTTCTCAGTAGTCTCTTTTTTTGGTTGTTGAATAGTAGTTTATGTGTAGAGGTTCTACAGTTTTTATTCTTTTGCTGATGAATAGATGGGTAATTTTCAACATATTTCTGTTATGACTGAGTGGCTATAAACATCTTTGTACAAATTTTTGTATAGGCACATGTTTTCATGTTTCTTTAGTCATGAAGTTGTGCCATTTTGCACTCCCACCAGGAACGTACAAGAAATCTACCAGCTCTCCAACTCTCTAAATTTAATGTTGTTATTCCTTTAAATTTTAGCCATTCCAGTGTATGTGCCACTATATCATTGTGTATTTAACTTGAATTTTATAATTATCAATGATAATTTTACATCTTTCTTGTTTTTATTGGCCACTTCTATTTCTACTTATTCAAGTGTCGATCCAAGTCTTTTGCTCATTTTTATTGAATTTATTTTTATTATCTGTAAGAGTTCTTTATATATGATGATATAAATCTATTGTCAAATGCACACACATACACATATATAGAGGGAAAAGAGAGAGGGATATTTCTTAATTCTGTTATCTATCTATCTACACTCTATTTGCTAGTGATATACTAACACCTAGGCACACACAGTTTTCAGGATAGCATGTTATCAAACATTTTGAATGCGTTCACCCCAGACCTTGGAAGATGTAGGAAAAGTGTAAGAATGTTTGGATAGAAGCGTGGAGTCTCAGAAGTAAAAGGGATAGAGTTTTAGCCACTCTTTTCAGAGATTCAAAGCTATCGATGCCTTGATGTTTGAATTAGAAAACTCCAAAGAAGACAAAAAAGTGGGGGTAATACAGTCAAATTCACCATATTCCACACCAGGGCTGCATCATTTGAGTAGGGCATGACATACTGATTCTGTGCACAGTATGTAATGAATGCTAAACTTGATCTGGTATTAGGAATGCTGAAAACCTGGGAAAGTTTTAAGAAAAATAGATTGTTCCATATAGAAATTTCAGGTAGTATTTATTAAAACTGTAACACCTGGGCGCTAAAACAAGTTTACCTTGTGTAGCAATGGCTAAACATAACACCATGGAGGTGAGGAGGTATAGGCCCCTTCATTCTTTGACAAACCACCGAAGGGAGGAAAGCTAAAAGTAGTAAATGAGCCCTTTTCCACAACTTCTTAGTTTTTGTATTACTTGAGTGTGTAGGGAAAAAATTATGTATGTAAAAAGTTGCTTGAGTTTTCTGTTACTTTCTTTGAAAGAATACAAATCACAGATTTTTTTGGCTTATAATTTACCTTCTAAATTGAGATACCTTTGATGAGGCCACAGAGTAACATGCTGTGTGTTTTGTTCTTTCACTGTTCCTCATCTTTTCTAAGGCTTTGCTTAAGCAGAATCACTGCAGGAAACTGCACATTAAAAAGCCACTCAGCTGAGAAAGTACACATTGTTCTTGTATGTGCTTACACAGTCAGCACAGATGTAGCCAAAATCCCCATCAAGCTTCCAATAAAAGCACAAGGAGAAATGACACTTGTGTTCACATTCTTCTAACATCCTGAAGAATCTCTCTTCTGATCCTGATCTTTAAATGCCAAATTTCATAGCTTTCCAGATCATTTCTCTTTTGAAAACACATGGTAGATAATATTTCTTAGAAATACAATGGCTTTGATTTAATTAGGTGACTTTGTATAGATTGAGGAGAGCTGAATCCATTTGGGAATGTAAGACAGGGGTGGGAGAGTCCCCTATAATAAGTGAGCAATCTCCTTAAGGAAACTTGCTATCTTTTCTCAAGAAGAGAAAGTGTACGTATAAACTTAAAAAAAAAGAGGCCACATGCACATGTGGGTACCAGTGTGTGTGTGCAAATAAAGATAGAAAGATAAAATATGGTACAGAGAAAAACCAAAACAATTGAGTTACACAGATTTCAAAAAGCTTTACAAAAATGGTGAGTTTATTGACAGGTTTTGTGAGACATAAAATATGTGTATTGCTAACGTGGCCATTCCTGGATTCTTCTCCACTAGAGTGATACGTGAAGTATTCAGGACACTTCTGAGGAAAGAAGAGGAGAATCAAGATAAATCTCTGCTACTAAAGCATGAAGACCATGAACATGAAGGGAGATGACTTCATCTGTAAGAGGCAGGACCAGTCATTAAAACTCAGTATCAGAAATGCAAGGAGGTATGGATCAAACTTTATTTAATTCAGATAACTGTCAATGTCAAAAAGGTGTAATATAATATCAATTGTGCTAGATTAATTAATTCAACGAATTTTTATGAGTACTTTCTATATACCTGGTAGTCTTCTATGTTCCAGGAATATATCAGTGAAGCATACAGGCAAAAACTTCTGCCCTACTAGAGTTCATGTACTAGTGTAAGAAAAGAGAAAACAAACATAATTAGTACATTATATTATAGGTGATAAGGTGAAGAAAGCTATGGAGAAAAATAAATAGGAAGTAATCACAGAAAAAAATGGCATTTTAGCAAAGTTTTGAGGGAGATGTGGGTTAGCTGAAACATTACGATTTCTGTCAGTGATAGACTTTGGCATGTGGTAAAAACTGGGTTGCTATTTAAGGAAGTTTAATTAAAGGCATTGGTGACTGAAAACGAGCCTCAGTTATCTCTCAGAGAAGCCTAGAAAACTGGGGATTCACTGGGTAACAACTAGCACCCGACCACCTGAAGAAGAAGACAGCCAGTTGTCAATATCCAAGAGCAGAAGTAATGTAAGCAAATGGGATACCTTCATTAAGGTAATAGGTGGAAGAAATGACATTGTAAGTCCCAGCACTCTGTTCACCTTCATGCTTTTGTAGAATTGGTATTGAATAGATGAAGATTAAATCTAGATAGATCCTACTTGCTAGTTTGGAGGAAACATCTTAATACACTATGGAATAGTCTTGCGTAGTAGACAAGCAGAAGGAAAGGCATATGGTTACTCAGAGTTCTTTTTGGCAGTTTTTTGCTCATTCTTCAGATTCAGGTGAGTGTATGTAAAGGAAAGAGTCAACTGTCTTCTATGTCCTTTTAAGAAGAGAATTGGACTAAGAGCATACATGTCTTCATTACCAAGCATCTGAGACCACTTCTTCCTGGATAAGGAAAAACCATTATTTTAAACCTTCTCTTCACTTATTATATGGAAAATGTTATGTGACATGAATGGTAAATATCATGTTAATTTTTCCATTATCTTTTAAAATAATCAATGGCCTAAACACTTGGAACTTCAGTGTGTATGTGTGCCCCCATTTAATTTAGTCAACAAGATTAACTTAAGTAATAATGCTGCACACATTTCCTTAAAAAATTAAGATATTGAATGATTGTCAAATTAGTAAAACATTGCTTTAAAGCCTAAAGGGTTCAAATTAAACTACTATATGAGTTTTGTAATGAGGTTGTTATAGAATAGAATTAGGCAAAGCAAAACAAACTAGCACTCTTTTCTAAGTTACCACAGACTCTCAGAGAATCTTAGAGTATTGATGATAAATTAGCTACTAAAAGTTATTATCAACATTCACAAGTTATGCAACCTACACATAGGAAGGAAAATATGGTCTAAGGTGGCACAAGTTAGTGGTGGAAATAGGGCTAGAACCTAGGTGCTTGATATCCAGTTATCTGCTTATGTTGGTCTGTCACACAACTTCTCATTGTATGGTAGTCAGAGCTATGGGCTAACACACAATTAGGGAACTGCTGTTTTAAGTTGTTGAGCTGGGAGAGGTGAACACTGATATTAGTATACAGTCAAACTTTAAAGAGTGGGGAAATTGATGTTATTAACAGCATTTGCATATTCAAAAAATTTAGTAGGGTTATGGGTCCAAAATAAGAGCTAAATCTTATACTATTACATCATTTGGGGAATGTATTACTTGATTTTATGGGTAAGTAGTAGATTTAACTTTTTAATATGTTTTAGTTTATGCAAACTTCCTACAGTGGAGTGGAGACCTCTGGTTTTTGATTTCTACCCACCCCAAACCCCCCAAAAAACTAGTCATAAGTAAGATTTTTTAAAAGTGCCCTATGTGTGATCATTGTGAAACAGAGCTCTTTAAATAAAATAAGGACAACCATAAAGAAATCAGAAGATCAAGGAAACAACTCCAATATGTCTAACTGTGGAAAAGAGATTTTAATAACAGGCTTCCCTTGTAGAGTGTGTTAGTATTTGCTTAACTGTATGATGTAGTGAAAATTTTCCTTAGGGTATGTGCCCTTTTTACATCTCTTGTTCACTGTCTTTCCAGAGGCATGGGAACCTAACATAGCAGGAACTACTGTGGAGGTAGAATGTATCATGTGTTTATATGTGTGTGTGCTTATGAGCGGTGGAGGTGGGTAGACAGCTAGGCATCAGACAAACGTCCTTTACCTACACTGACAGTAAAAAACAAACAAACAAACAAACAAACAGAAATTCGACTGGAGTATCGCATATTGTCCCTATTAATCCTTTGCTTACAATCCTTTAAATACAGATTAGTTATTATCCCACATTATTAGTTTCATCATCATCATCATCACCATCACTATCATCACTATTATAATAGTACAATTAAAAAGGTGAATAACAACTACTCATCATACTCAAGCTGGATAGCATTGTTTAGTTTAATTTAAAAACGTTTTAACATATGGCAAAAAAAAAAGAAATTTCATGAGGAGAATGTATTAATCAAGAAGAGAGTGAAATCTTTGAAAGCATTGCAGAGCAGGATAAATCGCCTTCTATTACTGAAGATGGTTTTTATAGAATAGGGGATGTCAAATATTGGAGGAGAGTAGCAATATTATGAAATATCCACAGTCCAGAGTGAATTTCAATATAATTAGCTTTTTTATGTTACCACTTCTTCTAGCACAAAGGCTCTCTACATATAACGACCACTTGACTCACTTATTCTTTAAATAAATATGTGCTGTATAGTTATCCTGTGAGAATACACTGATGTACATGCTAGAAATACAACAATGAACAATATAGCCACAATTCCTGTTCTTATGAAGCCTACCTTATAACAATGGAGATACAAAAGAAACATATGTGTGCATGTATATATGGATACATGCATATATATAAACAGACATATTTATATACACAAACATGTATTTGTGCACATGTACATGTGTTTTTGTGTATGTATATATGTTCACATACATATTTTAGAAGAGACTTGAATGACTTGAATGACATCCATTTATCTGTTATTGCCTGATTGTTCATTTTAATTAATTGACATTGTTGCTAGCCTCAGTAGAGACCCATTACAAATTAGGTAAATTCTCTGATGAAATAAATGGGGAGGCATTTCAATTGCAAAGGAAGAAGCAGTTATTAACAATCCTGTGTCATAGAAAACCAAGCTGACACATGTCAAACAAAATGTAAGGGTGAAGGATGTTGATAGAAATAGTGGTCAGCATGTCTTAAACATTATATGCCATACACTTGTTAAATGCTTAACATCCATTATTTAATTTATTCAGTCCTGATAATAACTCTCTGAAGGGCACGTTAGTCATTCCTATTTTACAGATAAAGAAATTGATGTTCATAAAGACAAAGTGATCTGTTCAAAATTTGACAGCAAGTGGCAGAGTTAGCCTTCTGATCTTGATCTTTGTAACAGTGAAGTTAAATTTTTATACATGAAGCTAAGGTTTGTTTAAATAATTTTCCTGCTTCACTGAAGATGGGGATCAGATAATTTTTCTCTTCATAGGCAAACTATATATTTTGAGAGTAGGTTATTATACATGCTTAAAATATATTATTTAGCAACTCTGCCTACCTGGGCTTTAGGCAAGTTATGGTGGCTTGTAGGCAGATGATAGCAGTTCAGTGTTACAATCAAAGTAAGACTTCCTGGGCTTTAGCACATAGGAAATACAACATTATCAATACATGATTGATGTTTGCTGAAAAGCCCCGGAGTAGAATTCAGGAAGTTTGAGTTATAAACCTTAATTTTGTCACTTTTATAGTGTGTGCATTGAGCAAGTCACTTCACCTTGCTCGAAATTCAGCTTCTACATGTTTTAAATCTCTAAAGAGATATTACCCTGAAAAACCACAAAAATAGACTAGATGGTTTTTTTCTAACAATCTTCTATTTGTCAATCACATAAGCATAAGAGACGTTAGAAAGATTATATCTTAGCCTCCTGCTCCTATTGTTATCCTTTTTAAGAAACAGCTTGTTGTTTTTTCACATTTTCCTCTCAGCTGTTTCTGGGTATGACAAGGGAGGAGGTGGTAGTGAGGTGACACAAAACTCAACCATTTCTGCATGTTGATGAACTGACCAATGGCATACACCTGAGTATTTTTTTTTCTTCATTTCTTACCGCAGGAAATCCTTCTTAAGTTACATTACTGAAAATGAGATGTGGGGAATTTCATAGTAAGCAAATATTGAGCCAAGGGCATATACCCCAGTGCAAGGTGATAATTTGGAGTCTGACCCATTACACAGGTTTATGAGTTGACATCCATTTATCTGTTATTGCCTGATTGTTCATTTTAATTAATTGACATTGTTGCTAGCCTCAGTAGAGACCCATTACAAATTAGGTAAATTCTCTGATGAAATAAATGGGGAGGCATTTCAATTGCAAAGGAAGAAACAGTTATTAACAATCCTGTGTCATAGAAAACCAAGCTGACACATGTCAAACAAAATGTAAGGCTGGAGAACAGGAAAGCCTCCACAGCTGGCAGTGAAGTAATGAGGTTGCTTCTTAAAAATAAAGGAAAACTATCACCTGAAACTAGTAGAAAAAGGTGTTAAAATTTCACACCCCCTAGTTCAAAGGATGGAAACCAATATCTGTTTACACACTAAGAGAAAGAGTAGAATCATTTTTTTCCAATAATTCTCATTGCAGAACAGTTACTACAGATGAATATTTTCACAAAGAACTTCCATATAGAAAAGTCAAGGGATCCAGGGACCACAGAACTATAGACAGCATAAGCTATAGATAGCGTATGTGGCAGAACCCAGCTACCATACAATATATTAAAAACATCCCCAAACAGGTGAAGGGGCTTATTGAACAGCCTGTAACTTGTAAAGTCAGGCCAAATGTAAAAAAAAAAAATTATTTCTAGTTTAGTGTTCTTTCCACTATACCACATTGCTTTCATTTCCTTACTGAAAGGTATAGAAAGGGTAAAGAGGAATCATTTCTTCCCTTGCTGATGCTTGTATGTCTGGTTATTTTTCTTAGAACAAGTCATCCAGTTCAAGTTCAACATGTTGCAAAGATGACAAAGGGGGATCATAAAAGACCCAATTAGTGAATGTAATTTGTTTCGTATGGAACTATACATCTTATTCATAGGACTGCATGCTCCTGAGAGCAGTTACTGTGGTAATTTCTTTCCTCCATTGTCTTTTTTACTAGCATAGCATAAGATATTTGAGTATAGCAAATTTATATAAATGAGAAAATTAATAGTTTGGTAAATATTTGTTTTACAAATATAAAATATAAGCTATTTACCCAATAAATACTACTGTAGTCTTAGTAGTTCTTGCATTTCTAAAGCTTAGGCACATGTTAGAAATACATACAGATTAATATTTTTGGCTAACATTTATTTAATATGATTCCGTTTATATAGACTAGTATATATTCAAATAATTTACTGGTGTTTAACTTTATTCTATTTTCCATTTGAATTCTAATAATTTGCTAAGTCCCTAAATAAAAAGGTGAGTCAATGGTGAAAAATTTGTACATAAAAGCATAAAAGTAATGATAAAGATAGTGTTATACATACTACAGCTCAGAATAAAGTGATCAATGCAAAACATGATTCTATTCATATATAGAATGAGACCATGTATGTCCTGGGACACGTGACTTTGTAAGTGTGATTTTTATTTTTATTTTTTTATTTTTTTTGAGACAAAGTCTTGCTCTGTCACCCAGGATGGAATGAGTGACACGATCTCAGCTCACTGCAACCTCCGCCTCCCGGGTTCAAGCAATTCTCCTGCCTCAACCTCCTGAGTAGCTGGGATTACAGGTGCTTGCCACCATGCCCAGCTAATTTTTGTATTTTTAGTAGAGACGGGGTTTCACCATATTGGCCAGGCTGGTCTCAAACTCCTGACCTCAGCCTCCTGAGTAGCTGGGATTACAGGTGCTTGCCACCACGCCCAGCTAATTTTTGTATTTTTAGTAGAGATGGGGTTTCACCATATTGACCAGGCTGGTCTCAAACTCCTGACCTTGTGATCCTCCTGCCTCAGTCTCCCAAAGTGCTGAGATTACAGGCGTGAGCTACTGCGCTCAGCCAAGTGTGATGATTTTAAGAAAACAGACTAAAGGGATGAGGAGCAGAGTCATTTCTATTATTTTAAACAACTTGCTCAAATGACATACTTAAGAAGTGACTCATAATCAGGAATTTCTTTTTTTTTTTTTTTTTCCAAGCCAAACTGTATCCAGCTTTATTAAAGATACTTTCCATAAACAATCATGGTATTTCAGGCAGGACATGGGCAGACAATCGTTAACAGTATACAACAACTTTCAAACTCCCTTCTTCAATGGACTACCAAAAATCAGAAAGCCACTATAAAACCCAATGAAGTCTTCATCTGATGCTCTGAACAGGGAAAGTTTAGAGTGAGGGTTGACATTTCACATTTAGCATGTTGTTTAACAACTTTTCACAAGCCGACCCTGACTTTCAGGAAGTGAAATGAAAATGGCAGAATTTATCTGAAGATCCACAATCTAGAAATGGAACCATGCTGTTTTGACAGGTGCCATCTCAGTGGCATCACTGGAAAGTCCAGATTGCCTGACACACTGGTAACCACTGACTAGGGGTCAGGTCCCAACAGATGTCTGGGCTTAAGGGAGTTAAGTCTATGCTGAAAGATGGAAAGGGAGAAGAGAACATAAAAACAAATTTGTTTTTCCATACCACAAGGCTTTTGTGCCAAGGTGGCCATGTGTGTCAAAGTAGGGAATCCTCCTCCTGGGAACCAAGAGGAAGTCTCTCAAAACTAGAAGGGAAAGGTGTTTTCCCCACATCAATCCAGCTTTGGAGACATTCTATTAGTGACATATGCCCCTTCCCCCAAAAACAACAATGAAGTGTTCTGTGTGCTAACAACATAGCTTTAAAAAAAAAAAAAAAAAAAAAAGTAAAACAAAATTCTGCATTTTTATAAAACTTGATAAAAAATAGTATTTCAAACTGTACAGTCACCAGAGTACACAGTTATCAAAAATGCACACACTTCACTTGGCGTCTCCAGCACCTTCAGCTTTCTGTGCCTGGTCTGTTTTGGCATCTCCGTTTTCTGCAGGGTTATTCCCCTCCTTGCCAGCATCAGCTTTTCCCTTTTTCCCTTTGGGTACCTTCTCTCCCTTCTTTGCAGGGGCCTTTTTAGGCTTGGGCTCTGGCTTTGGAGGAGCAGGTTTAGCAGACAACCTCGCGGATCTTCTCTGTGGTTCGTCCTTCACCTTGGCTTTATCTCCTTTAGCATCCCCTTCAGCCTTTCTCTTGGGCATGGTGGCGACGGCGGCGGGACGTAGGTGCTGGACGCGGGATGCAGCGCGCGCGGGCTTTGGTCGGTCCGGGGGTCGTTCTCGCCTCTTCTTCTTCACACTGCTCCAGGAATTTCTTATATATGACCTATCACTTCAGGGATGAGATATCTTGGTTATTTTTTATAATGAAGATAAGACAGCAGTGTTGCTTAAGAAGACTCTATTGCAAACAGCTGTACAAACAGCTTGATTTCCAAGAGTTTTATTCTTTTGGAACTCTTGGTAATATTCTTTACTTATCAGAGAAAGAAATCAATGACATTTCTTTGGGTATATTTAAACATCATATCTAAATGTTGCAAAATACTATTAAGCAACATTTTCTGGAACTAAAAGAAACCAGAGAGTAGATTAAAAATCTATTTCTATCAGGTAGTGTAAACATGTAACCATCTAACGTTTGCATATAATATATTCATCAACTTAGCCACCAGCAACGTGCCAAAAGCATTCTTTTTAATAATTTCATATATATATTTTCTATATTAATTAAAACATAATATAAATATGATATACCATATGATTTTATTATACTAGCACACTGTGAGATTTTCAAAAATTTCCAAGAATAAAAATGACATTGATTTTTTTTTATTTCAGCTTTTATTTAAATATGGGGGTAGATGTGCAAGATTGTAACACTATGTTCATCTTGGGGCTATTCACAATAGCAAAGATATGGAAGCAATCTAGGTGCCCATCAATAGTGGATTGAATACAGTAAATGTGGTACCTACACACCATGAAAGCATTCTTAAGTGAAAAATATATTTTTAAATAATTTGGGGTCTAAGTTTCATACAAATATCTACTAATATTTCATATTCATGACACAATTATAAAATTGTGTCAATTTTATAATTATAAATTATAAAATTTTCAAGCTTTATAGAAATGTCTAATAAGAGACATTGAATCAATACAAAATCTGATTTATTGGCCAAATTAATTATCATTAAACAGGCTAGAGACATATTTGTGAAAGTTTGTGAACAATAAAGTTAAAATATTTTGTCTTTTTTGTTATTTTGAAATTATGACTACATTTTAAGCTTACCTAATGTCAGTAGTCCTGTGTGCAGCAAATACTCCATAACTGCTAACTATGCCTAAATTTTAACAAACACAGGGCTAGTCTTTTCTCTCACTATTTCTAGGCCTATCTCAGTGAGTTCGTTTCATTTTATTTTATTCTTGCCTCTTTCTATTTATTTCATGTTAAAATCCTGCTTCTCTTGGATCATTCATTCTTTATTCCTTCCCTTTTACTCTAAGCTAGGAAATCTTGAGTCATCTAGTGCCAGTTTTCTATTAAAGTCTCAAATTTTCTCCAATTCATACTCATAGATTCTCTGTATATATGGGCATATACTCTTGTTGGGCATAAGATATCTGACAGAAGCATATATACCAAGGTAGTCCATGATGAAGATATCGCTTCTATGCATATTTTAAGTTCTCTCTGCCCCTTTATCTTGGCTAATACTGAGTTGAACACAGTGTGTACTCATGTAGTATTGTTAATAGTATTAAAATAAATATTTTGAGGATGAGGGGCAGAGCAAGATAGCTGAATAGAAGGCTCCACAGATCATCTCCCCTGCCAACAAGGACACCAATTTATCAACTATCTGCAAAAAAAACCGTACCTTTATAAGAACAAAAAAATCAGGTGAGCACTCACAGTACTTGCTTTTAGCTTCAGATTACTGAAAGAAGCACTGGAGAGAGTAGGAAAGACAGGTTTGAATCATCAATGTCACCCAACCCCTATATCTGGGCAGTGACTTCATGGTGCAGAGAGAGAGTCCATATGATTGGTAGAGGGATAGTTCAGCAATTGTGAGACATTGGATTGAACTGAGTGCTGCCCTGTCACAACAGAAAGCAAAAATAATCAGGGTGACCTCAGCTGACACTTGCACATTGAAGGAGTATTTAAACCAGCCACAGCCGAAGGAGAATTGCTAATCCTAATGGTCAGAAATTGAGTCCGGGCAAGCTTTACCACTGTGGGCTAAAATGCAAAGACCTTAAATAAACTTGAAAGGCAGTCTAGGCCACAAGGACAGCAACTTCTAGATGAGCCCTAGTGCTGAACTGGGCTCAGAGCCAGTGGACTTCGGGGCCATGTGACCTACTGAGACACCACCCAAGGCAACTAAGAGAGTGCTTGTGCCACTCCTACTCCAACCCCAGGCTGCACAGCTTGTGACTCAAAAGAGACCCCTTTCTTCTACTTGAGGAGAAGAGAGGGAAGAGTAAAGAGGACTTTTTTCTGCATCTTGGATACCAGTTCAGCCACAGCAAGATAGGGCACTGGGCAGAGTTGTGAGGCCTCCATTCCAGGTCCTAGCTCCCAGATGACATTTCTAGGTACACTCTGGCCAGAAGTCAACCTGCTTCCTTGAAAGGAAGGACCCAGTCCTGGCAGAACCAGTCACCTGCTGACTAAAGAACCCTTGCTCCCTGAATAGCCAGCAGAGATAGCCTGGTAGTATGCCATGAGCCTTGGGGAAGATTCTGAAATTTGTTGGCATCAGATGAGACTCAGCACACTCCCAGCTGTGGTGGCTATTGGGAGTGACTCCTTCTGCTTAAGAAAATCAGAGAGAAAATTGTCTTATTAGACAATTTCTATAAAGCTTGAAAATTTTAACTTTCTTGCTGCCCTTACAAAATATAATTGTGTCATGAATATGAAATATTAGTAGATATTTGCATGAAACTTAGACCCCAAATTATTTAAAAATAGTACATTTTTCACTTAAGAATGCTTTCATGGTGTGTAGGTACCACATTGTAACAATATGTTCATCTTGGGGCTGTTCACAATAGCAAAGATATGGAAGCAATCTAGGTGCCCATCAATAGTGGATTGAATACAGTAAATGTGGGGCGGAGGTCTTTGCCTTGCAGCTTACATACCAGCTTGGCCACAGGAAAGTAGAGCACCAAATATCCATTGGGGTCTCCGATTCTAGGACTTAGCACTTGGACAGCACTTCTGGATGTAGCATGCACCAGAGTGGAGCCCACTGCCCTGGAGGATGAGTCTTAGGTCTGGCAGCATTCATTAAAAGTGGAATGAATGGCCCTTGGCCCTTAAGGGAAAATCAACAGTAGCCTGGCAGTACTGTACATAAGCTGATAGTGGTGGTAGCCATGAAGTTAGACTCCTCTGCCTATAGAAAGAGGAATAAAGAGTGGGAAGAACTTTGTCTTATGCTTCGAGTGCAGCACAGCTACAGTACAATAGAACACTGCGTAGACTTCTAAGGTTTTTTATTCCAGGTACTGGCTCCTGGACAGCACCTCAGAATCTTCCCAAGGACTGGAGGAACTCATCACCCTGAAGGAAAGGACACAAACCTGGCTGGGATCATCACTTGCTGACTGTAGAGCCCCAAGGCCTTCAGTGAACACAGGAAGTAGCCAGGTAGTAGTTACTGAGGGCCTTGAGTGATACCCAGTGACGTGCTGACTTCAGGTCTGACTCAGTGCAGCCCTACTTGTGGTGGCCACAGAGGCTCTAGTGCCAATCCACCCCCAGATCCCGGTGGCTCAGAAAAGAGATAGAGACTCCAATTGTTTGGAAGTAAAAGAAGTGAACAATAGACCCTGTCTGGTAATCCAGAGAATTCTACCAGAACTTATCTAAGACTACAAAGATAGTAACTCCACAAGTCTAAAAAAAGCACAGTGACACAGGGCTTGGAGTTCCACCTAATGAATATACAGCTTAGATCACAACACTCAAGTCTATTTGAGTACCTGGAAAGCCTTCCCTACAACTGCAGATACAAACAAGCCAAGACTGTGAAGACAACAATAAATACCTAACTTTTCAGCGCCCAGGCACAGGCAAACATCTACAAGCATCAAGACCATCCAGGAAAACATGATGATGTCATCAAATGAACTAATAGAACTAAATAAGATTTTAAATTCTTTTTCCTTATTTCTCTCTGGCAGAATAGGATGTGTACAGAACATAAAACAGATTTATCCCAAAGAAGGCTACATTGAGGCATTTAAGAATCAAACTCCCGAAGGTCAAGAATAAAGAAAGGATCCTAAAAACAAGAGAAAAGAAACAGCATACAATGGTGAACCAATAGTTCTGACAGCAGACTTTTCATTGAAAATCTTACAGTCTAGGAGAGAGTGACATGACATATTTAGAGTGCTGGAGAAAAAACAAACAAATAAATAAACAAAAAATTTTTTTTAAAAAACCCTTTTACCTCAGAATAGTATATCCAGCAAAAATATCCTTCAAACATGAAGGAGAAAAAAGTACATTCCTGGACAAATGATAAGGGGTTTCATCAACACCAGACCTGTCCTACATAAAATGCTAAAGGGAGTACTTCAATCAGAAAGGAAAGGATATTAATGAGCAATAAGATATCAACTGAAGATAAAAACTCAATGGTAATAGTAAGTACACAGAAACACATGGAATTTATAACACTGTAACCGTGGTGGGTAAACTACTCTTAACATTAGTAGAAGGACTAAATGATGAACAAATAAAGAACAGTAACTCAACAAAGTTTGAAAATATACAGAGTACAAAAACATATAAATAGAAACAACAAACAGTTGAAAATCAGGGGATGAGTTTTTATTAGTTCTCTTTTTGCTTATCTGTGTGTTCATAAAAAAGTGTTAAGTTGTTATTAGCTTAAAATAATGGGTTGTAAGATACTATTTGAAAGCCTCATGGTAAACTCAAATCAAAAAACAATGAATGCACAAGAAGTAAAAAGCAGGAAATTGAACCATAAATTAAATCATAAAAGCAGAGAAAATCACCTTCACTAAAAGGAAGACAGGTTGAAAACAATAAAGAGAAGACCACACACACACATTACAAAACGGGAGGAAAAAGACCTTACTTATCAATAATAATGTTGATTGTAAATGGACTAAACTCTCTATAAAAATTTATAATGTGGCTGAATGTATATAAAAAATCAAGATCCAATGATCTATTGCCATCAATAAACACAGTTAATCTGTAAAAACACACATAGAGTGAAAATAAAGGGATGACAACAGGTATTTCATGCCACTGGAAACCACAAATGAGCAGGAATAGCTATACTTACATCAGACAAAATAGATTTCAAGAGAATAATTGTAAGAAGAGGCATAGAAGGGCACTGTATAATGAAAAGGGGGTCGATAAAGCACAATTATATCACAATTGTAAATATATATGCACACAACACTTGAGCACACGGATACCTAAAGTGAGTATTATTAGAGAGAGAGAGATACACTCTGTATTAGTCCATTTTTACCTTGCTGATAAAGACACACCTGAGACTGGGTGGGGGCGGGGGGGAAAGGAAGTTTAATTTGACTTACAGTTCCACGTGGCTGCGGAGGTTTCATAATCATGGTGAAGGGCTGAGGCGGGCACCACTTCTTACATGGCAGCGGCAAAAGAGAATGAGGAAGAAGCAAAAATGGAAACCCCTGGATAAACCCATCAGATCTCGTGTGACTTAGTCACTATCACGAGATTAGCACAGGAAAGATCAGCCCCCATTATTCAATTATCTCCCCCTGGTCCCTCCCACAACACGTGGGAATTCTAGGAGATACAATTCAAGTCGAGATTTAGATGGGGACACAGCCAAACCATACCATTCCACCCCTGACCCCTCCAAATCTCATGTCTTCACATTTCAAAACCATTCATGCCTTCCCAATAGTCTCCCAAAATCTTAACTCATTTCAGCATTAACCCAAAAATCCAGTTCAAAGTCTCATCTGAGACAAGGCAAGTTCCTTCCAACTATGAGCCTGTAAATTCGAAAGCAAGCTAGTTACTTCTTGGATACAATGGGGGTACAGGAATTGGGTAAATACAGCTGTTCCAAATGGGATAAATTGGCCAAAACAAAGGAGATACAGTGCCCATGCAAAAAACTGTAGCCCAATACCACTGAAGAATATTGATGTAAAAATGCTCCACCAAATACTAGTAGGTTGAATTCAACAATACATTAAAATATCACTCTTCATGACTGGGTGGGATTTATCCCATAAAAAAGGATGTTTCAATATATTCAAGCCAATCATTGTGATAGATCATATCAACAGAATGAATGACAAAAACCCTATGATCATTACAACTGATACTAAAAGGAATTTTATGACAGACCCACAGCTAGTATTATACTAAATGGGGAAAAACTAGAAGTCTTTCCTTGAATATCTAGAACATGACACGGGTGCCCACAATTCACCACTGCTCTTCAAAATAGTACTGGCAGTCCTACATAGTGCAAGAGAAAGAAAGAAAATGTGCTCATATTGGAAAGGAAGAAGACAAATTATCCTTGTTTGCTCATGATATGATTTTATATTTGGAAAAACTTAAAAGACTCCATTAGAAAACCATTAGAATCGCCGGGCGCGGTGGCTCAAGCCTGTAATCCCAGCACTTTGGGAGGCCGAGACGGGCGGATCACGAGGTCAGGAGATCGAGACCATCCTGGCTAACAGGGTGAAACCCCGTCTCTACTAAAAACTACAAAAAAAAAAAAAAAAAAAACTAGCGGGCGAGGTGGCGGTGCCTGTAGTCCCAGCTACCCGGGAGGCTGAGGCAGGAGAATGGCATGAACCCGGGAGGCGGAGCTTGCAGTGAGCTGAGATCTGGCCACAGCACTCCAGCCTGGGTGACAGAGCGAGACTCCAGCTCAAAAAAAAAAAAAAAAAAAAGAAAACCATTAGAACCAGTAAACAATTCAGTAAAGTTTTAGGATACAAAATCAACATACAAAAATGGTAGCATTTCTATATAACAACAATGAACAATCTAAAAAAAGAAATAAAGTAATCTTAGTTATGGTCAAATAAATTTAAACACCTTCAAATTAACCAACGAAGTCAAAGATCTCCACGATTAAAACTATTAAATATTGATGCATGAAATTGAAGAATACACAAAAAATTGAAAAGACATTTCATATTCATGGATTGGAACTATCAATATTGTCAAAATACCCCTACTACCCAAAGATGTCTAGAGATTTGATAAAATCCCTACCTAAATCCTATGACATTTGCAGAAATAGAAAAAAGCATGTTAAAATTTATATGGAACCCACGAAAGACCCAAAGAAGCAAAACTACCCTAAGCAAAAGGAACAAAATAAGAGGAATCACATTACCTGACTTTAAATTATACTACAGAGCTATAGCAACCAAAACGGCATACTACTGACATAAAATTAGACACACAGACCAGTGGAACAGAATAAAGAATCCAGAGATACAGCCATACATCTACAGGGAACTCATTTATGACAAAAGTGACAAGAACATACATTGGGGTAAGGACAATTTCTTCAATAAATGGTGCTGGGAAAACTGATGGGGGTAAGGACAATTTCTTCAATAAATGGTGCTGGGAAAACTGAATATCCATATACAAAAGAAAGAAACTAGACCCCTATACCTCACCATGTACAAAAATCAAATAACAATGTATTAGAGACTTAAATCCGAGATTTTATCCTATGAAACTTGTAAAAGAAAACATTGGGGAAAACCCTCCATGACATTGGAATGGGTAAAGATTTATTCAGTAATAATAACTCACGAGCACAGGCAACCAAAGCAAAAATGGACAAATTGGGTCACATCAAGTTAAAAACCTGCACAGCAAAGAAAAAAATCAACAAAGTGAACAGACAACCCACAGGATAAGAGAATATATCTTCAAACTATAAATCTGACAAAGGATTAGTAACCAGTGTACATAAGGAGCTCAAACAATCTAATAAATCTGGAAACCTATAATAATCTGATTTTAAAATGAGCTAAAAATCTGAATACACATTCTCAAAATAAGACAGACAAATGGCAAACAGGTATATGAAAAGGTTCTCAGCACCACTGACCATCAAATAAATTCAAATTAAACTACAATGAGATATCATTGTTAAAAAGATATCTTCCTAGTTAAAATGGCTTTTTTCTAAAAATCAGGCAATAGCAAATGCTGGTGAGGATGTGGAGAAAAGGGAATCCTTCTGCACTGTTGGTGGGAATGTAAATTAGTACAACCACTATGGAGAACAGTTTGTAGGTTCCTCAAAAAAGTATAAGTAGAGCTACCTTACAATCCAACAACCCCACTCCTAGGTATATACCCAGAAGAAAGGAAATTAGTATATTGAAGACATATCTGCACTCCCAGGTTTACTGCAGCACTATTCCAGAAGCACAGATTTGGAAGCATCCTAAGTATCTATCAACAGGTAAATGTATAAAGAAAATATGGTACCTATGCACAATGGAGTACTATTCAGATATTTCTTTAAATGAGTTCTTGTCATTTGCAACAACACAGATGAAACTGGAGGTCATTAATATAATTAGCTAGGCACAGAGACACAAATTTGGTATGTTCTCACTTATTTGGAGGAGTTCAAATTAAAATAATTGAACTCATGGGATAGAGAGTAGAAGAATGGTTACCTGAGGCTGAGATTTGTGGTGGTAGGGGGTTGGGAATGCAGATGGTTAGTGAATACAAAAACGTAGTTAGAAAGAATGAATGAGACCTGGTATTTGCTAGCACAACAGGGTAACTATAGTCAAAAATAATTTAATTGTACATTTTAAAATAACTAAAAGTGTAGAATTGAATTTTTTGTAACACAAACGATAAATGCTTGAGGTGAAGAATACCTAATTGACCCCAATTTGATTATTACACATTGCATGATTGTATCAAAATATCTCATGTAACCCATTGATATATATACTTACTATGCACACAAAAATTAAAAATTAAAATAAATTATACAAATAAATAGATAATATTTTGAGCTAGCTAACATTTAGGTAAATTTGGATCAACAACATGACAAATGTAGGCTTCATGTGGTTCAGTCAACTTCACCCAGATGAAACTTATTCCTCTTCCTATGCTATGCTATGTTTCTAAGCCAGACCAGCTGTCTCACCAATGCCTAAATTTTACTATTCCATTATGTTACTGGAAACAGGGATCTTTGCATGTATAAGAGTAGTATCATCTTAGGTAAAATGAGATTTTACCCGTTTGATACACTTTTCCTCATACTACATATTTTTTTTTTTTTTTTTTTTTTTTCCTTTTTTTTTTTTTTTTTTTATTATACTTTAAGTTCTAGGGTACATGTGCATGACGTTTATATCATGTATAACTCCCCCATGCAATCCCTCCCTCCTCCCCCCTCCCCATGATAGGCCCCAGTGTGTGATGTTCCCCTTCCCGAGTCCAAGTGATCTCATTGTTCAGTTCCCACCTATGAGTGAGAACATGCGGTGTTTGGTTTTCTCTTCTTGTGATAGTTTGCTAAGAATGATGGTTTCCAGCTGCATCCATGTCCCTACAAAGGATGCAAACTCATCCTTTTTGATGGCTGCATAGTATTCCATGGTGTATATGTGCCACATTTTCTTAATCCAGTCTGTCACAGATGGACATTGGGTTGATTCCAAGTCTTTGCTATTGTGAATAGTGCCGCAATAAACATACGTGTGCATTTGACACCTGCATCATTTCACTGTAATTTCTAGGACCATAGTTAAGCAATAAACCAATCATGCTTTAATCTCTTACCAAGCATTGTGCACATCCTCTTAAATGAACTTGAACCAATTTTTTCCACAAAACAACAAAGGTCTATTACAATGGACACTTTTCTATCTTCATCTCTCTCTTTGGCACTGCATAGTGTTGAACACTCTTAATATTGTTCTCTTGGCTTCTGTGATAAAACTTAATTTCTTGTAGTATATAGGATATCTAACATAAGAAAGTACATACCAGATGCTTCATGATCACAGATATATCTCCTACTACTTTATTATCCCTCCTCCACCCTTAGCATGCCTAATGCTGTATAAACACTCTGTTTGCTCATGAAAAGTCCATTGACTGACTAAAAACACCCACCATTTAAGCCATTGCTTTTCCCAGAGTTCTCTCCTTGACTTTTTTCCCATCTTACTTTGCCCTCTTTCCCTCAGCCATCTCTTCCATTCCTAAGAATATATTATTATTATACACTGATGATTCTGAAAGTTCATTTCCAATTCAAACCACTTCCTAAAACTAGATTTTTGCAGGCTAGTATTTAACAACATTTTCATCATGCCCTATATACAGCTCAAACTCAAAATGTTTAAAACTAAATTCCTAATTATTTCCTCCACTCTCCACTTCTTCTGTATTTACTATAATGCTGAACACTAACTCCAGTTATTTCAACATCATAAGAACCTTAGTAATTGACCCCATGTGTTCTACCCTGACAACCCCCCATTTATTCTACTCAACTATTACAAGTCTTCCTCTCAATTATATTGCAATAAGCAGTTCAATTTCAAATCTATGCCTGCCACTGCCTACAGAGACAGTGATATTTCTAATACATGTATCTGGTCAAGTTACTTCTTTACTTATAATCATGCATTGGCTTCCCATTATCTACAGAACAATTTTCAAAGTCATTATAATGGAAAAGAAAGCCCTTCATGATATGCTGCCTGTCTACATGGTCAGCCACATCTCTCCTCACTATATATGCCCTATGCTCTATATCTGTGTACTCATGGTCATAACTACACACTTCAGAGTTGTGTATTCAGACAGAAAGATTGGGAGAAGTACTGTAGTTACTTTGAGCTAGAGCTACAATGGTAGAGGCTCACTATATTCTCTAACTCCTCATAACTCAGCAAACCCTATTTCCACTGAGGAGTCACTTGAGACTTCTCACTCCACACCAGCAACACTAAGAAAGCTGGGAAAAAGTACAAGATTTACTGAATTCACCACTGACTAAATCTTTGCACTTGAATTGAAGGACAATTTAGGCAGACTAAGCTTCGTGGGAGCACTGGCTTATCTCTGAGCACAATGATATTTCAGCTCTAACCACTGGTCTGGAGTTAGAAAAAGCTAGACTAAAACATCTATTCTGTCACTTGACTTTGAGTTTCAGTTTCCACATTGGTAAAATAAAAATAACTAGTTTGTGAGGTTGTTTGAATAATTAAATGAGATAATAAAGTATGTCACAATAGCAGCTGGAACATAACAGGTACATTTAGTTATGATCATATATAAGAAAAGTGTTGACAAATTGGAGATGTATAGTTTTGAAAGGCAAGATAGACACATGACTCGATTTTAATATAAGAGAAAAATGCATTTTTAATATTAGATACTTGAATATTTATAAGCTATCAATAAATGAATATGCATTGATATGTTTCTGGCACTAGCCTGGTAGCAGTGCTTATAAAACAATAAAACATACTCATGGTTTCTACCCATAAGAGACCTATGTTACAATTGGAGAGAGAAGATAAACACCTGAAGCAAGACCTCCTGCCACTACTGCATACATATATAAAGCACCCACTCTAGGTTCCAAACTCAGCATTTCACATTCCCAGGACTTGCTGTGTGCCCAGTTCCAGAGTGGAGCCAACTGAAAGTGAAATATTTTTCTCAATTATTGGCTACTTGGCACAACTACTAAGAAGCAGAGAGACTCTAGAAAGATGACCTGAATGATACACATAGGCCAATAATAGATAATTATCTTTGTAATGTGTATCCTTTTGCTGAGCAACACGTGCATTTAAAGCTGACAGAGAATAAAGCATAGTGAGTTCACAAAAGAAAAAAGGAGTTAGCTCTGAGTGAAAATGTCTCCTCTCTGGGACCTCTTCAAGATGCTCTTAGATCCTCCCCAAATAGTAGAAGTAAGTTAGTGCTGCTAACTAATCATTAAAGTATTGCTCATAATCCTGGCAAGAAGTTGTCTTCACTTCACTCTTAAGTACAAAGACTACACTTTCAGGAAAAAGGGGCAAAGCACTTTGGGAAACTAAAAGAAAATATCAAGGAGCAAAGCTCATGGGGTTGTTATTACCCTCAGCCTTACAGAGCATCCTCGAGAATTGCATTTGACCATTTGTTTCCCTAACCAGCCCAGCTGCTCTCACCAGGATATTGTTCTGTCCTAAGAAACTGCGTACCATGTGTTCTATTTTAGAAATAAACTTATCATTGCTACTGAAATGCCATTTTGCCTTTGGAAACACTCACAGGAACTAGGATTCAGAAAGTGAAAAGATTTGTGAAAGCTTGAAAACTTCTCAGTAGGAGCTCCAATTCTCAAAAAGCCAAAAAAGAAAACAGACTGCATCACAGCTAATACAACACCAACAAAGATGAAAATATCATGCAAAGCATATGGTAATAAAATATTCTTATTGCATTGACAAATAATATTATCAGTATTAGCTACCATGCATTGCTTTCAATTTTGCATTAAGAGTTTTACATTGAATATCCCAATCTTCAAAACTCTCTATATAAAAATAGAAAGTGAAGCTCAGAGAGGTTAAGTAATTTGTCCATGGTTACCGAATCGATAAGTTGTACAAAATGGGATTTTAACCCAAAGTGTCTGTTCTTTCCATAACCCCAAACTGATTCCCATCCAGGGATGGAGCCTAACCCTTAAAATAGGTAAAAATATGGTAGACCCTTGAAGTGAGTAAGCTGAACTCTGCAATATGATAAGGAAATAAGTTTCTCCTGATATTTTGCATATGAAATATTTTATCTACAGATATCATTTACTTTCTGGTTTTTTCTTATCATAATTTAAGTTCTGGGATACATGTGTAGAATGTGCAGGTTTGTTATTTAGGTATACATGTGCAATGGTGGTTTGCTGCACCCATCAACTCATCACCTACATTAGGTATTTCTTGTATTGCCATCCCTCCCCTTGCCCCCGATCCCACAACAGGGCCCAGTGTGTGATGTTCCCCTTCCTGTGTCTATATGTTCTCATTGTTGAACTCCCACTTACGAATGAGAACATGCAATATTTGGTTTTCTGTTCCTGTGTTAGTTTGATGAAGATGATGGCTTCCAGCTTCATTCATGTCCCTGCAAAGGATGTGAATTCATCCTTTTTTATGGCTGCATAGTATTCCATGGTGTACATGTGCCACACTTTCTTTATCCAGTCTATCATTGATGGGCATTTGGGTTGGTTCCAAGTCTTTGCTATTGTGACTAGTGCTGCAATAAACATATGTGTGCATATGTCTTTATAGTAGAATGATTTATAATCCTTTGAGTATATAACTAGAAATGGGATTGCTGAGTCAACTGGTATCTAGATCCTTGAGGAATCACCACACTGCCTTCACCAATGGTTGAACTAATTTACACTCCCACCAACAGTGTAAAAGTTGTTCCTATTTCTCCACATCCTCTCCAGCATCTGTTGTTTCCTGACTTTTTAATGATCACCATTCTAACTGGCATGAGATGGTATCTCATTGTGGTTTTGATTTGCATTTCTCTAATGACCAGTGACGATGAGCTTTTATTCATATGTTTGTTGGAAGCATAAATGTCTTCTTTTTAGAAGTGTCTGTTTATATACTTCACCCACTTTTTGATGGGGTGTTTGTTTTTTTCTTGTAAATTTGTTTAAGTTCCTTGTAGATTCAGGACATCAGCCCTGTGTCAGATGAATAGATTGCAAAAATTTTCTCCCATCCTGTAGGTTGCCTGTTTACTCTGATGATAGTTTCTTTTGCTGTGTAGAAGCTCCTTGGTTTAATTAGATCCCATTTGTCAATTTTGGCTTTTGTTGCCATTGCTTTTGGTGTTTTGATCATGAAGTCTTTGTCCATGCCTATGTCCTGAATGGTATTTCCTAGGTTTTCTTCTAGGGTTTTGATGGTTTTAGGTTTTATGTTTAAGTCTTTAATCCATCTTGAGTTAATTTTTGTATAAGGTGTAATGAAGGGGTCCAGTTTCAGTTTTCTGTATATGGCTAGCCAGTTTTTGGAACACCATTTATTAAATAGGGAATGCTTTCCCTACTGCTTGTTTTTGTCAGGTTTGTCAAGGATCAGATGGTTGTAGATGTGTGGTATTATTTCTGAGGCTGCTGTTCTGTTCCATTGGTCTATATCTCTGTTTCGGTACCAGTACCATACTGTGTTTTTTACTGTAGCCTTGGTAGCCTTGTAGTATAGTTTGAAGTCAGGTAGCATGGTGCCTCCAGCTTTGTTCTTTTTGCTTAGGAATGTCTTGGCTATATGGTCTCTTTTTTGGTTCCATATGAAATTTAAAGTAGTTTTTAATAATTCTGTGAAGAAAGTCAGTGGTAGCTTGATGGGAATAGCATTGATTCTTTCTATCCATGACCGTGGAATGTTTTTTTCATTTTTTTGTGTGTCGTTTCTTATTTCCTGGAGCAGTGGCTTCTCCTTGAAGAGGTCCTTCACATCCCTTGTAAGTTGTATTTCTAGATATTTTATTCTCTTTGTAGCAATTGTGAATGGCAGTTTGCTCATGATTTGGCTCTCTGTTTATCTATTATTGGTGTATAGGAATGCTTGTAGTTTTTGCAAATTGATTTTGTATTCTGAGACTGATGAAGTTGCTTATCAGCTTAAGGAGATTGAGGCTGAGATGACGGGGATTTCTAAATATAGAATCATGTCATCTGCAAGCAGAGACAATTTGACTTTCTCTGTTAGTATTCAAGTACCCTTTATTTTTTGTGTTTCCTGGTTGCCCTAGCCAGAACTTCCCCTACTATGTTTAATAGGAGTTGTGAGAGAGGGCATCCTTGTCTTGTGCTGGTTTTCAAAGGGAATGCTTCCAGCTTTTGTCCATTCAGTATGACATTCACTGTTAAGTTAGTCATAAATAGCTCTTATTATTTTGAGGCATGTTTCATCAATATCTAGTTTATTGAGAGATTTTAACATGAAGGGATGTTAAATTTTATCAAAGGCCTTTTCCGCATCTATGGAGATAATCAATGTGGTTTTTGTCATTTGTTCTGTTTATGTAATGTATTACATTTATTGATTTGCATATGTTGAACTAGCCTTGAATCCCAAAGATGAAGCTGACTTGATTGTGGTGGATAAGCTTTTTGATGTGCTACTGGATTCAATTTACCAGTATTTTATTGAGGATTTTCGCATCAATGTTCATCAGGGATATTGGTGTAAAGTTTTCTGTCTTTGTTGTGTATCTGCAGGATTTGATATAAAGATGATACTGGCCTCATAAAATGAGTTAGGGAGGAGTCTCTCCTTTTTAATTGTTTGGAATAGCTTTAGAATTCCAAACAATTAGGCTGTGAATTTGACTGGTCCTGGGCTTTTTTTGGTTGATAGGCTATTAATTACTGCCTCAATTTCAGAACTTGTTATTGGTCTATTCAGGAATTCTACTTCTTCCTGGTTTAGTCTTGGGGAGGTGTATGTGTCCAGGAATTTATCCATTTTTTCTAGATTTTCTAGTTTATTTCCATAGAGGTGTTTATAGTTTTCTCTGATGGTAGTTTGTATTTCTGTGAGATAAGTGGTGATCTCCCCTTTATCATTTTTTTACTGTGTCTATTTGATTCTTCTCTCTTTTCTTCTTTATTAGAGTAGCTATCAGTCTATCTGTTCTGTTAATCTTTTCAAAAACCAGCTCCTGGATTCATTGATTTTTTGAAGGGTCTTTCATGTCTCTATCTCCTTCAGTTCTGCTCTGATCTTAGTTGTTTCTTCTCTTCTGCTAGCTTTTGCATTTGTTTGCTCTTGCTTCTCTAGTTCTTTTAATCGTGATGTCAGAAGTGTTGATTTTAGATCTTTCCTGCTTTCTCCTGTGGGCATTTAGTGCTATAAATTTCCTTCTACACACTGCTTTAGCTGTGTCCCAGAGATTCCGGTACATTGTGTCTTTGTACTCATTGGTTTGCAAGAACTTATTTATTTCTGCCTTAATTTCATTATTTACACTGTAGTCATTGAGGAGCAGGTTGTTCATTTTCCATGTAGTTGTGTGGTTTTGAGTGAGTTTCTCATTCCTGAATTCTAATTTGATTACACTGTAATCAAATTACAGTGTTTGTTATGATTTCCGTTATTTTGCATTTGCTGAGGAGTGTTTTACTTCCAATTATGTGGTCAATTTTGGAATAAGTGTGACATGGAGCTGAGAAGAATGTATATTCTGTTGATCTGTGGTGCAGAGTTCTGTAGATGTCTATTAGGTCCACTTGATCCAGAGCTGAGTTCAAGTCCTGAATATCCTTGTTAATTTTCTGTCTTGTTAATATGTCTAATAATTACAGTGAGGTATTAAAGTCTCCCACTGTGATTGTGTGGGAGTCTAAGTCTCTTTGTAGGTCTCTAAGAACTTCCTTTATGAATCTGGGTGCTCCCTTATTGGGTGCATATATATTTAGGATAGTTAGCTCTTCTTGTTGCATTGATTCCTTTATCATTATGTGTTGCCATTCTTTGTGTTTTTTGATGTTTGCTGTTTTAAAATCTGTTTTATCAGAGACTAGGATTGCAACCCCTGCTTTTTTTTTTCTTTCTTTCCATTTGCTTGGTAAATATTCCTCCATTCCTTTATTTTGAGCCTATGTGTGTCTTTGCATGTGCGATGGGTCTACTGAATACAGCATACTGATGGGTCTTGAATTGTTATCCAGTTTGCCAGTCTGTGCCTTTTAATTGGGGCATTTAGCCCATTTACATTTAAGGTTAGTATTGTTATGTATAAATTTAATCCTGTCATTATGATGCTAGCTGGTTATTTTGCCCATTAGTTGATGCAGTTTCTTCATAGTGTCTATGGTCTTTACCTTTTGCTTTGTTTTTGCAGTGGCTGGTACTGGTTTTTCCTTTCCATATTTAGTGCTTCCTTCAGGAGCCCTTGTAAGGCAGGCCTGGTGGTGACAAAATCTCTTAACATTTGCTCGTCTGTAAAGGATTTTATTTCTCCTTCATTTACGAAGCTTATTTTGGCTGGATATAATATTGTGGGTCAAAAATTCTTTTATTTAAGAATATTGAATATTGGCCCCCACTCTCTTTGTAGGTCTCTAAGAACTTGCTTTATGAATCTGGGTGCTCCTGTATTGGGTGCATATATATTAGGATAGTTAGCTCTTTTTTTTTTTTTTTTTTGATGTTGATGCTATTGCTTTCTTTTTGTTAGTTTTCCTTCTAATGGTCAGGTCCCTCTTCTGCAGGTCTGCTGGAGTTTATTTGGGGTTTACTCCAGACCCTGTTTGCCTGGGTATCACCAGTGTAGGCTGCAGGACAACAAAGATTGCTTCCTGCTCCTTCCTCTGGAAGCTTTGTCCCAGAGGTGCACCTGCCAGATGCCAGCTGAAGCTCTCCTGCATGAGGTGTCTGTCAACCCCTGCTGAGAAGTATCTCTCTGTCAGGAGGCTCGCGGGTCAGGGACCCACTTGAGGAGGCAGTCTGTTCCTTAGCAGAGCTTGAGCACTGTGCTGGGAGATCCACTGCTCTTTTCAGAGCTGGCAGGCAGGAACGTTTAAGTCTGCTGAAGCTGCGCCCACAGTCACCCCTTCCCCCAGGTGCTCTGTCCCAGGAAGATGGGAGTTTTATCTATAAGCCCCTGACTGGGGCTGCTGCCATTCTTTCAGAGATGCCCTGCCCAGAGAGGAGAAATCTAGAAAGCCAGTCTGGCTACAGAGGCTTTGCAGAACTGAGGTGGGCTCCGCCCAGTTTGAACTTCCTGGCAGCTTTGTTTACACTGTGAGGGGAAAACTACCTACTCAAACCTCAGTAATCGCGGATGCCCCTCCCCCCACCAAGATAGAGTGTCCCAGGTCGACTTCAGACTGCTGTGCTGGCAGTGAGAATTTCAAGCCAGTGGATCTTAGCTTGCTGGGCTCCATGGAGGTGGGATCTGCTGAGCAAGACCACTTGGCTCCCTGGCTTCAGCCCCCTTTCTAGGGGAGTGAATGGTTCTGTCTCGCTAGCATTCCATGCTCCACTGGGGTATGAAAAAAAACTCCTTCAGCTAGCTCAGTGTCTGCCCAAATGGCCGCCCAGTTTTGTGCTCAAAACCCAGGGCCCTTGTGGTATAGGCATCCGAGGGGATCTCCTGGTCTGTGGGTTGCAAAGACCATGGGAAAAGCATAGTATCTGGGTTGGATAGCACCATCCTTCAAAGCATGGTCCCTCAGGACTTCCCTTGACTAGGAGAGGGAGTTCCCTGACCCCTTGTGCTTCCTGAGTGAGGCAATGCTCCACCTGCTTCTGCTGGCCCTCCGTGGGCTACACCCACTGTCTAACCAATCCCAATGAGGTGAATCAGGTACCTCAGTTGGAAATGCAGAAATCATCTACCTTCTACGTTGGTCTCACTGGAAGCTGCAGACTGAGGCTGTTCCTGTTCAGCCATATTGTCCCCACTTTCAGGGTTTTAAGAAAAAAACGTACTGAGAAGACATTAATAATTTATTTTGCCTATTACATGTTATGTACTTTATATATCTTACTTCTTATTTTTAGGACAGCTCTTCTAGTTACATAGCATCATTACCTTTGACTAGATGAGAAATCTAAAGCTCAGAAAGATAGTCATAGAGATAGAACCTGAGTTCCTATATTCCTAAGACAGTGCATACTTAAGTGTCTTAGCGACTTGAAGCATTTTGGTGCTGATGCCTTCTTCTTCAACCATCTCATCTTATGAAGTACACATTGGCATAAATTAAGTTTAAATTTGATTTAAATAGTAAAAATATTATTTTCTAAAACCCTCTCAGAAATATTAGAGTAGGCAGATTTACGAAATTCTAATTTATAACTCAGGGCTAATATTGGTGTGCCAATTTATCTATTTTTGCCAAATAAACTGAATTAGACATTTATTTTAATAAAATCTAAACCATAGTTTGCTTTATTTTCCCATTGTCAGGTTATTGAAGCATACTCAAATGAGATAGAGTAGCTCAGAGAAAGGGTGTATGGGATTCAATTGCCAAATGATAGATTTCTCCCTACCTTCCTCCCTTGAATATACACCAACGTTTTTTTAAAGAAGTTACTTACTGATACAACAACACTGTGTAACAAAATACTAGAGAATGAAAGAGCTTTAAAACAATAAGCCTTTAAGTCAGGAGTCTGTGGGTTGGCAGTTTATGCTGCACTCATACGGGTTCTTCTGGTCTTAGATGGGCTCACTCGTATGTTTGGTAGTTTGTGGTTGATAGTCTGGTTATAGGAGCCACATGTATTTTATCATGCAGCAGTTTAAATTAGGAATGCTCTCATGTTGAAGGCAGAGTAGCAAGAAAAGAAACAGAAATACACAAGTACTTTTTAAATCCTTTGCTTGCATCGAGTTTTAAAATACCCAATTAGCCAAAGCAAGTCACAAGGTCAAGCCCAGAGTCTACAATAAGTAATGATATAGGAAGGATTGATACAGAGTGCCATTAACACACTCCAGAAATCATATTCCACTCTTGTCACAATAATTCACATCCTTCACACATGCAAAATATGCTTACCCCCAAACTAGGATCTCAACAGTCTTATTCAGTCAGGTCATCAGGCCCCGAATCTAGGATCTCATAATCTATTATCAGGTGCTGCTATGGCTCAGATAACAATTATCCTAATCAAAAGACCAATAACAATTTATTGGCCACTCAACATTCAGTGATGATACAGGAATTGGATGACTATATAAACACTCTTGTTCAGAAACAAAAAATAAAAATAAAAATAAAAAGGAAGCACATAGCACTGTTGTATAGTAATTATTGCTGGGCAAGTGTGGCTAAGACTCCACACACGGATGAAGAATGCTCCTTAATTACATCGTTACACTTCCTTGGATTCGCTTACCTGTCCATTGTTCTTCATGGTCTTTACCTTTGTTGTCTGAAATATAATTCTTTTGCCATTCTGCTCACTTTTGAAGAAGGCATTTAAAAATATGATTTTTGAGCAACTTCTTAGCCTGCTTCCTGTGCATAGAATATTGAAATCCCAGTGCTTTTCAGAATTTATACCCTCATTCTCTTTTAATCAAGGCTGGTAGCACTATTTCCCATGCAACATCTTTAAAACTTTTTGGGCTTCACATAAATGCAGTTCAAACTCACTCCATTGCACAAAAGCCACAGACATAATTCTTTTTGAGATGGCCTTCTGTCTCTAGACTTCATAGTGTTTCTTTAGGTCTCTTAGGTTGCTATAAGACAATGCTCTTAATATTCTTAGAAACACTTTTCTGTAGTTGAGAGCGTCTATATAACATCTCCTTAATTACTTCAAAGATCTAAACAAAGAGTCTTACAAAATTATCTTGGTCTTTAGTACTAAGAACATGTTTCTGGCAGCTCCCTGGATTTGATTTTTTACTAGCTTGAGAAGATAAAGAGGAGAAAAAAGTAATTTTCCAATCCAGTGAATTATGGGACTCTCTAAATGTTACTCACAAACTGGCTAGTTATTTACTTAGCTCATTTCTTTTCTGTTGTATCTTATCATACACTGCCAGTAAGATCCAGTTGACATTTTCAATATTTTGCCTGAAGATATCTTTGTTCCAGTATAAATGTTAATTTGATATATTTTCCATATTCAATGTTACCACATGTTTTGCCAAATGTTTCACCACTAGATAACACTGTTTGCCATTTATTCAGGCTGCTATAACAGTTTCCTCACCACTTTTCCAGTCTCTACTGTTTCCAATCTCTTTTACCACTCTTTACGTACTGCCTTTATAAAAGTCAATAACACATGTTTTAGGTTTCTACTAGAGTGGTATTCAGCTTTCAAAATTAAACTTTCATATATTTGTTATCTATTACTACAATAATGCTACGTAACAAAACAAATCCAACTAAGTGATATAGAACACTAGGTATTTATTTAGCTCATAAGCCTGTGAGCTAATAATGTAGAATAGACTTATCTGGGTCATTATTCTGGTTTTAGTTGGGCTCACACACACATCTAGTGGTTGTCTGTCTGTCAACCAGGATAATAGCCATGACTTGGCCATATGTCTTACCCCACCTAGCAGGCTAGTCTGGGCATTTTTTTCATGGTGAAGCCAGAAAAACAAGAAAAGAAGTAAAAACACCAAATACTTTTTAAAGCCTCTGATTGCATCTTTTAAAAAAAATTTTTGTTTGCCAAAGCGAGTTTTGTGGTAAGGCATAGAGTTAATATAAAAAGATACTTACAAAGAATGTTGATACAGGCAGACATGAAAAATTTGGGTTATTAATGCAATCAATCTAAAACACTTATTATATAACTGTCTCAATTCTGATAACTTCTTTTCTTACCAAAAAGATGATAGAAATCTCCAGGAAAAGGAATTGCTGTGCCTTATATGGTTTGGATGTGTGTCCCCTCTAAATCTCATGTTGAAATGTAATCCACAGTGTCGCAGGTGGGAGGTGTTTGGTTCATGGGGCAGATCTCTCATAAGTAGCTTGGTGCTGTCCTCATGATAATGAGTGAACTCTCACTGAGTTCACATGAGATATGGTTGTTTAATAGACAGTGGAACCTCCATGCTCTATCTTGCTCCTGCTCTCACCATGTGATGTGTTGCTCCCACTTCATCATTTTCCATGAGTTAAGTTACCTGAGGTTTCAACAGAAGCCAAGCAGATACCAGCACTATGCATCCTATATACCTTACAGAACCAATTAAACCTATTTTCTTTATAAATCTCCCAGCTTTAGATTTTTTTTATAGTTACCCAAAGTAGAACTATGCAATGCCCTTTTTGGTTTTGCTAAGAATAATTTTAAAACACATATTTTGAAATAGAAGATATGGAAAACAGCAATAGTTCAAACAGATAAAGACTTAGATAAGGCTTTTCTATATCCAGTGCCTACAGAGATCAGAAAGCTAGTGCAAATTGCATATCCCATATTTAAAATGTTCCAGACCAAAGTGTTTCAGATTTTTTATTCATTCAGATTTTGGAATATTAGCATGTACATAATGAGATATCACAGGGTGGAACCCAAGTATAAACATGAAATTTATGGAAGATTTTGGAGAAGGTATGATACATTTTTTGTGTATTAAAGACTGCTGTTATTTTCTTCAAGATAAGCCCAAGTGCTTACAAGGATCAACAAATAAAGTTATAGGTAGATAGATTTTGCTTCAATACAAGAAAAAAAAAAAAAAAACTTACAGTCATACTTGCCTGAAGGTGAAATAAGATAGATCAAGAAGTAGATTTTGGTAAAAATCCTCCAAGTAATGGGAAACAGTCAATATATGATGTATTAGGAATGTTGCAGAAAGGATTCAAATTTTTGATAGAGGAGAAGAGATTTCAATTATGTGGACTTCAGAGTCTTTTCGAATTCTGTTTTTAATACATATGATTCTATTAGGAGCATAGAATGTTTTAAGTCAGACAACCAACATATGCTTGAAAATCTTACATTCACTATCAAAAAAATAATAGAAGAAATTTTGAAAGAGCAAAATGAGAGCCATAGGGCAGAAGAGAAACCAAAATTAATCTGAGGTTAATGTCACAAGTGATGTAAGCTGCCAAGTCACGTTTGAAGCAGCCTTGGATAAGAGATCAGCCATGGATGAAGCAAGACCATTTTAGAACTGAATGAGAAACAGTCACTGAGGATGGTGAAATAATTCAAGCATTAAATTAATTCTTACATGTTTACCAAATGAATGATGAACAATATGCCTACTCTTCTGTGTTTCAAGAAAATTTTTTTTAAGTCACAGGGGTGATTGAAATGCCAAGTATACAGATAAGATTAGTGCCATGTTTTAACCCTAAATTAGTCCTCTTCCATGTTTCTCTATTATCCAATACAGAAATCTTAAGTCTTATCTTTGACCCTTTGCATCTGGGTTAAGTAGCACCAGGAGCTGGCAAAAATGGAAGCCATAGTCATATCCATAGCATTTCCATTTGTTTGAGACCAACCAGTTTTAGTGCCCACAGGGCAGAGCAGCCCTTCACAAAATTGAATGGAAAAGAATTGGCTGCATTTCTCATCCTGAGGCACTAATGCAAACCTGGATTTCATTTCCAAAATTATTGCTCATGTAACCCAGTTTACTTGAGTTTGCTAATTTTCTCTATTTCCCTATCTGTATTAAGGATAAGTTTCATTTCAAAATAATCAAGGTATAAGATGAAACTGCATCTGCTACAAAGAAAACTGCAAAGGCAGAACAAAAGTTACATATACTGGATTTTGACTGGAATCATTTTTGTATTAATTAGTGCAAGACTACAAAGAAAAATTGATGTGTCCCTCGAGTTCAATGAGAGTATAGCTTCTGGACTAAGACAATATAAAAAGTACTCAAATTGGTGTACATTAATTCAGCACTAACTAATGGCTTAGGTACTTTCACATAGTTGTCTTAAAGTGAATATTCTCCACACTTTACAGATGAAAAAATATGAATTGCCCATATGGTGACCATATATTTTCTTTTTTGCCCTGGCCAGTCCCAAGTTACATCTGCTTTCTTAGTATAATATTCAACAGCATCCTGTTTCATTCTCCAATGTTACCCAGTTTTGATTACAAATTTTATGATCACTCCAATTGTCACAGTAATAGATGGCAGACATGAGATTAAAATTGCGGTCTTTTGATTTCTTCTGCTCTATTAAACATGATATTAAAGTGGATATTATATAGTGGAAATATGACAGAAATCAGCTGCTATCTTCTGAAAGTCCATTGTTAGTATTGCCATTTCCAGATAATTACTTATTCAACTTTGTGTTAACACTCTTGTCCGTTTGTGACTATCTGCTCTGTAATGTTCATCTGTCCTCTCCTATCAGTATCACAGTCACTACCACATGTTTCAGCTGAAGACCATAGAACACCAATATTTGAATTTGTTGAAGCATTCAACACTTTGGCCTGAAACTTTCTTGACTCCATAAAATCACAATCAATACATTAAGACATTAATTCCCACAGCTATTCTTGGCTACCAAATGATTTATCAGAAACTATTCTACTTCTTCAAAACAAAAACTCTAGTATCACTCATACACCAAAAATGCCTTTTGTTCCAGCTTTTGTACCATCATTTCCATCTAACCAACTTTCTTTAGTCTCATAATTGCTTTCTGTTTGTTGACCCCCATGTTTCTGCCAGATAATCAAACTACTCTAGCCTCATCTTCTTTTTTACCCAGTCTGTACCCTATGAAAATCTTGTCTATTCTTATGTTTTTTACTATTTTGTTGTATTTTGATAACATGGAAGCGGGGTCATGTGTTTCTACCCATAGCACATCGAAGAAATCCTGGGTCATAATAGGTACTCAATACGCATATGTTGAATAAATAAAGTAATGATGTCAGGGTGACTGTCTCCTCTTCATTGAATTTTCTGCTTCTAATTCTCAATGGAGTTACAAGTAGCATATTTGAATGTGCTAGCTGGCATAGCACTGGTCTAATAAGGCTGTAGTAAAGAGGAAAATCCTCAGGTGGGCCACCTTTGAACTACTACATGAAAATAAAATGATACCCTAATCTTTGATCAGCTATGTCACTTGCTATTACTTTTTGAATTGAATTTTATAAAATTAGTACTTGTAAATCTGTTTATTTTCTCCTAGATACTTAGCCACTTATTTTAATTGTTCCTATCCTTTAGGATCATGCTCCAAATGGCTGGATGTCCTATAGCAATAGTAAATTTAGAGGCATATCTAGCAATGCATTTTGCATATAAAAGTTGCCCCATAATTGACTAATGGATAAGCATATTTTCTCACTCACACATGCACTTAAAAAAGGGTAATTATGTGAAAATAGTCAAATGGAAACATTAAAATAGTGTTTTAAGTAGGACACATCATTCATCAACCAATATTTTCAAAATATAAACACCTTCACATAATAACATATTTATAAGTATTTGACTATTTTATGATAACTCCGTGATATAAGTAGATTTTGTGAAATATATTTTTTATTCATCCTGAATTCAATTTGCAGTTCAGATCTGTCTGCAACCTCTATGTAGTTTCACTTTATTGGTCTTTGGTAGAAATGACTAGTTACTTTCAGAACAATCCATCTATTGAAGGCACCTAGAATATATAGATAAAATATAAAAATAACATTGTAATACTACAAATGCAATGTAATATGCACTACACACATATATGTCTCTCTCTCTCTACACACACACACACACACACACACACGCACGCACACTGCAAAACTATAAATTAGAGTCCAGAGTTCATAAAAAACGAAGATTCTTCTTAAACACCTCAGATTTTCATTTGAGAGGCTAAAGGGCTACACTCCAGATTAACAATAAACTTCAGTAGATGAATGCTTGTAAGGACACTCAAACCCTCACTCAATTAAGGAAATCTGGAATTGTGAGTGCCCTCATCTAGCTGTTTACTGGGTTCAAAGTTAAATCAACTCTGAAGAAAGATAGCATCATCTAGAACCTCAAACTTATCTACATTTTATATGTAACTCTTTAGTTTTTAATAAAATATAACCAACTATATACAAAAAAAGAATTAACAAAATAAAGAAAAAATACACTAAAAATAGATACATATACTGGAATTATCAAACAAGTACTGTAGAATAGCTGTAACTATTGCAGTAAAGAAATTAAAAAAAAAACATAGGTAGAGGACTAGAGACTAAAAATTAAGAATCGCATGTTAAATTCCAGAATTTGGAAATAAGCTAATGAAAAGTAAATACTCAAAAAAATAGGTTCAACAGCAAAGTGGATGCAAATGAAAAAAGAATTAGTTAATTAGAGATTAATCAGAAATAATATTCATTTTGAAACATAGAGAAACAAAAATAGATTAATGTGAATAAAGGCTTAACACTGAGCCTAAGCCTTGAAAATTAGAGATTTGTGTAAATGTGTCTGTATCTGCCTTGTTTGCTCTGTGAGACTGCACTTGGGTTGGAGAAGTTGTGAGTTGGCAACTAGGGCTTGGGCCTACATGAACAGAATAATATTCAATGATGAAAAACTAAAGCTAAGATATCTTTGTTTCAAAGTGATCCACACACATCTTGACTCTCATCTGGCAGCTGTATGTGCTCTATTTGAATGAAAGACAAACAGAATCTGTATATTCTTGGGTATTTGTTGGGCCTCCTGATAGGATGAAGGTGCCATATCTGCTAAATTTCTTGCCTTTGCTCTTGTATCCACAATAGTGGTATTAGAAATGTAAATACAAACAAAAGCATAACCAAATATTAAATTTGATTGGAGAAGTGAAAGAAAATTGGGCAGAAATAGTATTAAAGATGTAGTTGCTGAAATTTTCCAAAACTGATAAAAGACATTGAACCACAGATTCAAGAACTGTAAACCCCAGGAATATGAATACAAATAAAACAACATCAAGGCACATCATAAGGGAACTATTGAAAAACAGGAAAATATTAAATCCAGCAGAGAAAAAACATTCGCATCAAAGAAGCAACAATATGACTATTAATAACTTAACAATAGAAAAATGTAATGATATGTTTGAAGTTCTAAAAAATAGTTGTTAACCTATACTTCTATAAGCAATAAGAAGAGCCTTCATAATAAAAGCATCAAAAGTCTATTTCTCATTTAAGTTAAGTAGCAGGTATTAGACAACACTTTCTACCAAAACAATTATAATGATATAAAGTAAGAAAACCCCCAAGGGAGCCAAGACTTCAGGGGTCAAGTTCAAAGAGAACACGGAGGAATTTTGGACTGTATAAAACACAAAGAGACCTGGCTAAAGACGTCAGAGAGTACTCAAGTCATCCAGTACCTCACGCGTTATTCTCAAAGAGAGAATGACACATTAGAGCAACCCTTAAATCGTGGATATTTTCCTCTTAAAACATTTGTCAATTCTGGCAAGGAACATGAAAACTAACAGATTGCAGATTTCTTGAGCTTGCAATAGTCTCACTGGGCTTAAAATACAAATATTAAGAGTTTAGGGCTACCAAAAACGCTATTATTTAAAGGCCAAAACTCCAGAGACAAGGGAACCAAAGAGAAGCAAGGCCAACATTCTGCACACAATTTTCTGCTGAAGCATTTTTATTAGTTCCCAGCTGCACTGGTATGGAGGATTATTTTAGGAAACCAAACTAAATGTACCTGTAATAGATAAAAGGCTAAGCAGAGACTTCATCAGCGCCATGGTGTGGAGAAGACAAAAATTAGAGTTCAGAACCTACAAAGGAAGAAACACCCTGGTAAATGACAAAGGCCTGCTGGTAAGACCCTGAAAGGGATACATCTAAGAGAAAGGACAAAATGTAAACAGAGCAACTTCAATAGGATCCAAGTAATTTGACCATATTTTATCCTCCTGCAAGAAGAAAAGTAGCTCCTCTCCAAATAAAAATAATAGGATCCAAATAAAAATAAGAGACTTTACAATTGTTTGTGCATGATGTCCATATCAATAAATAATAAATAACTGACAGGAATGGTATGAAATGAGACAAATTGACTGAAACCTAAGAGAAAGCTCAGCCAATAGAAACAGACCTATTGGTGGTCAAGATGTTGAAGTTATCAGACACAGACATATAAATAACTATATGGAATATCTTCAGGAATGTAGACTAGAATATGGATAATGTAATCGATGATCAAAATAATTAAATGAAAATCCTAAAATTAAAAAATGAAATAAGTCAAATTAAGGATTTGATTGGTTTAACAACAGAGCAGACAGCGTAGACTAGATCAATAGTCAAGTGGAGGATAAGTCAGTAGAAAATGTAGAGAGTTAAGCTTAGAGAAGAAAAGGATGAAAATATAAACGGCCTATTATATTTGTAACTGGAGTCCATGAAAAAGATAAGGGAATATATCAGAAGACTATTTGGAATAATATCAGCCAATAATTTTCCAAAATTGATTAATTCCATCCACCATAGATAAGAAACCATCTATGTGTGTGAGCACACACATGCACACATACATGTATGCGCATACACACAAAGTACATCATGGTAAATCTTCTGAAAACCAAATAAAACATTAAAATCAGTTGAATGAATAATAAATGACCCATAAATTTTAAAAGAACACTGATAAGGCTAACAGCTGATTTTTTCCATAGGAAGGACTGAAGAAAGAATAAAATGTGACTTATTTAAAGGACTGAAAGCAAATTAATGTAAACTCATCATTCAATTTACAGTGAAAATATCCTTCATACATGCAAACAAAATGAAACTTTAGAGAAATAAAAGCTGAAATATTTAATTGCTATCTAATCTACAATAAAAGGCATACCACAAAATAAATATTTATGAGAGTAAAATAATTCAAAGTAGAACTACAGTAATGAAAAAATAATGAATAACTCCTGAAAGGGTAAATTTAAATGGATAGTAACCATTTAAAGCAATAATAATGTTGAATTGCATGACTTTAAATATGTGTAGAATCAAAATTCTTGGCAACAATAGCACAAAACATAAGAGGAAGGTGAAGTAAAGTATTAGAAATTTGTGCATTATTTGGAGAGTAGTAAAGACACTAATGTATATTACATTTTAATGAGAAAAAAATGCATGTTGTAATCTTCAGGGTAATCATGAAACAACATGAAAATGATTTATTACCAACGAGGCAACAAAATAAATAATAGAATCAAAAACACTTGATTAATCCAAAAGAATACAAAGAAAAAGATTAGAATATGAACAACATAGTCCAAAAGAAAGTAGATATAAACCCACAAATATCAGTAATTACATTAAATAAAAATGACTGAAGACTCCAAATAAAAGACAAATATTGTCAACTAAATATAAAAATAAAAGCCAAATATATGCTGTGTACCAGTGACATACTTAAATATAGGGAAATATAAAACTTGACATTAACAGGGTGGACAAAACACATCATGAGTACGACTAACCCAAAGGAAGCTAATCTAACCATACTAAATATCGGAGAATTTAAGGTAAGAAAATAGAGCTGGAAGGAGACAAAGAGGCAAATTTAATGATAAAAGGATAGCTCAACAGGAAGAAATAATTCTAAATCTGCACGCACTTAATAATACAGTTTAAAAATATATAATTCACACATTGGCAGAAAAGGAGAAATATACAAACTCATAGTCAGATTGGGGGACATTTTAACACACCTCTCTCAATAAGTGACAAAACAAGCAGACAGAAAGACTCATGAGAATGCGAAAGTTATAAACAAATTGTTTTTAGTTTGGGCTTTCCTGCTTTTTCAGAAGCAGATCTGGAGGCAAGAATTTAAATAGTAGTAATTGATTTGGGAGATCCAGGGAATATCAGTAGGTGACTAAGGAATTTTTAAAGAAAGGAAAAGTCAGTTACTGCTGTGTGCTGCTGTGGGCAAAAGAGCTTATTTTGTGAATGAGCTCTTAGAAAATGGAAACAAAACAAAACAAAAACACTCCGCAACTTTCTCAGTATTATACCAACCAAGGGAGGGACAAAGGCTAATAGATATAGAATATTTATACACCTGCTTCCAAGAGGTATATAAATCAGGTAAGGGCTGTTCCCTAAAGGTATAAATTCTCCAGCACTTCTGATCTGCCATGTGAACACGGAGAGCATAAACTTCTATCTTTCTATTAAAAGGCCTCAGGCACAGAGTTACTTCAAATAACCAATAAAGCAGAGCATGTGATAGTGTCAAGAATATGGATGAGGTAGTAGCAGCATCTGCTGTAACAATTAACAAAAATAACCTAATTGACATTTCTAGAACACCAAATTGAAAAACTATAGCATACACGTTATTTCCAAGTGCACATGGAACACCTCCAAAGTAGACTACATGATGGGCCATAAAGCAAGTCTCAACAAATTTTAAATGATTAAAATCCTACTGAACATGTTCACTGACCGTGACATTAAACTATAATTTAATAATAAAATAATAGCTGTAGAAATCCACACATGTCTGTATACTAAATACTTTACTCCAAAATAACCCATTGCTCCACTTTTAAGAAAAACTGATTTCTAATATGGCAGAGAGGGTCTCCTTGAGGTGAAAAATGTATGCTAAGACATGCAAATCAGAGAATAAGGATTGAAAAAAAAAAGCATGTTTCATTGAGAGGGAATAATATGTGTGAAGGCAATAGAAGTTAGGGAGGGCTTCTTGTAAGAGACATCTTGAAAGGGCTGTGAAAAATGACTATGATTTGGCTGGATAGAGAAAAGAAAAAGCAAGGGCATCACAGGTAGAAAGAACAATATGAGTGAAAAATAGGTATGGACACAAAAATATTGGCAATAGTAAACTTCAATGAAATCAAAACTTTTTGTTGGGTAGCTGTGGGAAATTAAGCTGGACAATCAGCATGGGATAAGAAGATAATTGTGTGGAGGGCAAAGATTAGCTATGGTCCAATACACAAGAGGTGTTTGTGCATATACTTATGTAGCAGACTTCTTTCCTAAGGGCAACTTCAGTAGAACATTATTTGAAAACCTAAGTTTACCCACAGAGATATTAAAAGTCACTGAGTAAATAGCACATGTAATAGTGGCCCACCTTCTGTTCCAAGGAAGGCATTCCTCTGTTTAGTATATACTGTAACAGCAAGTTGCTATCAAGCCCAATCTTATTTAGTGACAGATTGTTGCAGTAGACAAATCTAATACAGCCCATCCTTGGTCTTTCAGCAGGCACCAGAATGAATGTTTTGGTTGAGTATTCTACATATTTACCATGAAAACATGGAGGGTTTAGCAGCATTAAAAATTTTGAGCACAATTCAAATCACTTGATACAGTTTAAGATTCAACAATCATGTACTTAAATTCTCTTTCTGTTAATTCCAGTATATCTTTGGTAGTTCAGAAGGGTTTCTAGGTCTTACAGGTAGTCTGAAGGTCACTTATAGAAACACTAATCCTTACCAGATTGTGTGTCCACACATAGTGATACTAGCAGCTTTGAATCCTTGGTGGCTAAATAATATAATTTCTTATAAGCTGATACTCTAGAACATTATGGAGAAAATGGTGATAGGGTATTGGAAAAACTTGAAGAAGAACCTGCCAACAGGCGTACAGCTTTGAAAAAGGAGAGTGTTTCTTGTGTTGGACATGAAGGATGTAGAACTGTGTGTTCTCCTTAGAATCCCCAAAGAAGATAGTGATTCAGCCCTATGTCAGAGTGGATACATTCTCTAGCTCTATTTATTACCTTGATTTCCTTCAGTTTCCTTATCGTAGCTGCGTACTCCAAGATTAGAGTACTTCATCTTCCTTGGATTCTGTTTCCTTAGGGTCCCAGTCTCAAGAGTTATGAAACCCAGAATTTTGTGAATGGAGAAATTAAGTTAGGAAACCATTAGTACGAATTCAAAGGGAAAGGAGACATTGCAATATCCAGGGTGTTATGAAAAACTCAGAAAACAGAGACAAAATATATTCTACTTTTAAAACTATTTCATTTGTGTTTTATTTCCAAGATGATAGATTACAGGCATTGCTAACATATCTCTCCCACTTAGAAGGACAAAACAGTGTCTAGAGATTCACACTGTGAACTTTTTTCAAAAAGTGTCACAGGAACTTAACAGGAAAACCAAAGGAATCTACAGATCCTTTGAAGGAAGTAGGAGGCTGCAACCTACACAGTGAGTTAGGCAAAAGGCTGTGAGTCCTCAGAGTATGAGGGGAGAGGCACTGCCTCTGAGACACACGCTCCCACTGAGGATCTTAAAAGTCCAAGCCACAGGAAAGGCCTTAATGCTCTTCAGCACAGTAATAGACTTATGAACTATCTTGGAATATAAGTAGAAACAGTGGCAGGAAGACCCTTGCATGCACTCCCAGTTTCCAGCATGGACTGAGGGAAACCATTCCTTACTGTTTCTCATAGGGAACCCTGTGAAGGACAGCCAAATAGTTTAAGCAGTGGTCATGGGTTGAAAGCAGCTCCCAAGTAGGTTTTATGATATAATCTTGGGTGGGGATGATAAACTCCTTTGGCCAGGGCCGGGTGAGAGAGAATGAAAAGCAGGCTGCCTCTGTGAATACAGGAGCCATAAGTGCAGGAGTCAGGCACCTGGCTTTGTAGTGAACAGGGAAAGCCATGGCCTGAAGGCTGTGGTTGCTATGCTGTGGAGAAGGTTATGACTCAGAGCAGTTGTGAGTTCTGAGTGCAAGATGTCTGGAACTTAGCCCACTCCTACTAGTGGAACACTGCAGGAGTGGATGTAATTTTCCAAGTGTGTGGAATTTGTGTGCAGCTTACCACTGCTACTCCCTATTCCCTGTGTGAACTCTTCTGCACAGCAGAGGCAGCAACACTCCCTTCTGGAACATCAACTGAGTGACCTGAGAACTGCTTCCACCACCTGACATCCACAAGGGCTACTGCTTACCCTGCACATGGAGACTCAGAGCACAGACATACCTGACCAAGCCCCTACCTAATTTTGCCCTGTCTCTGCCCTGGTAGCTTAACATAAAGGACAGAAACTCTTAGGAGCTATATGAGAGAACTACATAAGGCCCTGCTCATTGTCCGAGAAACCAGAGTGACCACCCTGGGCAACATAAGGCAAGCAAAATTCCCACTACTACTACTGCAGCCAATGCTCTTTTGCAAGTACCACCTCCTGGCTGGAGGCCAACCAACACAGTCCATTACAACATCTCCTGGTAGAATAATACTGCTCCCGGGAAGGAGAAAACGGCTACACAGTCTCAGCTATCACCACTTCCTGTATCACTGGCTAATCAGAAGCTCCTGAGTCTGTCCACATGACCAGTTTATTACTACTATAACTGGCCATCATGAAAGCCAACACACTAAGGGTTTCAATAACTAAGTAATCTCAGAGTCCACATTACTCCCCTGCCACTCTCATTAGAGCTGGTGCTGCTACCCATTACTGGAAGACGTGAGGACAGATCGTATCACTGGATCCACTGCAGACATTTTCCAGCACCACCTTGAAGTATGGAAACTTCACTGGGCAGCTAGTCCCAAAGGAGCAACAACATTCACAATAGTCTTGCTCCCAGAGACTCCCACTCTTAGGAAAAGTGGGAGTGTGCCACATCAAAAGAACACCCCATGGGACAAAAGAATCTGAACGGCGGGCCTTGAGCACTAGATCTTTCCGCTGGTGGGAAGTATCTTTCCGTAGAGTCATAATAATTGCAGTGCTGGGCTCAGCAAGGAAAGATTTCAGGTCTAACTCAATAGTCAGACAACTCTGGTGCACATGAAGGGTCTTGGAGGAGACATGCTTTCCACCTTGTCCAACACTGCAAGCACATTTGGGGCTTCTCCCATGAAAGCTTGGCATGGGTGCAACTATAGACAGCTTTTCTGGAACACATCAGGGTAACTGCATCCCTTCACGAGGAACATCCTCCAAGTTCAGGCTCGAATGAGAGACAGAGTCATAACTCCTCTCTACTTGAAACATCAACATTCATGCAGATGAAAAGAGGTAACTGTCTGATCTGAATAGCTGGAGCACTAGGACCAGAATGTGTCTGACTAGTGGGTGACTTTCCTGTTTACCTGGCAGAGGAACTGAGGTGACTCCAACCTTTGCCCCTAATAAGACCTCACTGTGACTCACTGAGAGCTTTTCCAGCCACTTCTGTCAAGGCTACGACCTCTGCCCACAATTGGGTATTGCACTTACCCACTAGCTTTAGCCACAACCAATTTCTAACCAGGGACACCTACCCTACTGGCCTGAAGCCTGAATCATCAAATCATTAAATGAAATACTGGGGAAATATAAATAAATAAATTAATTAATAGTGCACATCACAGGGGAATGAGACATGCTTAAAGAGCCCTTTACCATCCCAACCCCATATGAAGCAGTAAACTTGCTCACGCAATGAGCACATTGCTACAACAACCAGAATATTATTTCTAAGGACTCTGTTCTGTTCCATTGGTCTATATCTCTGTTTTGATACCAGTACCATGCTGTTTTGGTTACTGTAGCCTTGTAGTATAGTTTGAAGTCAGGTAGCGTGATGCCTCCAGCTTTGTTCTTTTGACTTAGGATTGTCTTGGCAATGTGGGCTCTTTTTTGGTTCCATATGAACTTTAAAGCAGTTTTTTCCTATTCTGTGAAGAAACTCATTGGTAGCTTGATGGGGATGGCATTGAATCTATAAATAACCTTGGGCAGTATGGCCATTTTCACGATATTGATTCTTCCTATCCATGAGCATGGTATGTTCTTCCATTTGTTTGTGTCCTCTTTGATTTCACTGAGCAGTGGTTTGTAGTTCTCCTTGAAGAGGTCCCTTACATCCCTTGTAAGTTGGATTCCTAGGTATTTTATTCTCTTTGAAATAATTGTGAATGGAAGTTCCTTCATGATTTGGCTCTCTGTTTGTCTGTTACTGGTGTATAAGAATGCTTGTGATTTTTGCACATTAATTTTGTATCCTGAGACTTTGCTGAAGCTACTTATCAGCTCATCATCACTGGCCATCAGAGAAATGCAAATCAAAACCACAATGAGATACCATCTCACACCAGTTAGAATGGCAATCATTAAAAAGTCAGGAAACAACAGGTGTTGGAAAGGATATGGAGAAATAGGAACACTTTTACACTGTTGGTGGGATTGTAAACTAGTTCAACCATTATGGAAAACAGTATGGCAATTCCTCAAGGATCTAGAACTAGATGTACCATATGACCCAGCCATCCCACTACTGGGTATATACCCAAAGGATTATAAATCATGCTGCTATAAAGACACATGCACACGTATGTTTATTGCGGCACTATTCACAATAGCAAAGACTTGGAATCAACCCAAATGTCCATCTGTGACAGACTGGATTAAGAAAATGTGGCACATATACACCATGGAATACTATGCAGCCATAAAAAAGGATGAGTTTGCCTCCTTTGTAGGGACATGGATGCAGCTGGAAACCATCATTCTTAGCAAACTATCACAAGAACAGAAGACCAAACACCGCATGTTCTCACTCATAGGTGGGAACTGAACAATGAGATCACTTGGACTCGGGAAGGGGAACATCACACACCGGGGCCTATCATGGGGAGGGGGGAGGGGGGAGGGATTGCATTGGGAGTTATACCTGATATAAATGACGAATTGATGGGTGCTGACGAGTTGATGGGTGCAGCACACCGACATGGCACAAGTATACATATGTAACAAACCTGCACGTTATGCACATGTACCCTAGAACTTCAAATATAATTTAAAAAAAAATTAAAAATAAATAAATAAATAAATAAATAAAAAGAAAGCACCAAGAATTCTAAAGCTATTCCAAACAATTAAAAAGGAGAGACTCCTCCCTAACTCATTTTATGAGGCTAGTATCATCTTTATATCAAATCCTGCAGATACACAACAAAGAAAGAAAACATTACACCAATATCCCTGATGAACATTGATGTGAAAATCCTCAATCAAATATTGGTAAACTGAATCCAGCAGCACATCAAAATGCTTATCCACCACAATCATGTCAGCTTCTTCTTTGGGATTCAAGGCTGGTTCAACATACGCAAATCAGTAAATGTAATACATTACATAAACAGAACAAATGATAAAAACCACATGATTATCTCAGTAGATACAGAACTGAATTAAGCTATAAGATAGCTTAATTATAGATACAGAAAAAGCCTTTGATAAAATTCAACATCCCTTCATGTTAAAATCTCTCAATAAACTAGATATTGATGAAACATACCTCAAAATAATAAGAGCTATTTATGACTAACTGACAGTGAATGTCATACTGAATGGACAAAAGCTGGAAGCATTCGCTTTGAAAACCAGCACAAGACAAGGTTGCCCTCTCTCACCACTCCTATTCAACTTAGTATTGGAAGTTCTGGCCAAGGCAATTAGGCAAGATAAAAAAATAAAGAGTACTCAGATACTAAGAGAGAAAGTCAAATTGTCTCTGTTTGCAGATGACGTGATTCTATATTTAGAAAACCACCTCATCTCAGCCTCAAGCTCTTTAAGCTGATAAGCAACTTCAGCAAAGTCTCAGGATATGAAATCCCTGTACAAAAATCACAAGCATTCTTACACACCAACAATAGGCAAGCAGAAAGCAAAATCATAAATGAACTTTAATTCACAATTGCTACAAAAAGAATACAATACCCAGAAACACAGCTAACAAAGGATGTGAAGAACCTCTTCAAAGAGAACTATAATCCACTGCTCAAGAAAATAAAAGAGGACACAAACAAATGAAAAAAATAATCCAATCCTCATGGAAAGGAAGAATTAGTATCGTGAAAATGGCCATACTGCCCAAAGTAATTTGTAGATTCAATGCGATTCCCATCAAACTACCATCGACATTCTTCATAGAATTATAAAAAAAAAAACTACTTTAAATTCATATGGAATGAAAATAAAGAGCACATATAACCAAGATAATCTTAAGGAAAAAAAAAACCTGGAGACATTATGCTACCTGACTTCAAAATATACTACAAGTCTACAGTAACCAAAACAGCATGGTACTGGTCCCAAAACAGACATACAGACCAATAGAACAGAACAGAGATGTCAGAAATAACACCACACATCTACAACCATCTGATCTTCAACAAACCTGACAAAAACAAGCAATGGGGAAAGGAGTCTCTCTTTAATAAATGGTTCTGGAAAAACTGGCTAGCCATATGCAGAAAACTGAACGTGGACCCCTTCCTTACACCTTAAACAAAAATTAATTTAAGGTGGATTAAAGACTAAAATGTAAAACTCAAAACCATAAAAACCCTAGAATAAAACTTAGGCAATGCCATTGAGGACATAGGCTTAGGCAAAGATTCATGACGAAAATGCCAAAAGCAATTGCAACAAAAGCTAAAATTGACAAATGGGATCTAATTATGCTGAAGAGCTTCTGCACAGCAAAAGAAACTATCATCAGAGTGAAAGGCAACCTATAGAATGGGAGAAAATTTTTGCAATCTATTTATCTGACAAAAGTCTAATATCCAGAATTTGCAAGAAACTTAAACAAATCTACAAAAAACAAAACAAAACAAAAAGACTCCATCGAAAAGGGGGCCAAGGATATGAACAGACACTTCTCAAAAGAAGACATTTATGCAGCTAACAGACTTTTTGAAGAAAGCTCAACATCACTGATCATTAGAAAAATACAAATCAGGGCACCCAAGATGGCCAAATAGGAACAGCTCCAGCCTCAAGCTCACAGTGTGAGTGACACAGAAGACAGGTGATTTCTGCGTTTTCAATTGAGGTACTGGGTTCATCTCACTGGGGTGTGTCGGACAGTTGATGCTGGTCCACAAGTGCAGCCCAACCAGCAAGAGCTGAAAAAGGGCGAGGCATCGCCTCACGTGGGAAGCACAAGAGGGAAGGGAATTCCTTTTCCTAGACAACGGAAACTGAGACACACAACACCTGGAAAATCAGGTAACTCCCACCCTAATACTGTGCTTTACTCTCAATAAATTTGGTATTGATGGAACGTATCTCAAAATAATAAGAGCTATTTATGACAAACCCACAGCCAATATCATGCTGAATGGGCAAAAACTGGAAGCATTCCCTTTGAAAACTGGCACAAGACAGGGATGCCCTCTCTCACCTCTCCTATTCAACATAGTGTTGGAAGTTCTAGCTAGGGCAATCAGGCAAGAGAAAGAAATCAAAGTTATTCAGTTAGGAAAAGAAGAAATCACATTGTCCCTGTTTGCAGATGACATTATTGTATATTTAGAAAATCCCATTGTCTCAGCCCAAAATCTCCTTAAGCTGATAAGCAACTTCAGCAAAGTCTCAGGATACAAAATTAATGTGCAAAAATCACAAGCATTCTTATACACCAGTAACAGACAAACAGAGAGCCAAATCATGAATGAACTCCCATTCACAATAGCTTCAAAAGAATAAAATACCTAGGAATCCAACTTACAAAGGATATAAAGGAACTCTTCAAGGAGAACTACAAACCACTGCTCAGTGAAATCAAAGAGGACACAAATAAATGGAAGAACATACCATGCTCATGGATAGGAAAAATCAATATCGTGAAAATGGCCATACTGCCCAAGGTAATTTATAGATTCAATGCCATCCCCATTAAGCTACCAATAACTTTCTTCACAGAATAGGAAAAAACTGCTTTAAAGTTCACATGGAACCAAAAAAGACCCCACATTGCAAAGACAATCCTAAGCCAAAAGAACAAAGCTGGAGGCATCATGCTACCTGACTTCAAACTATACTACAAATCTACAGTAACCGAAACAGCATGGTACTGGTACCAAAACAGAGATATAGACCAATGGAACAGAACAGAGGCCTCAGAAATAATACCACACATCTACAGCCATCTGATCTTTGACAAACCTGACAAAAACAAGAAATGTGGAAAAGATTCCCTATTTAATAAATGGTGCTGGGAAAATTGGCTAGCCATAAGTAGAAAGCTGAAACTGGATTCTTTCCTTACTCCTTATACGAAAATTTATTCAAGATGGATTAGAGACTTAAATGTTAGACCTAAAACCACAAAAACCCTAGAAGAAAACCTAGGGAATACCATTCAGGACATAGGCATGGGCAAAGACTTCATGTCTAAAACACCAAAAGCAACAGCAACAAAAGCCAAAATTGACAAATGGGAGCTAATTAAACTAAAGAGCTTCTACACAGCAAAAGAAACTACCATCAGAGTGAACAGGCAACCTACAGAATGGGAGAAAATTTTTGCAATCTACTCATCTGACAAAGGGCTAATATCCAGAACCTACAAAGAACTCAAACAAATTTACAAGAAAAAGGCAAACAACCCCATCAAAAAGTGGGCAAAGGATATGAACAGACACTTCTCAAAAGAAGACATTCATATAACCAACAGTCACATGAAAAAATGCTCATCATCACTGGCCATCAGAGAGATGCAAATCAAAACCACAATGAGATACCATCTCACACCAGTTAGAAATGCAATCATTAAAAAATCAGGAAACAACAGGTGCTGTACAGGATGTGGAGAAATAGGAACACTTTTACACTGTTGGTGGGACTATAAACTAGTTCAACCATTGTGGAACACAGTATGACGATTCCTCAAGGATCTAGAACTAGAAATACCATTTGACCCAGCCATCCCATTACTGGGCATATATACCCAAAGGATTATAAATCATGCTGCTATAAAGATACATGCACACGTATGTTTATCACAGCACTATTCACAATAGCAAAGATTTGGAATCAACTCAAATGTCCATCAGTGACAGACTGGATTAAGAAAATGTGGCACATATACACCATGGAATACTATGCAGCCATAAAAAAGGATGAGTTTGTGTCCTTTGTAGGGACATGGATGCAGCTGGTAACCATCATTCTCAGCAAACTATCACAAGAACAGAAAACCAAACACCGCATGTTCTCACTCACAGGTGGAATTGAACAATGAGATCACTTGGACACAGGAAGGGGAACATCACACACCGGGTCCTATTGTGTGGAGGGGACGGGGGGAGGGATAGCATTAGGAGATATACTTCATGTAAATGATGAGTTAATGGGTACAGTACACCAACATAGCACATGTATACATATGTAACAAACCTGCACGTTGTGCACATTTACCCTAGAACTTAAAGTATAATAATAAAAAGAAATTTTTTTAAATTAAAATTTAAAAAAAAAGAAAAACACGAATCAAAACCACAATGAGATACAATCTCACGCCAGTCAGAATGGTGATTCCTAAAATGTCAGGAAACAATAGATGCTGGCAAGGCTGTGGAGAAATAGGAATGCTTTCATACTGTTGATGGGAATGTAAATTAGTTCAACCATTGTGGAAGACGATTCTTCTAAGATCTAGAACCAGAAATACCATTTGACCCAGCAATCCCATTACTGGTTATATACCAAAATTAGTATAAATTATTCTAATATAAAGACACATGCACATGTATGTTTATTGCAGCACTATTTACAATAGAAAAGACATGGGAGCAACCTAAATGCCCACCATTGTTAGACTGGATAAAGAAAATGTTGTCCATATACACTATGCAATGCTATGCAGCCATAAAAAGAATGAGATAATATCCTTTGCAGGGACATGGATGAAGCTGGAAGCCATCATCCTCAGCAAACTAGCACAGGAACAGAAAACTAAATACTGCATATTCTCACTCACAAGTAAGAGTTGAACAATGAAAACACATGGATAGAGGTAGGGGAGCAACACACACTGGGGCCTGTCAGGTTTTAAGGAGCTAAGGGAGGGAGAGTATTAGGACAAATAGCAAATGCATATGAGGCTTATAACATAGATGATGGGTTGACAGATGCAGCAAACCACCATGAAATATGTATACCTATGTAAAACCTGCATATTCTGCACACGTATCCTGGAACTTGAAGTAAATTTAAAAAATAGAAAAAAAAGAATCAATCCAATAAGAAGGCATTACAATCCTAAATTTGTGTGCACCTAATAGTGGAGCTCACAGATTCATAAAACAATTACTACTAGACCTAAGAAGTGAGATAGAAAGCAACACAATAATAGTGGGAATCTTCAATACACTACTGGCAGCACTAGACAGATCAATACACTACTGACAGATCTTCAAGACAGATAGTCAACAAAGAATCAATGGACTTAAATGACGTGCTAGAACAAATGGGCTTAACAGATATTTATAGAACATTTTACCCAAGAACTGCAGAATATACATTCTTCTCATCAGCACATGGAGCATTCTCCAAGATAGACCACACAATAGGCAACAAAACAAGTCTCAATAAATTTTACAAAATTAAAATTGTATCAATATCTTATCAGACCACAGCAGAATAATATTAGAAGTCAACACTAAAAAGAACATTCAAAGCTGTGCAAATGTATGGAAATCAAATAATTGGTTCCTGAATGACATCTAGCTTAACAACGAAATCCAGATGGAAATTTAAAAGTTCTTCAAATTCAATTATAGTGACACAAGTTATCAAAACCTCTGGGATACAGCAAAAGCACTGCTAAAAGGAAAGTTTATAGTGCAAAAAGCCTACATCAAAAAGTCTGAAAGAGCACAAATTGAAAACCTAATGTCATACCTCAAGGAACTAGAGAAACAAAAACAAAAAAATGTACAACTAACAGAAGAAAAGAAATAACAGGTCAGAGCAGAACTAAAGGAAATTTAAATTAGAAAATTACATGAGATCAATGAAATAAAAATCTGGTTTAAAAAAAGCTAAATAAAATAGACCATTAGCTAGACTAACCAAATAAAGTAGAGAGAAGGCCCAGTGTAGTGTCTCACACCTGTAATCCCAGCACTTTGGGAGGCCAAAGGTGGCAGATCACTTGAACTTAGGAGTTTGAGACCAGCATGGGCAACATGGCAAAACCTCGTCTCTACAAAAAAATAAAAAAATTAACCACGTATGGTAGGTTTGTGCCAGCAGCCCCAGCTACATGGGAGGCTAAAGTGGAAGGATTGCTTGAGCCTGGGAAGTCAAGGCTGCAGTGAGCTGAGATTGGGCCCTGCACTCCAGCCTGGGTGACCAAGCAAGAACCTTCTCAAAGAAAAAAAAAAAAGAACAAAGAAGATCCAAATAGCCTCAGTTGGAAATGAAACTGGAGACATTACAACTGACACCACAGAAATACAAAACATCATTCAAGACTACTAGGAACACCTTTATGTGTACAAACTAGATACACTAGAGGAAATGGATACATTCCTCGTAACACATAACCTTCCTAGATTAAATCAGGAATACATAGAAACCCTGAACACACCAATAACAAGCAGCAAGATTGAATCAGTAATTTAAAAATTGCAAACAAATAAAAAACCCAGGACCAGATGGATTCACAGATGAATTCTACTAGACATTGAAAGAAGGATTGGTACTAATCCTACTGAAACTATTCAAAGATTGAGAAAGAGGGACTCCTCCCTACATCATTATATGAAGCTAGTATCACCCTGATACTAAAACCAGGAAAGGGCACAACAAACTACAGACCAATTTCCCTGATGAACATAGATGCAAAAATCTTCAACAAAATACTAGCTAACTGAATCCAACAGCACATCAAAAAGATAATACATCATGATCAAGTCAGTTTCAACCAAAGGATGCAGAGATAGTTTAACATACATAATTCAATCAATGTGATGCACCACATAAGCAGAATTTAAAAAAAATTATTATCTCAGTAGATGCAGAAAAAGCATTCAACAAAATCTGGAATTCCTTTATGATAAAAACTCTCAAACTAGGCATAAAAGTTACTTACCTCAAATTAATAAAAACTGTATGTAGCAAACCCACAGCCAATATGATACTGAATGGGGAAAAGTTGAAAGCATTCCCCTGAAAACAGAAAAAAGACAAGGGTGCTTGCTTTCACCACTCCTATTCAACTTAGTTCTGGAAGTCCTAGCCAGAGAAATAAGCAAGAGAAAGAAATAAAGGGCATCCAAATTGAAAAGAGAAAGTCAAATTATTGCTGTTTGCAGATGCTATGATCATATTCCTTGAAAATCCTAAAGACTCCTCCAAAAGACTCCTGAACTTTATAAACAAATTCAGTAAAGTCTCAGGTTACAAATCAGTGTACACAAATCAGCAGCACTGGTATACACTAACAACAACCAAACTGAGAATCAAATCAAGAACTCATTTCTTTTACAAGAAATGCAAAAAAGGGAAAATATCTAGGAATATACCTAGGAATCTCACCAAGGAGGTGAAAGATCTCTACAAGGAAAACTCCAATAAACTGCAGAGGGAAATCATACATGACACAAACAAATGGAAACACATTCCATGCTTATGGATTGAAAGAATCAATATGCAAACATGACCATACTGCCCAAAACAATCTACAGATTTAATGCAATTCCCATCAAAATATCAACATCATATTTCACAGAATTAGAAAAAAAATCCTTGAATTCATATGTAATAAAAAAAGAGCCTGAAGAGCCAAAGCAATCCTCAGCAAAGTGACAAATCAAAAGGCATCACATTACCTAACCTCAAATTCCATTACAAGACTGTAGCTATCAAAACAGCGTGGTAGTAGTATAAAAGTAGACACATAGACCAATAGAACAGAATAAAGAACCCAGAAATAAAGCCAGGTACATACACCCAACTGATTTTCAACAAAGCATACAAAAATATTAACTTATTTAATAAATTATGCTGGGAAAACTGGCAAGCCACTTGTAGAAAAATAAAACTAGATCCCTGTCTCCCACTTTAAACAAAAATCAACTTGAGATGGATTAAGACTTATATATAGGACATGAAACTATAAAATTTTAGAAGACAACGTTGGAAAAACTTCTAGACATTGGCCTAGGCAAAAAATTCATGACTAAAACCCCAAAAGCAAATGCAACAAGACCAAAAATAAATAAATGGGACCTAATTAAAGTAAAAAGCTTCTTCACAGCAAAAATAATAGCAATAATAATCAGTAAACAGACAAACTACAATGTGGAAGGAAATATTTGCAAACTATTCATCTAACAAAGGGCTAGTATCTAGAATCTACAAAGAACTCAAACTTATTAGCAAATAATAATAACAGTAATAATCCCATCAAAACATGGGCAAAGCATGGTAGTGGTAATAAAAATAGGCACACAGACCAATGGAACAGAATACAGGATACAGAAATAAAGCCAAATACTTACAGTCAAGTGATTTTTTGCTTCAAGTGATTTTGTTTGCTTCAACAAAGCAAACAAAAACATAAACTGGGGAAAGGACACTCTACTCAACAAATGGCGCTGGGGTAATTGGCAAACCATATATACAAGAATGAAACTGAATCCTCATCTCTCACCTTACACAAAAATCAACTCAAGATGGGTCAAAGACTTAAATCCAGGATCTGAAACCATAAAAATTCTAGAAGATAACATCAGAAAAACCCTTGTAGACACTGTCTTAGGCAAATACTTCATGACCAAGAACCCAAAGCAATTGCAACAAAAACAAAGATAAATAGATAGAATTTAATTAAACTAAAAAGTTTTGCACAGCAAAAGAAATAGTCAGCAGAGTTAACAGACAACCCACAGAGTAGGAGAAAATCTTTGCAAACTATGCAACCAACAAATAACTAATATCCAGGATCTACAAGGAACTCAAATCAGCAAGAAAAAAAATAAACAATCCCATCAAAAAGTGGGCTAAGGACATGAATAGACAATTCTCAAAAGAAGATATACAGATGGCCAACAAACATATTAAAACAATGCTCAACATCACTAATGATCAGTGAAATAGAAATCAAAACCTCAATGAGATACCACCTTACGCCTGCAAGAATGGCCATAATAAAAAAAATCAAAAAATAATAATGTTGGCATGGATATGGTGAAAAAGAAACACTTTTACACTGTTGGTGGAAATGTAAACTAGTACACCCACAATGGAGAATGGTGTGGAAATTCCTTAAAGAACTAAAAGTAGATCTATCATTTGATTCAGCAATTCCACTACTGGGTACCTACCCAGAGGAAAAGAAGTCTTTATACGAAAAAGACACTTGCACACGCATGTTTGTGGCCGCACAATTCACAATTGCAACAATATGAAACCAGTCCAAATTCCAATCAATCAATGACTGGATAAATACAATGTGATATATATATATATTTCATGGTATACCATGTGATATATATGTGAGATATCTATATATAGATATGTATGTAACCTGTCCATAGTCACACAGCTATATATCTATATATAGATATCTCACATATATATCACATGGTATACCATGAAATACTATTCAGCCATAAAATGGAATGAAATAATGGCAGTAGCAGCAACCTGGATGGAATTGGAGACCATTATTCTAAGTGAAATATGGAATGGAAAACCAAACACTGAATGTTCTCACTCATAAGTGGGAGCTAAGCTACGAGGATGCAAAAGCATAAGAATGTTACAATGAGCTTTGGGGATTCGGGGGAAGGGTGGGAGGGGCGTGAAGGATAAAAGACTATGTATTGGGTACAATGCACTCTGCTCACATGATGGATGCATCAGAATCTCAGAACTCACCACTAAAGAACTTATCCATGTAACCAAACACCACTTGTCCCACAAAAACCTATTGAAATAAAAAATAAAAATTTTAAAAAGCAATTAAGAAGAAAGTGGACAAAAGCCATGAATAGACAATTCTCAAAAGAAGATACGCAAATGGCCAACAAACGTAAGAAAAAAATGCTTATCATTAGTAATGATTGGGGAAATGCAAATCAAAACCACAATGGGATACGACCTTACTCCTGCAAGAATGCCCATAACCAATAAATAGAAAAATAGTAGATGTTGTTGGGAATGTGGTGGAAAGGGAATGTTTTACACTGCTGGATAGGACGTAAATTAGTACAACTTCTACGAAAAACAGTATGGATATTTCTTAAAGAGGTAAAAGTAGTTCTATTATTCAATCTAGAAATCCCACTACTGGATATCTACCCAAAGGAAAATAAGTTATTATACAAAGAAGACATTTGTACATGTATGTCTATAGCAGCACAGTTCATCATTTTAACAATGTGGAACCAAACTAAATGCCCATAAACTAATAAGTAGATAAAGAAAATGTGGAATACTACTCAGCCATAAAAAGGAACAAAATCATGTATCTTGCAGCAACTTGGATGGACTTGAAAGCTATTATTCTAAATGAAGTAACAGGAGTGAAAATCTAAAACCATATGTTCTCACTTTTAAATGGGAGTTAAGCTATCGAACACAAAGGCATAATAATGATATAATGGACTTTAGAGACCCAGAAGGAGGAGGGTAAGAATGGGACTCTGGAAAAAAACTACCAGTTAGGTACAATGTACACTTCTCGGGTGATGGGTGCACTAAAATCCCAGAATTCACCACTCCATAATTCATTCATGCAACAACAACAAAAAAACACTTGTACCCCAAAAGCTATTAAAATACAAATATTTTAAAATTTAAAAAATAAGTTATTTCAAAGTCCAGCCAGATTTAAGGCAAGAATTAACATTTAGTTAGATTGGATCCTCCTATTTATTATTATTTCTATTCATAATATATTCATAAAATTATTCCTGTTTTATAAAAGAGAAAACAGAATGATGTATTGAGAAATAAGCTAAAGTATGTAACCTGCTCATAGTCACACAGCTAATGAATTTTTGAAACAGTGTTTAAATTTAGATTTGTCTGATTTCAAAACCACTTTCTTCATACTATTCCACACACTCTCACCTTCACATTGGCAATAACTCGGGAAGGTAAAAAGTAAAACAATAATATGAACAGCTAACATCTTGAAAGCTGTCTGCCAGGTAGTGAACTAAGCACTTCCCATGCATTATTTCAACTTAACTAATTTTAAAGTTTTAGAAACCAAGATCCAGAGGTCTTAAGTAATATGTTCAAGGTCCCATAGTAAGTGAGTAACCAGGATTTGAACTTAGGCTGTGTGATTCCAGGGTCTACTTTTTAAAACTTTATGACATATTCAAACAGAAGAGTATTGTAAATATATTAGCTCGATTTTGGTATTCAAAGTCAGGATGCCCCTAGACCTTCATTCAACTAGGATGTAAATGCCCAATTAGGAAGTTGTGTTCATACTTTAAATTTATTGTACTGGTTTTGTTCCTAACACTCCATGAGAAGATACTCCAATGCCCATCAAAGGGGGTAGAGAGGGTTTTGTTCATGGATAATGCCATTTGGCAGAAGGATATCTCCTGCAGCATGCGGTGCCTGTTTTGAAGGAGCAACATCTGGCTCAGAGCCCAAGGTAATATTCTGGACTCAATTATATAAATTTATGCCACACGGCCCTAGATTAACTCACCAACATCATCTGAACTGGTTCATTTTCTGTAATCTTCCCTAGCATGGCCTTTTTGTTGTCTCACAGAGCTCCTACATAACTAATCAGTTCCATATCCTTTCCTCTCTTTGATTCTTCAAGGGAAAAAAAACACAGCAGTAAGTTGCATGTATTTGTTCCCAAGCTTGTGACATATCTGAAGGACTTCAAGTACTGTTCAGTTCTCTAGAAATCCAATTCACATACATAAAAATAAGATACAAAAGATCAGATCCCTTGATATATTAATCGAGTAGTTTTACCTGTAATTATGCTTGCTGTAGAAAGGTCAGGGTTTGAAATGGTACAATAGATTGACCAATCCTCCACTCATACACTACTCATTTATAAGGTTTGTGTCAGAGAGAAATAAAGGTCTGATAGCTGTGTTCTCAGTGTCCTACGTTCCACCTGACCTTGCCATTAAGGAATTATTCCTCAGGGGATACCCCTGCATCTGAGGCATGTCTAAATCAGGTACAAGGTGATGAGGTCAATAGCTCTCTACATGCAGAAGTGGATAAATTATGGCTTTTGGGACAAAACCAACCTGCTGTTTATTTTTGTAAATAACATTTTATTGCAACACAGCCACACCTATCACTTTATATATTAACTGTAGCTGCTTTTCCATTGCAACAGCAAAATTTAGTAGCTTAAATAAGAATGCATATCCTGAAAAAATTGAACATGCTTACTATCTGGCTATTTACAAAAAAAAAAAAAAAATGTCAATACCTGGTCTACAGCAATAACTGTCTTGGAGTCTACAAATGAACACAACATTAACCAATATAAACAAATGTTCATCAGATGCCTTCTGTTCTCCTCCACCCTTCTGTTGCTCTCTCTCCCTCTTCACTGAAGAACCCAAAAAGAAGACATCCCATAAAATGTAATGTGGAGTTTTTAATCTACAACCATCTGATTTTTGATAAACCTGACAAAAACAAGCAATGGGGAAAGGATTCTCTATTTAATAAATGGTGTTGGGAAAACTGGCTAGATATATGCAGAAAACTGAAACTAGACCCCTCCCTTGTACCTTATGCAAAAATTAACTCAAGATGGATTAAAGACTTAAACATAAGACCTAAAACCATAAAAACCCTAGAAGAAAACCTAGGCAATACCATTCAGGACATAAGCATGGGCAAAGACTTCATGACCAAAACACCAAAATCAAAGGCAACAAAAGCCAAAATTGACAAATGGGATCTAATTAAACTAAAGAGCTTCTGCACAGCAGAAGAAACTATCATCCGAGTGAACAATCTACAGAATGGCAGAAAATTTTTGCAATCTATCCATCTGACAAAGGGCTAGTATCTAGAATCTACAAAGAACCTAAACAAATTTACAAGAAAAAAAACAACCCCATCAAAAAGTGGGTGAAGGATATAAACAGACACTTCTCAAAAGAAGACATTTACGCAGCCAACAAACACATGAAAAAAAAGCTCATCATCACTGGTCATTAAAGAAATGCAAATCAAAACCACAATGAGATACCATCTCATGCCAGTTAGAATGGCAATCATTAAAAAGTCAGGAAACAACAGATGCTGGAGAGGATGTAGAGAAATAGGAATGCTTTTACACTGTTGGTGGGAGTGTAAATTAGTTCAACAATTGTGGAAGACAGTGTGGCAATTCTTCAAGGATCTAGAATTAGAACTACCATTTGACCCAGCAATCCCATTACTGGGTATATACCCAAAGGATTATAAATCATTCTACTGTAAAGACACATGCACACGTATATTTATTGCGGCACTATTCACAATAGCAAAGACTTGGAACCAACCCAAATGCCCACGAATGATAGACTGGATAAAGAAAATATGGCACATATGCACCATGGAATATATTATGCAGCTGTAAAAAAAGGATGAGTTCATGTTCTTTGCAGGGTCATGGATGAAGCTGGAAACCATCATTCTCAACAAACTAATACAAGAACAGAAAACCAAGCACCACATGTTTTCACTCATAAGTAAGGAGTTGAACAATGAGAGCACATGGACACAGGGAGGGGAACATTACACACCTGGGCCTGTTCGGGAGTTGGGGGCTAGGGGAGAGATAGCATTAGGAGAAATACCTAATGTAGGTGATGGGTTAATGGGTGCAGCAAACCACCATGGCACGTCTATACCTGTGTAACAAACCTGTACATTCTGTACATGTATCCCAGAACTTAAACTATAATTTTAAAAATTGTAATGTGGAGTTTTTTAAGGGGACATGTGATCTCAATAAGTGGAACAAAGAATGAAATGCTGGAAAAACTTCAAAATATTGAGTATTTAGTTAGTAGGGTTGAATTGAAAGAAGGAAAAACTTAGGGTTTCAAGCAGCATAAGGGCACTTAGGATATTGGGAGAGAGGATTATTTGGAGCATGACAGGCTTCTAGTGCCTATTTTAAAGTTTTACTAGAAACTTCATGACTCATACACAGCATATATGAAGTTAAAAAAAAAAAACCTCTTATTTGGACCATGTATTTCTTCATGCATGCATTGATTTTTTCAATATAGTTTTGAACCAGTCACTAGGTTAGGTGCTGAGAATACAACAGTGAATAATCAGTGCTGTTACTGTTTTAATGCTGGCTACAGATTAGTAGGAAAAACAGGAAATAGAAGAATCGTCACAAAACTATATAATTCTGATTAGCACCACACAGGAAAATAAAGGATGTTCTAAGAGTATATAATAAGAAATACTGATCAAGATTGGGAGCTTAAGGGTGGGTTATCAATAAAAACAATATTGATTAAAAACATTTACGCTAAGACCTGAAGGGTGGATAGCAGTTATATGAATATCACTTTCTCCAATCCCTATTCTTGTTTGATTAGAATAAGACTACTGTAGGTAGGAACTTGGCATCTTCAAGGATCTGAAAGAAAACAAGATTTCTTAGGAAGAGTGAAAGAATCATTACATTAAGTATGTAAACATAATCCAAATCACATTGGATTTTGCAAGCTCTAGATTTTTATTCCAATGATACAACTTGTAAGCCGTAGAGCATGATGGTTTTATTTATAGCTTTCTTCTAACACTCCAGAAAGAAGGTAAAGAATGGCCTGAAAAGAATGAGAGGCCAGAGTTTATATAGGCAGGAGACTTATGGGCTCTGGAAATGACTTCTGACTCTGCCCTTTCAATCAGGTGATTTTCTTCTCCACATTCTGTACTCTTTTGCCTACTTTTTCTTCTTCCTGGACTTCCTCTCTTCCTCTCTAAATTGTCCACTGGCTTTGGATTTCAGCTCTCAAGCTTATGCTATTCGTTTTACTGCTTAGCAACCAAATGGGCTCTGAAAGACTGGCCTGGAAAGCTAATACCACTTAAACTGTTGAAACATAAGTTGTATGCCAGGCTGTTTGTCTGCAAGAGTAAATACCTTCTGTTTGAAGGTTAGAGAACATTGTACTACAGGTCTTGGCTAAGCAGGTGCCCAATACTAGGTTATTGATAGGCAGTGGACTCTGCCTTGCCATATAAATGGAAAAATAACAGATAGGTTCAACTCAAGGACAAAAGATAAAGAGTGTGTGTGTGTGTGTGTGTGTGTGTGTGTGTGTGTACACCCCTTAGGCCTCCTCCTTCTTTCAACTGAATTATAACACTCAATCTCATGTCCATCAATTAATACCCACACCATGGGCTTTCTGACTTTATCCTCTCCTATTCTCCTTTTCTCCCTTTCTTATTTGTTGTTTGTTTCATAGCATTTCTCTTTTTAAGGAACAAGATGCTTTAACACTAACTAAATAATTTTGTTTTCAGCATGCAGATGGAAAAGGAATCTGTTTGGTACCAGGGTACTTCCAAGCTCGCTATGTATGGAACTACCTACTTGGACTATATGAAAGCCTGACCTGTGCAAACGTTTACAATTGCAGACCGAAACACCACAGCCTACTATGATTTTGTTAAAGTAGCCTGTAGGCCCCATATGTTATTGCTGCCCTTCACCAAAAGTGTAGCCTAGCTCTTGTGTCGCAGTAACCATAGCTTGAATGGTTGTGATGCAAATTTCCATTTAACATAGATTTCCAAGACTTTAGTGATGTCCTACTTGTTTCAAGAAATATACATCTATAAAACTTTCTTTTCCTTCCACCTGGGAACCAAGGAGTAGGGTGACAGTGAGCATTCTGTTAGGTCTAGGCCCTCCACAATTCTGTCCTGCAGTTTCTTACTTTACAAGATGTCTTTCCTCTTCTCTGCTTTCATGCTTGATGGTAAGTCCCATGGCCACAATGAGAAGGAAAATGAGTATACAAGCACAAAACAGCCTCTGCATTTTCCTGGAGCTTCTGAGGGATTTACAGTTGAGGTACTCAATTTCCAGGTGAGATATCCAGGTGCCTCTTAATGCAGCAGGGTCCCCAATTGCTCTGGGTAACTTGATATCTCTCTGTTCTTGCTCTACTTGTGTTCTGATCTAGCCTGAACCTGGAGCTGCTGCTGATTCCTCCTCTAGGTCCATGGCACTTCCATCACCCTTTTGGCAATGAAGTCTACACTACTCTTTTGTGTGAACATGCTTCTAAATTTTGGCCTTATTCCAGCTTGTTTCTTCCCTACCAGCTTCCCTTTGTGTTACATATCTTGAACAGTATCTCGCTTTGTTACTGTTCCACAGATACAGTTTCTTCTATTGAAGGTTAGTGTCTCCTTAAAGAGTAAGGCAGCATATCATAGCCACACACTCCTAGGTAATGACGCTGGTCCATAGGAAGATTAATGCCTAACATATGGGGTTTTATATATGAAACAAGCCAACCAAGTGAAAGTGTCTAGAAAGAAAATAGAGGGAAAAAATTATTTTTCATCCCTTATTTTGGGAACTGCTATGGGATTTCCATGTATGATCTAATTTAAATCTCATGAGAACATGATTAGAAAGCTACAATTAGCCCCATTTTAATGATAAAGACATGAGGTTAACAGAATCTAGAGGTAGCTCATCCAAGGTCCCAAGGCTATAAATGTGTCTGATACAATGTTCCATCTCTTAACCATTACATTGTACTGTTTCTGCACTTATTAAAAATAGGAAAATGAAGAAATACTTGAAAAGTAAAACCAGCCATTTTTACTTAAGAGAGTCATGTAATTACAAGTGTTCAAAAGAGGCAATTTTGAACACTTGGCCTTCTGTATATGGTGTACTGGCTGTGGATTATCAAACAATTGGTTAGATAAGACAAGAGTAAAACTTCCTCTCAACAACTAAGATTCTAATTATGCTGTATTTGGTAATGGTGATGTTTCACATGACAAATATTTATCCCTTTGCTGGATTGAGTAGTGCACAAGAAGCTAAATGGGGTTATAATAATCAGCTTTATCTGTGATAAGTCTAGATTTAAAAACTAGATTTGTTTCTAAAGCTAAAATTTGGCCTCCTACTCCCTCACTACAAACCAATTTTTGAGATAACTGGCTGCTAGTAAAAGGTAGACATACTTTATTTGTTCAGGTGAATAAATTAGAAAAATGACAAAATATTAGCTGGGCTTGCAGAAGGAAGCCACCAGGACTGACAGTCCAAGACAGAAAAAAGAAGAGAGAGAGATCAAAGAGCTTTAGATAAGCTTACCTTGTTTTTTCTACACATTTATTTTGTTTTTTTTTTTGGGGGGGGGTAAAACACAATCCTTGAGAAGTAGAGTGTAGGAATGGAGAGATAAACTGGAAATATTCTCCCCTAGACTCCTCTCCATAGCTCCCTTCCTCAATCAAAGAGAAACAAAATCCTTTTTGTATGAAGTCATAGGCACAAGAAAGATGAAAAACAGTCCTGCTCCCAGGGAATTATAAAGATGTACTTTGTTGATGAGGCAGCAGAATAGAAGTCAAACTTATATCTCTAGTTAAATTGTTAGGGCTTGAATCCTGGCCTTGATAATTACTCTGTAACACTGAACAAGTCACTGTAACACTGAGCAAGTCATTTAATCTCTCTGTGTGTCAATTTGCTTAAACACAAAATGATAATTACAGGAAAGGATTTGGGAACATGATGACAACAGCAGCACAGGTTTTGAATCTCTGAATTCTCAGAAATAAACATAACAGCTAGATATCAAATTTAAAACTCATGCCTAACACTTGCAACAAAGTAGGTAACAAGATATTACCACAATCCCAAAATACAAGCAGATGAGCATGATTAATACCAACATGGTAAGAACAGTATGATGTCAAGAATTGTTCAGAATAAACAACAGGGCATTTGATTAACCTAAGAACACATAGGAAAAAAAAGTTTGCTAGAAATACAGCTGACTTGAACTGAGAATAGCAGCTGAAACCGGTTGGGAATAGAAGAAAGTAGATAAAGATATGATATAGATGATGTTAAATAAAAACGATGTAGCCCTGAATTGGAATTAAAAGTATACATATTAACTCATGAGGTATTATCTCTGTCTAGCTACATATCTAACTATCTCCTCCAGCTCTATCCATGGAAATCACTAGAAACATTAAACAAGAAGCAATAAGCACTCTAACATTCACATTGTGGACTTGAAACACCATGTTCCATCAAAAGAAAAGCATTTTAAAGAATTGACTGATTCCAGGTCAGGCACATATTATCATATAAAATAGTGAGTATGCTACCAAAAACTATTAGGGTCATGTTAAAAGAACTCACAGACTATTTTTAACTCAAATTTATTAAACAAGTATGGGAAAGTGAGCCTTAAAAAGGATTACAGTAGGGGCATTATGACAGCAAAATGTCATTATTGGCAGCTCCAAGCTCTCGTTCTCCCACAGAAAAATATTTTTAAAAAATTTTAAAGGTGGAATTTATCAGATCTAACCTTGTCAGAACGCTGGAAAACAGTCAAAGATTTAGAGCAACTAAGAAAACAGTGAATCAAGAAAAGGGCAATTTAATAACACAAAACTTTGAGGAATTTTTTGGTAGCCCTTGGCATGCTCTCTCTAGTATGGTAATAATCTTGAAGAAGGAAACCTGCATTCCCAGTATGGGAGACTGATTACAGGATATAAAGGGAGCAGAACAGACTTCATTCACAAGTTAGTGTATATGCCTGTTCTAACCTTCCTGGAGAATACTTGAAAGAGAGACACAAGATAATCATCCCTGTTTCCCTTAACTTAGAGGTCAGGCTGAAAAAGTGACAGGCTTTGCAAAAACATTCCGCAAGCTGAAATATCCAGCAGAAATCTGGAGCAAAAAACATACAATAGTCCACCTAAGTGTATTCCATCCAAAAGAGGAGAGACTTTTGGGGAATCAGTACATTTAAAAGGACCTGTATAATCAGAAGAATCAACATCGTTAGAAAGACCATACTGCCCCCCAAAAATCTCTAAATTCAATGTGATTGCTATCAAAATAACAACATTTTTCAAAGAATTAGGAAAACAATTCTGAAATTTATATGGAATCAAAAAAGAGCTCGAATAGCCCAAACAATCCTAAGCACAAAGAACAAAGCTGAAGGCATCACATTACCTGACTTCAAATTATACTATAAGGCTATAGTCACCAAAATGATGTGGCACTGATATAAAAATGGACACATAAATCTATGAAACAGAGTAGACAACCCAGAAATAAAGCCACATACCTACAGCCAACTGATATTTGACAAAGTCTACAAAAACATACACTGAGGAAAAGACACCCCATTCAAAAAATGATGCCAGGAAAATTGTATTGACACATTCAGAAAAATGAAACTGCCCCCCCTATCTTTTTACTATATACAAAAATGAACTCAAGGTGGATTAAAGACAAATATAATACCTGGAACTATAAAAATATTAGAAGAAAACCTAGGTAATACTCTTCTGGACATTAAACTTGGCAAATAATTCATGATTAAGACCTCAAAAGCAAATGAAACAAAACAAAAATAGGCAAATGTAACTTAATTAAACTAAAAGGTTTCTGCACAGCAAAGGAAATAATCAACAGAGTGAACAGACAAGTTGCAGAATTAGAGAAAATATTTGTAAACCATGCACCCATCAAAGCACTAATACCCAGAATCTACAGGGAACTCAAAATATCTCAACAACAACAACCAAAACACCCAAGGAACCCGATTAAAAAGAGGGCAAAGGACATGCAAAGACATTTTTCATAAGAAGAAATACAAATGGCCAAGAAGCATATGAAATAGTGCTCAACATCACTATTCATCAGAGAAGTGTAAATTAAAACCACAATGAAATACCACCTTCTACTATTCAGTATGACTGTTATTGAAAAGCCAAAAAATAACAGATGTTGGTGAGGATACAGAGGAAAGTGAACCTTTATACTCTATTGTTGGGAATGTAAATTAGTACAAGCTCTATGGAAAACAGTATGGAAATTTCTCAAAGAACTAAGAATTGAACTACCATTTGATCTCACTACTAAAAAGAACCACTTCTCTTCGTTTTTGTAGATTCGCTTTGTGCAGAAGCACTCCTTCCAAACAATAATCCCACTACTGGATATCCACTCAAAAGAAAAAAAAATCATTACATATTAAATATATGGGCTGTTTAATGTTTATTGCAGCACTATTCATGATAGTAAAAATATAGAACTGATCTAATTGATCATTAATTAATGGTTGGATAAAGAAAATGTGATATGTATATAATGAAATACTACTCAACCATAAAAAAGAGTGATATGTCTTTTGCAGCAACATGGATGGAACCAAAGGTCATTATTTTAAGTGAAATAACTCAGGAACACAAAGGTAAATACCACATGTTCTCATTTATGAGTAGGAGCTAAATAATGTGTATAAACATGTATAGAAAGTGGAATAATAGACATGGGAAACTTGGAAGAGTGGGAGGATGTTAAGAAAATGAGGGTTGAGAAATTACTTAATGGATACAATGTACACTATTTGGATAATGGATATAGTAAAAGCCCAGACTTCACCATTAGGGAATATATCCATGTAACGAAACCACTCTTATCGCCACTAAATCTATAAAGAAAAATTCAAAATTAAAAAACATATATATAAATAACCCACATATACAGGGAAATTTAGAAAGCCACATGCATGCTGAGAAAGGACCTGAGATGATGCTATGCTATCAACTAAGACTGATCCTTAAGGTCAGTTCTATCATGGTTAAATATGGAAGGAGTGCTTTTGTACAAAGCAAATCTACAAAGACTAATAGAAGTGAGTCTTTTTAGTCTGTTTCTTGTTCTTTGGATCTTTTTAGCTCTTGGCATTCAAGGAACTATCTGTCAAATATTAAGGAAACACATACATAAGGAAGTAACTTACACATAGCAATGAATATAGAATTTACAAAATAGTTTGGGAAAGTCACTAACAAAAGAACTGCTAGCCTTCCACAACAACAAAAAAACAAAACAGTAAACCCTGGGTGACGGGGGATAATCTGATTTCCAGACTTACCACATTATAATATTCAAATGTTCAGTGTTTAACCCCCAACTCCCCCAAAATAAAACCAAAGGTATAAAAACAGCAAAGTATGGCCTATTTAAAGAATAAAATAAAGAAACTATACCTGAGGAAGTCTAGACATTGAACTTACTAGAAAATGCTTTAAAACAACTGTCTAAATATAGTCAAAGAACTAAAGGAAACATGGACAAAGAACTAAAGAAAATAGGAGAAACAATATATAAACAAAGTGAAAATATAATAAAGGGATAGAAATTATGAAAAAAAATCTGGAGCCAAAAATTGTAAAAACTAAAATTCATGAGAATGGTTCAACAGCAAACTGGAGCAGACAGAAGAAAGAATAAGTGAACTTGATGATAGTACAATTAAAATTATTGACTCTAATGAGAAAGATAAAAGAACAAAGTAATGTGAACCAAACTTAAAGAGTCCTGTGGAACACCATCAAGTGGGGCAACACATACATTTTAGAAGTTCCAGAAGGAGAAGAGAGAAAGACAGGAATAAATAATATTATGCATAAATAACAGCTAAAAATTTCCCAAATTTCATGAAAGATATGAATCTATAAAGTTAAGGTAAATGAACTTCAAGTAGTGTGAGCTCAAAGAGACCCACATTACCATATTATAATCAAACTGGTGAAAGGCAGAGATGAAGAGAGAATCATAAATACAGCAGGAGAGAAGTGAAACATCACATACGAGGGATTACCAATACATATTTCTCATGTAAAACTGTGGAAGCCCCAAAAAACAACTGTCAACCAAGAATTCTATAACTGTCAAAACTATCCTTCAAAAACAAAAGAGAAATGAAGACTTTCCCTGATTTTAAAAGCTTGAAGTAACTTCATACCACTAGAAAAACTCGAAAAGAAATACCAAAGGGATTCCTCCAACAGGATACACTACAACTCAACAACAACACAACAACAACAACAATTCTCTATTCAAAAACGGGCAAATTATTTGAGTAGACATTTCTCCAAAGAAGATATATGACTGGCCAATAAGGACATGAAAAGATGCCTAAGAACACTAATCATTATTAAAATGCAAATCAAAACCAAAATGTAATACAAGTTCATACCCATTAGAGTGGTTATTACCTAAAACAAAACAAAAAATGTCAAATATTGGCAGGATGTCGAAAAACTGAAACTCTTGTGCATTGTTGATGGGAATGTGCAATTGTGCAGCTACTGTGGGAAATATTATGATGGTTCCTCAAAAAATTAAGCATAGAATTATCTTATGATCCAGTGACTCTACATTTAGGTATATATACAAAAGATTTAAAAGCAGGGACTTGGACAAATATTTATACACCAATGTCCATGTTCATAGCAGCATTATTCACAATAGCCAAAATCTGGAAACAGCCTGAGTATCTATTGATGGATGAATATATTTTTTTAAATGTGGCATATACACACAATATAATATTATTTTGTCTAAAAAAAATTTAATATACACTACAATATGGGCAAACCTTCAACACATTATGTTAAATGAAATTAGGCAGGCACAAAAGGACAAATATTGTATAATTCCACTTATACCAAGGGAAGAGAGAGACCCTCTCATATTGTTTTATATTGTTTTATATTCAGAAATGGAAAGAGAAGCGAAACTAAAGGCAGGTAGCCCAGTGCCTAGGAACCAGACCCAAAACCAGGTCTGGGCCTGCCGGACCTAAGCCTGGTAGTTAAAATTCGACCCCTGACCTAGCAACTGATGTTATCTATAGATTCCATACATTGTATGGAAGGACATTGTGAAACCTCTCATTCTGTTCTGTTTCACTCTGACCACCAGTGCTCACAGCCCCTGTCATGTACCCCCTGGCTTGCTCAATCGATCATGACCCACTCACGCGGATCCCCTTAGAGTTGTGAGCCCTTAAAAGGGACAGAAGTTGAGCACCTGAAGAGCTCAGATTTTAAGACGCTAGCCTGCCGATGCTCCCAGCTGATGAAAGCCACTCCCTTTACTATCTCGGTGTCTGAGGGGTTCTGTCCATGGCTCGTCTTTCTACAATATGAGTTCCTAGAATATTCAATTCACAGAGACATAAAGGAGAATAGTGGTTACCAGCAATTGTTGGCAGTGGGGAATAGGGAATTATTTAATGGGTACAGATTTTCAGTTTGGGGTAATGACAGTTCTGGAGATGGATAGTGGTGACAATCACACAACAATGTAAATGTTCTTAATATCACCAAATTGTACACTTGAAAACAGTTAAAATGGTAGGTTTTATGTTATATGTATTCTACCAAAATAAAAATTTTAAGATACATAGACAGATAGATTGATACATAATAGATAGACACATAGATAGATAGATAGATAGATAGATAGACAGACAGACAATAGACAGCAGAAGATAAATAAGAGTGTATGATAGAAATGACAAGTAAGCCAAGGGTCAGAAAGTTCAAGTCCACATTTGAGAACATTCAGGAAAGCACTTCAAAATGATGTATGTGTAACCAAGTTTATACCCTGTTCTTTCCTACTTTCTTATTAAATTTTCTATGAATATATAGAAAAAGTGAAAAAATTAATAATAATGAAAAAACACTGAAAATGAATATCAGAGTTTGGAAGGAAGGTCTACTAAATAAAAGATCCAAAGAATTGAACTAAAGTTAACAAACAGTGGCTGAAACATGGGTTCTACTTAAAACAGCAAACTTGGGCTTAAAGTTGATAAGGTGCTTTGAGTTACACAATAGGCACTGAAACAAATATCCAAGGTCTGTTAGGATATTTATATCCAGTCCTCTACTACTCAAGTACCAATATTGAGTAAGGCAAAATATGATACACAGGCCATACACCTAGTACCTCCCTTGGCAGTATGGTTTTCAAAACTACAATGCTGTGCATCAAATCAGAAATATGAAGAGCACAGGTAGTAGTGAAGACTTGTAGATACAATTTTTCATTTTTATGTTTGTGTTTTTCCTATCCCAGTGTCAGAAGAAGTAGTAGAAAATTGCAGAGCTGTACAGTGTAAATATATCTGTTACTTCAGAAGTTGAGTTAGGAAACAGCCACACAAATCTTTCTCCCGGTTTAAAGTCCAAGGATAGGGATGCCATGTTTTTTCTTTCGTGTGCATTAGTTTGTTTATTTTAACTACTATAAAAGTGAGAAAATATTGTGAAATGGTTCTATGAAGTGGTATACCTATCTCTCAATTGTAGTAACTGCTTCTGAGCCAGGTATTGGCTCTTTTAGAAGAGAGCTTCAGTTTTGTTTATTGGTATTTATGATTCAGACTATCTGGCAGTCTTCTCCCAGTGGCCAGTAAGTAGGTCCAAGGAGAGAAAAGAGAAAACATTTACAAGGAGCCCATGGAAAAGTGCTAAAAATTCTCTATGCTTTGATTCTTCAATACAATTTTAAGAAGAAACAGTCTTTTAGGCTCAAGCTTATGGCCTCACAGAAAAAAACATTTAATGAGCCAGGCATGGTGGCATGTACCTGTAGTGCTGGCTACTTAGGAAACTGAGGCAGAAGCATCACCTGAGCCCAGGAGTTTGAGGCTGTAGTCTCCTATGACTGTGCTTGTGAATAGCTACTGCACTCCATCCTAGACGACATACTGAGACCCTGTCTCTTAGAAAAAAATGTTTCAGTATAATTTAAAAACAGAGAAACAGAAAGATATAGATAACAAAAACAATGCAAGGAGATGTAAATGCACGAATGGTTAAAAAGAACAGAAATCCAAACAAACAAAAACTGACATAAATATGTGATATGAAGAAAATCTAATATTGTGTCTTTACCCTGCATTCTTCAAAATTAAGAATGAGTATAAAACAAAACAAAGTATAAATTAGTAAATAAGCACGGAAAATGGAAATTGAAACTATAAAGTTTAGGTGTCCTAAAGAGGGAACAAAACCATTTGAAATGAATAACTAGATATCAGAAATAAAATTCTCTGGTTCTAAGGAAACAATGCTTAAGAATAGGAAGAAAAATGTCAACTTTTGTTCTGGATGAATTAATAGAAAATTAGGCCTGTATGTAGACACGAACTAGTAAAATTTTGGATTTGAATATGCATAAAACATCCTAATATATTCAAGCAAATAAAATTGGGTTACTCTTCCAGATATACCAACCTGATTTTTACTCCCTTCTTAAAATAATGGCATAAGAAGATACATATTTTAACAAAAAGGTATATTTTCAAACTATTACCTTTCACCATTCTATGTTGTTTCCCCAAAACAGAACACATTAACTAAAGTACACACAAATCTGCTATGAAAATTGGGCAAATATGCTTCATAGATGGCACAAATAACAAGAAATTTATCTTTGAAATAAAAATTGAGCTTTTATCTACTCAAACCTTTGCCCTGAAAAAACAGTGTGGGATCACAAGCATTATTCTGATCTTGGAAAACCACTAATAACTTCAATAATAGGAAGATGTGAGTTTTGGTATTTTATAAGATGGAGGACATGTTGCTGGGACCTTTTTAGCCTTACACAACCTTATTAGAAACAGCTACACCAACTTTAAGGACAAATATGGCCACAACAAATATAAATCATTTGGTATCTCCCTAGAATAACTGTTTCTTGACATAGTAGATAACTTCCCTAACCTGTAGAACTGTTTCTATTTCCTGTTTTGTTTCTTTGCTTTACGATCTTCTTTAACTTTATCCTCACTATTGTATTATGAAAGAATTCAAGTAATCAGAAAAGATTAAAGAATTTTGCAGTGCACAATTGTATATCTGCCTAAATTATACAATCACCATTTTACTATTACTTCTTTAATTTTCAAATTTAAGGTATATTTTAAATATAGTAAAATGTATCCTTTTTGGCATTAGTTATGCCAGCTTTGTCAAACACCTTCAGTTGTATATTACCCACCACAAACAAGAAAGAGAACTTTATTTTATCCTTTAAATTCCCCCATACCCATTTGTATTCTATCCCCATCCCCCCACTCCCAGACCCTAGCAATCATTGGTCTGTTTTCTATCCTGAGTGTTACCAAATTTAACAAATAAAAATACATGTTTTTGAGAATACTTATACTATTTTAAATAATTTATCTGAAGCTTTTCTGTACTTATCATTTTGCTGCCCTATTAAAAAAAAATGCAGCCAAACCCAAACTTCAAATACATTCGTTCCTGTATTTTCTTCCATAAGATTTATTGTATTCTATTTTACTATTAGGGCTATAGTCCAATTTTAATTTTGCATTAGACATGAGATTTATGTTAAGGTTCCTTTTTTTCTTTTTTTGAATAGAAATGTTTAATTGTTTTGGCCTATTTTCTTTAAAATATTATTGTTTCTCCATTTAACTGCCTTTGTACCCTTGTCAGAAATCAAATGGTCATATCTCTGTGGGTCTAATTCTAATCTCTCTGTTCTGTTCCATTGATCTTTTTTTTTTTTTTTTTAAATCAATGCCACACTGTTTCGATTACTTCAGCTTTAGAAAAAGTTTTGAAATTATTGTTCAAAATATTTTGGCTATTCTAGTACCTTTGCCTTTTCATATGAATTGTAGAGTTAGTATTTTTTAATTTTTTTGAGCAGAGATCCTGTAGGGAGTTTGATTGACATTAACTTGACTCTATAGATTTATTTAGAGAAGAGTTTACATCTTCATCACAATGAGTCTTTGAGTTAATGAATAAAGTATATCTCCTCATTTATTTGGTCTTTAGAATCATTTTTAATATATCAGCAATAACACACATATGAAAATTAGATATATTACCAACTATACAAAATAAAATAATTATTAGAGAATAATACGAACAGTTGTGCACCAAAAATTAAGTAGACTAGATGAAATAGAAAACTTAGAAATGCAGAGCTTACCTAAACTGGCTCAATAAAAAACAGAAAAACTCAACAGGTCTTTAACAATATATATATTGAATCAGTAATAAAAAATCTGTGAAAAATTTAAAAAACAAATAACACAAATTCTTCTCAAACTCTTGCAAAATATAGAGCAGAAACCATGTCCTAACTCATTATATGAGGCTAGGCTTGCCTTGATTCCAAAGCCAGAAAAAGATATCAGAACAAAATAAATTTACAGACAAATATTTCTTATGAAGTTAAATGCAAAAATTATCAAGAAAATACTAAGAAACGGATTCCAACATCATATTAAAGGATTATACACCATTACCAAATGGGATTGAACACAGGGATACAAGGGTGGTTCAACATAAGTAAATCAATCAATGTAATATACTACATTAATAGAACAAAAGATTAAAAAAATGATCTTCTCCTTGGTGCACAAAAGGCATTTGACGCAATCCAATATACTATCAAGACAAAAGCACACATAAACTAGGATGTGGGTAGTGATGATGGTTATGCAGCATTGTGAATATAATTAGTGCCACTGAATTGAATTGTACACATGAAATGATTAAAATTACATAAGATGTCACAACTGAAAATTTAAAACAAATATTACAATGAATTAAAATGATTAAATGCGTTAAATCCACGAGTACATATTTATATTCAAAGATAAGTGAATTGTTCAACTTTGGAGCTTCACCCTTATTTTATGTTGAAATAGGTAAATAAAGGAAAAGATGAAGCATTTATCTTGCCACTTCTATATGAATTTTACCCCTCCATAATCAATTAGGAGATGAACTGATGCATCTATTTATAAGTAAACAAGTGATAGTAGAATTAGAACTTTTGCCATTATCAATCGTAGTGAATTACTCAGTCTAGACAGTCTGCATTAGTAGCTGTTAACATCACAAATAGAGAACCAAATATCATGTTCTTTATGATTAAAAAATACAACACCACCTACGGTTTTGCTAAAAAGATGAAAACTGAGTCTAACTTGAGCTACACTTCAGGTCCAGCCTCCAATTTGCAGAAAAGACTAAAGACAGAAAAATGTGCTTAATTACATCATGAGTATACAATATATTCTTTGGATTCTCCACAAAATAAGTTTTAATAAAAGCAAAGGTTTAAAGGAAAAACATACTGATTAAAAAAAATTTATAAAAATGTTTCATAAAAATTGATAACTAAATATAAGGAAGCTGCTACTATAAAAATAAGATAGGTGTTATTCTAGAGAGAGAGGGGAGAAGTTTTTGAATGGACAGCAAAATTGGAAGGACTTATGGGGTTGGTGGTATGATTCTGTTTCCTAACTTGGGTTGGGTACACAGGAGTTTGACTTATAATAAGTCACTATGCTATATATACCTTCAGTGCATTTTCATAATTCATTTCATTTTGCAATAACATATTACAAATAACTCATTTACAGAGAGAAATGTATTCACAACATTTTTGAAGTGGCAATATTAATGGTACTACCTTAAGGGAGGAAGTTGTAAGAGTTAAGTGAGAGTATTTATAAAGCACTTTGATATGACTGGCATGTTTAAAATTCTATTTTTAAATTCTACTATTATGGCACATCTTATTTATTATTCCAAAACTAACAGTTAAGTTGATACATAGTTATATTACCAATTTAAACACATTTGCTACCTCATAATTAGCACAACCATAGAGGTAATACGTTCATCCTTATATAGGGACATGACCAGCTTTTGCCCAAATATGGGCAAAATATGTACTGTTAAACTACAGTCATATACCACTTAATGATGGGGATATGTTCTAAGATATCTTTCCTTAGGCAGTTAGTTGTTGTGCAACTATCAGAGTAAATTTTACAACCTAGATGGTATAGCCTACTCCACACCTAGGCTATATAATATAGCCAATTGCTCCTAGGCTAAAAAAGAGTACAACATGTTACTGTTCTGAATATGGTAGGCAATTATAACACAATAGTGAATGTTTGTGTATTTAAAAACATCTAAACATAGAAAAGTACAGAAAAATATGCAACAAAAGATTTAAAAAGTACACCTGTATAGAGCACTTACTGTATAATAGAGCTTGCAGGATTGGTAGCTGCTCTAGGTGAGTCGTTGAGTGGTTAGTGAATTTGTGAAGGCCTACACTGTACACTTAGGCTACACTAAATCTATAAAAGAATATTTTTCTTCCTTCAATCTTAAGTTAATTGTAACTTTTTCCCTTTAGAAAAGGTTTTACCCTGTCATCCAGGCTGGAGTGCAGTAGTGCGATCGTGGCTTACAGCAGCCTCTACTTCCCAGGTTCAAGTGATCCTCCCACCTCACCCACAGGAGTAGCTGGAACTACAGTCCCAAACCACTATGACCAGCTAATTTTTAATTTTTTTGTGGAGACAAGGTTTCACTATGTTTCCCAGGCTGGTCTCGAACTCCTGAACTCAAGCCATTCGCCTGCCTCAGCCTCCCAAAGTGCTGGGATAAGAGGTATGAGCCACTGTGCCCAGCCTATAAACTTTTTGACTCTTTTATATTAACAATTAACTAAAATACAAACACATTATACACCTGTACAAAATACTTTCTTTCATTAATCTTATTTTATAAGCTTTTTCTATTTTTAGTTTTTTTTTTTTAACTTTCTAAAATTTTTGTTAAAGTAAGACAACAACATTACATAGCCAAGGCCTATACAGAGTCAGGATCATCAGTATTATTGTCTTCCACCTCCACATCTTATCCCACTGGAAGGTCTGCAAGGGCCATAACACACATGGAGCTGTCATCTCCTATGACAGCAGTGCTTTCTTCTGGAATAACTCCTGAAGGACCTGCCTGAGGCTGTTTTACAGTTAACTCTTTTTTAAAAAAAAATAAGTAGAAGGAGTACACTCTAAATAATTTTAAATTATAGTAAATGCAGGCTGGGCACTGTGGTGATGCCTGTAATCCCAGCACTTTGGGAGGTCAAGACAGGAGGATCATTTGAGGTCAGGAGTTCAAGACTAGCCTAGGCAACATGGAAAAACCCCATCTCTACTAAAAGTGCAAAAATTAGCTGGGTGTGGTAGCTAATACCTGTAGTCCCAGCTACTTAGGAGGCTGAGGCAGAAGAATCATTTGAACCTGGGAGGTGAACAGGTTCAAACTTTTCAGTGAGCAGAGATTGAACCACTGCACTCCAGCCTGGGTGACAGAGCAAGACTCTGTCTCAAAAAAAACCAAAATATACTAAATATATAAACCAGTAACACAATTATTTATTATCATTATCAAGTATTAATATTATGTACTATACATACTTATATAATATGTGCTCTATTTTTATACAACTGGCAGCATGGTAGGTTTGTTTACATCATCATCACCACTTGTGAGTAACGCGTTGTGCTACAACTTTAAGACAACTGTGACTGACATCACTAGGCAATAAGAATTTATTTTTTTATTTTTTTTTTTATTATACTTTAAGTTCTAGGGTACATGTGCATAACGTGCAGGTTGTGTACATATGTATACTTGTGCCATGTTGGTGTGCTGCACCCATCAACTCGTCAGCACCCATCAATTCGTCATTATATCAGGTATAACTCCCAATGCAATCCCTTCCCCCTCCCCCCCCCATGATAGGCCCCGGTGTGTGATGTTCCCCTTCCCGAGTCCAAGTGATCTCATTGTTCAGTTCCCACCTATGAGTGAGAACATGTGGTGTTTGGTTTCTGTTCTTGTGATAGTTTGCTAAGAAAGATGGTTTCCAGCTGCATCCATGTCCCTACAAAGGAGGCAAATCATCCTTTTTTATGGCTGCATAGTATTCCATGGTGTATATGTGCCACATTTTCTTAATCCAGTCTGTCACAGATGGACATTTGGGTTGATTCCAAGTCTTTGCTATTGTGAATAGTGCCGCAATAAACATACATGTGCATGTGTCTTTATAGCAGCATGATTCATAATCCTTTGGGTATATACCCAGTAGTGGAATGTCTGGGTCATATGGTACATCTAGTTCTAGATCCTTGAGGAATTGCCATACTGTTTTCCATAATGGTTGAACTAGTTTACAATCCCACCAACAGTGTAAAAGTGTTCCTATTTCTCCACATCCTCTCCAACACCTGTTGTTTCCTGACTTTTTAATGATTGCCATTCTAACTGGTGTGTGATGGTATCTCATTGTGGTTTTGATTTGCATTTCTCTGATGGCCAGTGATGATGAGCATTTTTTCATGTGTCTGTTGGCTGTATGAATGTCTTCTTTTGAGAAATGTCTGTTCATATCCTTTGCCCACTTTTTGATGGTGTTGTTTGTTTTTTTCTTGTATATTTGTTTGAGTTCTTTGCAGATTCTGGATATTAGCCCTTTGTCAGATGAGTAGATTGCAAAAATCTTCTCCCATTCTGTAGGTTGCCTGTTCACTCTGATGGTAGTTTCTTTGTGCTGTGCAGAAGCTCTTTAGTTTAATGAGATCATATTGTCAATTTTGGCTTTTGCTGCCGTTGCTTTTGGTGTTTTAGACATGAAGTCCTTGCCCATGCCTATGTCCTGAATGGTACTACCTAGATTTTCTTCTAGGGTTTTTATGGTATTAGGTCTAACATTTAAGTCTCTAATCCATCTTGAATTAATCTTCGTATAAGGAGTAAGGAAAGGATCCAGTTTCAGCTTTCTACTTATGGCTAGCCAATTTTCCCGCACCATTTATTAAATAGGGAGTCCTTTCCCCATTTCTTGTTTCTCTCAGGTTTGTCAAAGATCAGATGGCTGTAGATGTGTGGTATTATTTCTGAGGCCTCTGTCTGTTCCATTGGTCTATATCTCTGTTTTGGTACCAGTACCATGCTGTTTTGGTTACTGTAGCCTTGTAGTATAGTTTGAAGTCAGGTAGCGTGACGCCTCCGGCTTTGTCCTTTTGACTTAGAATTGTCTTGGCAATGCGGGTTCTTTTGGTTCCATATGAACTTTAAAACAGTTTTTTCCAATTCTGTGAAGAAACTCATTGGTAGCTTGATGGGGATGGCATGAATCTATAAATAACCTTGCCCAGTATGGCCATTTTCGACGATATTGATTCTTCCTATCCATGAGCATGGTATGTTCTTCCATTTGTTTGTGTCCTCTTTTATTTCACTGAGCAGTGGTTTGTAGTTCTCCTGAAGAGGTCCTTTACATCCCTTGTAAGTTGGATTCCTAGGTATTTGATTCTCTTTGAAGCAATTGTGAATGGAAGTTCATTCATGATTTGGCTCTCTGTTTGTCTGTTACTGGTGTATAAGAATGGTTGTGATTTTTGCACCTTAATTTTGTATCCTGAGACTTTGCTGAAAACTGTCTCTCAGACCACAGTGCAGGCAATAAGAATTTTTAAGCCCCATCATAATCCTAATGGGATCACTGTGGTATATGCCATCTGTCATTGACGCCTCGTTGTGCAGCATATGTCTGTATCTGTTTTGCGATAATAATGGTGAGTTAGAACAGCAATGCAAGATGGCAGCCACCACGGGCTCAGACTATTTATGAAAACCAAATATACAGCCTTAAAATAAAATATGGACCTAAATCATTCCCTTTTGTAAAATTTGTAACAAAATTTAACATGAATGGAGTCAATAGTTCTTTTTTTAAATTTCAATAGGTTTTTGCAAAACAGGTGGTGTTTGGTTACATGAATAAGTTCTTTAGTGGTGATTTCTGAGATTTAGGTGCACCCATCACCTGAGCAGTGTACACTGTACCCAATATGTAATATTTTGTCCCTAACCTCACTCCCACCCTTTCCTCGAAGTCCGCAAAATCCATTGTATTATTCTTTTGCCTTTGATCCTCATAGCTTAGCTCCCACTTATGAGTGACAACATACGATGTTTGATTTTCCATTCCTGAGTCACTTCACTTAGAATAATGGTCTCCAATTCCATCAAGGTTGCTGAAAATGCTATTATTGTTCTTTTCATGACTGATATATATATATATATATATCACAATCGTTCTAATGGAGTAGTGAACCCAAGAGCCATATCAATGCTATCAAAATGGCAAAATTCATGTCGTATTAAAGTTTTCCTGCAAGAGCCTTGGCACCTAATGATGTCTAAAAAAATTACGAAACTCCCTCAGCCGACTGAAGGTCAGTGTTATAGCAATTAATCAAAAATAAAAGAACACAGGCCTTCCTCCTTCCCCCCACCATTCAATTAAGGAAGTCTTCATTTTCCACAGTAGTAAATTTTCTAGATATGTCTTGTAGACCTCAAAGTTCAGGAAAGGAAATTCCTATTCAAAGGAAATTTACCTTAAGATACTATAAGTGACACTAAATTTTTGTCCATTTCAAATACGTAAGTTGTGTTATAACAAATCATCTCATCAAGTGTAACTACTGTCCACGTAGTTGAACTTCTGGAATGAATACAATATATTTGAATTGTTCCCGCCATAACTAGTGGGACACATCTAACTTAACCATGAAAAGACATATTGCACAATCATGTTGTTGTTAATTACATGGCCTGAGATCTCTGCCTTTTCTTGCTAGCCCTCACCTTCCCTGCAACAGCCCTCTAGCCTGCGGCCTTGTTAGATTAGATGTGAAGGTTTCAGGTCACAGCCTGTGGGACTAATGGGGGGTGTGTGGGGTGCTTTAGATGTATCCCTGGTTTCTTCCTTTAAGTCTTAAATAATACCCCCTCCATGTCCTGTCCCTACATTCCTTCACTTCCACTCTCGGCCAAAGCATAGATTGTAACCCCTCTGATCCCCTCTGAGATTGGCCTTCAGTGAGTAATTTAGTGCTTTCCCCATATTTTCTCTTCCCCACCTTTATGGAGGGTTGCTGCTCTTTTCTCCCACTTCCTCAAGTTCCTTTCTGTACCATCACTACCCATTGCTTTCTATGACACTTCCTTGCTTTGACCAGAAGCCATCAGGAAATGATGGAAAGACTCTTTAACTGCTCTGGTTAAATTTTGGAACTGCATTTATTCACTCTCCATCAGCCTAAGAAATGAATTTTGGGTTCTCAGCTCTACCACCCTCTGCTGTCATCATCAGCTGATGGGTTTTTTAGCTCAGGTTTTGATAAGGTGAAAATAACAGTCACCAAGTTTATTCAGAACTCTCAGCTGTCAGAGTCATTGGTGGTTAAACTTGGAAAAAGACCACATGAAGATATGTGTAAGCGCACATGATCCCTCTGAATTATTTTCTTTTTCTGTAATTGTTTTTGCTTCTAAAAGTTGAATAAGTATTAAACAGGGCTTTCTTTTGGTCATCCTTGCAGTCCATTGTGGCCTAGTCTGGAATCTGACAATTTGAACAAAAAGAACTTGAAATTTGGTACATACTTCTTTGGTTTTGGTGCTGCTGCTTCACGAGATCCTCAGCAGGGGTTTAACAAATAACTTGGTGTGCACAGCAGGTCACTGTTGGTGGGTTTGACTTTCTGGCAAATTGTTGTATTTCTCCACTTTCTGTTTAGGACTACTAAATGCTGAAATATGGACGAGTACAGAAATAAAAGTAATTCATTGTGTAAAAATAAATAAATAGTGGTGACTTGGAAAATTAATTCAATTTTAATTATGAAGCAAGTGACACTGAACAAAGTACTTTGCCATTTACAAGCCGTGTAAAATTTTGTGTGCAAGGAATAACTATTCTGTTAAGCCACTGAAATGTGGGGGACATATAGCAGAATCGTCTTAACTCAGACATGTGAGCAAGTTATTTAACATCTTTGTGCATCAGTTTACTCCAATAAAATGGTTAATAATCCTTACCTCGTAGGGCTATTTTAAAAATTAAAATAATCTGTTCAAGAGTATTGAACAATGCCTGGCACCTAAGGCTCTCACTGTTATTAATGACCTTCTGGCTGCTTTTGTCAGAATTGGCTCAAGGACTGGGCACTTCTAATACTGTTATTGGTGGAAAATTCTCAGAACTGCAGCTGACTGGGATTGGGGCAGACAAAGACTGGCACACCTGGATTTTGGTTACCTTATTATATTGCTTAATTTTTCTCTGTGGTGACCGCACATTCAAAAACACCTCAACCCTTTTCCTTTCCTGCTCTACTCCTTAATTATGTGTGCTGCTAAGTATTTACTGTTTGTTTTTTTTTAATTAACCACAGGAGTCCTGTCATGTGCAAAGTAGATCCTCCTAGAAGCAACTCAGAGGTTAATAATTCCAATAATATGAACCTGTGAGAATGCACTGTTTGACTGAGGCTGTGTGGCTATTCCCTTAAATGTCACTTGCTGCTTGCAATATGCTGGGAAGGATGCTTTGTTATAACTTGGCCTGCTTTCTGTGCTTTCTTTGTGGTCCCGTAGGTGAAGTAGTTAATACTCTCAAAGTAATTAATTATGGGTAAAATGAGGAATTGTGTTTTTGTAGCCTGAACTACTGGAAAATGGAAATATGAGGACATTGTCCTCTCTGGATGAATTTGCTTATATTTAAAAAATTTTAAGCTGTGTATCCCTGAAAAAAATAAATTGAGGGCCGGGCGCGGTGGCTCAAGCCTGTAATCCCAGCACTTTGGGAGGCCGAGACGGGCGGATCACGAGGTCAGGAGATCGAGACCATCCTGGCTAATACGGTGAAACCCCATCTCTACTAAAAATACAAAAACTAGCCGGGCGAGGTGGCGGGCGCCTGTAGTCCCAGCTACTTGGGAGGCTGAGGCAGGAGAATGGTGGAAACCAGGAGGCGGAGCTTGCAGTGAGCTGAGATCTGGCCACTGCACTCCAGTCCGGGCGACAGAGCGAGACTCCGCCTCAAAAAAAAAAAAAAAAATAAATTGAGGTTCACAGCTATGAATTGGAGAGTCACGTGGCTTTTCCATTTTGAAAACAAACAAAGGTTAAAAGGAGTGCCAAGAAGTAAATACTCCAAATTCTATTACCATGCGGTTTCGAAGGGCATGACTAAGGTTCACCTTAACATCCATCTAGGGTTGAGGAGGCTTTTGTATAGGTTAACGTTCCAGGGGTTCAAAATGTGACTTTCAAAATAGTCCCTGTCCTAGCCAGGCATGGTGGCATGTGCCTGTAATCCCAGCTACCCGGAAGGCTGAGGTGGGAGGATTACTCAAACTTAGGAGTTCAAGACCAGCCTGGGAAACATAGTGAGACCCCATCTCAACAACAACAACAAAATAATAATAATTGGCCCTTTCCTATTGTAAACTGCAAGAAGCACAGGTAGAAGGATTATCAGAGGAGGGTTCTAACACAGTCTTCTCCTCCATTACGAGCTGTGTACTCTTGAACAGGTCACTCATAATTCTCAGTATAAAACAATTCCACAGACATGTGTTGAACACCAACTGTGCCAGACATTATGTCAGGTGTTGTTAAAGTGACAAGATAAATTAGACATGGGCCATTTCTTTCTTCTATTACACAAGTAAGGAAATGGAAGCCGTTGGACTACATGATTTCCAAATTCCTTCTCAATCCAGAAAAGCTTGGTTCAACCAAGCCCTATGATTCATATATATTTCATTATTATGCATTTCAAACTGAGTATTTTCAGGTTGCACAAGTTTGGAAGGGTTTTCTTATTTTTCCCAATGATCTGTCAGTTCTAAATGTCAAGGTAAAGGCATCAGATACAGCCTTTTTTCAAATTTGGGCTGCTATAGGCACCTTTCCTTCTCTACAGTGTTTCAGCTGAAACATAGGATGAATGGCTTATTTCAGTCCAAAATCTAAAAGGCCATCTATTGTCTTAATAAGGTCATTGTAGTTAAGGTGGTTCACTACCTTCTTAAAACCTATGGGACTTTACAAACAAGGACTGCTTGCTAAGGTGACAGTCAGTGATGTGCCGAGTAGAAGAATAGGTTAACCTGCTGTAAAATTCCTTAATTTAGGTGCTTCAATATGCAAAAGAAAATAAAAGTATGCTACAGCAACCTCAACAGGAAAATAGAAGAGAGAACATTTTCCTATATACTCTGGACTCTGAAAGGAGTAAAAGGAGAGGCTAAAAGTAAGCAGGTTTTATGTTACTAAAGGAGAAAGTGAAGGTTGAGGTTTGGGAATACTTGATAAAAAAATCAACTAGTAATTGTGAAAGGCAAGAAGACACAAGGTCAGCTAATGGCTGGGTCCATCCATTCTCTCTCTGTTGAGTCGGTCTCTTTCCCAGGGAAGATCCCAACCATATCCTAAATATCTCAAGAGCTGATATCACAGTAATTGAAATATGAGGATGTTGATGATGATGATGTTTGCTCATCTCTTAAATGGAGAATCAGAATAATGGTACCTATTTCATAGGATTGTTGTAAGGATAAAATGAGTTAATATGTGAAAGTGTTATTGGAATACAATAGCAATATACTTATTTGTGCAGAAAAAAAAAATGCCACCAGTTACAAACAAGTAGACTACTCTTTTCATGGTTTTATTCTGACAATATTTGTCACACACATTTGCATATGCATCTACCTGTGCAGACTTTACAGTATGGTTGAATTGACAGTATAGATGCACTTGAGTGTACATGGGTGGGCTTAATGTATATATGCATTTATGGCAAGGAATATATGTGTACTCAGTACCAGCATTACATTGTACTTGGAAATGATTAAATGTTGTGTTGCATAGTTTTAATTTTCCTTATTCATTAAAATTTTTTTCAGTCTCTTTTCCTATACATCCAGATGCCATCTATTTGACCACTTCCACTCTTCTTCCTAATGCTCTTCCCAATATGCTAATATTCTTATCCTTTCGTATAACACTAAAGCATTTGCCATAAAAGAGACTGCCTGTCCTATTTTCCATGTACTAAATTTTATAAACTTCTGAAAGTAGCTGGCTTCCTGGTTGATTATTCTCACTAGCACAATGTCTTTCTACTGTGCTGGACTGATGCATAGAAAATACAGACTTTTAATACCTCCTCCTGCCTGCTAATGTAGTTATTCATCAGACTTGAAGATACTTTCTCTGTTTATCAGGATGTCAAGTGGGGTCCAGACAGAAATCTAATAAGCATTTCCACTGTCTTGGAATTTATACATGACAATGAAACTCTAAGTCCAAATGAAATTGGGGCATCCATGATAATTACGTGTAAGTTAGTTTCCCCTGACCCCATTAGTACAAAGATAACATGTCAAAGTTCCGCCAACCCAAGGAAACATCAGATTATTTTAAGCGACTTAAAACAAGGATGGAAATTTTCTTTTTACCTTGGCCGTTACTGACTTATTTAATCTGTATGTTTTGTTTTTTCTAAATAATGTAGCTACATTTTAACAGAGGGCTTCAATGTTTTTGCTTGTTTTATTTGTTCCTAAGCCCTTCAAGATTCATGGGACCATGATGAACTGTTAGAGTTTCTTACCTCTCTCTCAAGTAATACCACTTAGGATTGGATACATCTAGGTGGAATAACAGTAGTAAAGTTTAGTGATAAAATGCCAAAAGTGAGTTTTAGGCATCTTGAGTTATTGTTTCATTAACATAAAGTCCTGTCATTCAAAGAAAAATACATCTTTGTGTGCAAAATGTCAAGATTAGCCTATACTAGAGACACCATGTATAGTTTTAGCATTCATATTTATATATATATACATGATACATAAATATTTATATATCTAAATATATATAACAAGTATACCATATTATATGTGTCATATTTGTATAAATATATAAAATGTGCTAACCAAGACACACTGCACTCAATCAATGAATCTGCCTTATTAAACATCAAAATCAGCAAAGATAATGTAAATCATTATCCTTCTATATATTTCTTCCATTTTCCTCCCCCCAGTCTTCCTCCCATACTCCTTTAATCAAACATTACACACCACTTGCTGTGTAACAGGCACTGCGCTAACTGCTACTTATAGGGGTTACTATGAAAAGTATATTCCTTGCACTCAAAGAGCTCACAGTCTACATCCATGCACCTCCTCACTATAGATGTTAACTGATTGTTGGGAAATTTTATTATAGCATCAAACACAGGTTGGTAAAAGGGTGCAGAGAAGTAACACTTAGTCCAAATTAAAAATACAACTGAAAAGTCAAAAAACAATTTGATCATTTTTGTCTCTCTGTAAAGTTAAGCCATCACTCATAGTTGAGGTACTGATTTAAGCTTAATATAGTTAAGGACTTTCTCCTGCACAGTTTTCTGAAAATAGAATGAACTAACTTGTATGGCTGTGATTCTCTATCACTTTGTATAATCAAGCATAGATTTGTGTCTGCTTACTTTGAGTGCAAACAATGTGGAGGTTAGGCCCCTTCAAACTCTATATAATAATAATATTTAAATAAAATGACACAGACCCCATTATAAGTCTTAAACGTCTCCTCCAGTTCAAGCACTGCACATCATTTTGGGTCAGGACCAAGTGAATAAACAGCAGTATCCATCCCATATCAAGAATTCTGGAATGCCTTTAGGCTATTTCTTCTCTAATGTGCAGTTTTAATGCAAAATGTATACCCATTTTGTGTTTTTTTGTGGGAGAGGAGAGTGGTACTTATACCTCCTGAATTTGATATCTGGCAAGAATTCTGGAGAATTAAAACAGAATCAAGCTATGTTGAAAATAAATAAAAATAACAGGGGAGCAGGACCAAGATGGCCAACTAGAAGCAGGGGTGGTTGGAGGCTCCCATCGAAAAATGCCATAATAAGCGTTTGACTCCTTCACTGGCAACAAGGGTATTCAGGTTCTCTCATCAAAATCGACTAGAAGGCTGGTGTGACTCACAGAGAGAAGGAAGAGCAGTGTGGTGTGGCCGCCCACCTGAGAGTCACATGGGGAAGGGGAACCCTCCTCCCTCCAGCCAAGGGAGGTGGTGAGTGAGCATGCTACCAAGCCGGGAAACCCTGCTTTTTCCACGTAACTGTGCAATCCATGGATTGGAAGATCCCACTCGTGAACCCACACTACCGGGGCACAGCGTCCCAACCCCGAAACACAGATTCTTACAGTGTCTCAGCTGGAATCTGCTTAAGCCTACAGAACTCCTCATGGGAGGGGCGACCAGCACTGACTGCAGCTGCCTGCTGTCTAAGCCTTCTGAGTTCTTCGTGGGAGGGGCAGCAGCCATCCCTGGGACTCATGACTGCCTAACAAGCTAAGCTCCTTGGGCAGGGGAAGGGCAGCATCCATTTTTATAGCTCCAGACTGCACTTTGTCTTTGCTGGAACTGGGAGGATGGAAGGCTTGGTCCCAAGACTTGTCCCCACAGCCCAACACACCAGCTGTGGCAGTCTGCAGCCAAAGTGCCTCTTCAGGTCTAACCCTGACCCATCCTTCCCCAGTGGGCAGGGCTTCCCTGCAGGATCTCCAGTAACTCCAGCCAGAGGCTCAGGGGCAGAATTTGGATCTTCCTGGGCCTGAGCCCCTAGAGGGAGGGGTGGCCAGAGTCTCTTAAGACCAGCAGACTTAGCCTGTCCTCTTGGTAGCTCTGAGGAATCTGGGCAGCCCAGATGTCTGGGTTTCCCCCCAGCAAAACACACCCTCTCCACCAAGGGACAAAGTGCTTCATTAAATGGGTCCTGGTCCCTGTGCTATCCAACTGGGTGAGACCCTTCAACAGTGGTTGTCAGATACAATATACGGGGGTGATCCTACCAGCATCAGGTTAGTGCCCCTCGAGGTCAGAGGTCCCGAAGAAGGAGCAGGCACCCATCTCTGCTGCTCTCCAGCCTCCTTGAGTGACGTCTCAAGGCATGGGAGCAAATCAGATGAATAGGGCCAGAAGTGAACCCCCAGCAAACTGCAGCAGACCTATAGAAGAGGGACCTGACTATTGAAAGAAAAACAAGCAAAAAGCAACAGCAACAACATCAACAAAAACAACAACAAAAAGGCCCCCACAAAATCCCCATCCAAGGGTCAGCAGCCTCAAAGACCAAAACTAGACAAACTCGCAAAGGTAAGAAAGAATCAATGAAAAAATGAGGAAAACCCAAAAGGCCAGCCTGCCTCTTCTCCTCCAGATGTTCACAATATCTCTCCATCAGGGATGCAGAACTGGACAGAGGATCAGATGGACAAATTGACAGAAGTAAACTTTACAAGATGGGTAATAAAAAACTACAATGAGCTAAAAGAGCATGTTCTAATCCACTGCAAAGAAGCTAAGAACCTTCACAAAAGGTTAGAGGAACTGCTAACTAGAATAACCAGTTAAGAGATGAACCTAAATGACTAATGGAGCTGAAAAACACACCACAAGAACTTCGTGGAGCATACACAAGTATCAAAATCCGAATCGACCAAGTGAAAGAAAAGATATCAGAGTTTGAAGACCAAATTGCTAAAATAAGACATGCTGACAAGAATGGAAAAAAAAAAAAAAAGAATGAAAAAGCCTTCAAAAAATATGGGACAGAACCTACAATAGATTGGAGTACCAGGAGGAGACGGGGAGAATGGAAACAAGCTAGAAAACACACTTCAGGACACTATCCAGGAAACTTCCCCAACCTAAGCAAGACAGGCCAACATGTAAATTCAGGAAATACAGAGAACACCGCATAGATACTCCACAAGAATATCAACCCCAAGACACATAATCATCAGATTCTCCAAGGTCAAAATGAAGAAAAGCTGTTAAGGGCAGCCAGAGAAAAAGTCCAGGTTACCTACAAAGGGAAGCTCATTAGACTAACAGGAGATCTCTCAGCAGAAACTCTACAAGCCAGAAGAGATTGGAGAACAATATTCAATATTCTTTAAGAAGTATTTCCAGCCCGGAATTCATATCCAGCCAAACTAAGCTTCATAAGTGAAGGAGAAATAAAATCCCTTCTAGACAAGCAAATGCTGAGGATTTTGTTATCACCAGGCCTGCCCTTCAAGAACTCCTGAAAGAAGCACTAAACATGGAAAAGAAAAACTGGTATCAGCCACTGCAAAAACACACAAAAACATAAGGACCAATGACATTATGAAAAAACTACATCAACTAGTGTGCAAAATAACCAAATAGCATCATGATGACAGGATTAAATTCACACAAAACAATACTTACCTTAAATGTAAATGGGCTAAATGCCCCAAGTAAAAGACACAGACTGGCAAATTGGATAAGGAGTCAAGGTCCAGTGGTGTGCTGTATTCAGGAAACCCAACTTACATGCAAAGACACCACACAGGCTCAAAATAAAGGGAGGAAAATTTACCAAGCAAATGGAAGGAAAAAAAAAAAAAAACAAAAAACCTCAGAGACTGCAATCCTAGTCTCTGACAAAACAGACTTTAATCCAAATAACATAAAAAAAAAAAAAATACAAGGGCATTACATAATGGTAAGGAAACAATTCAACAAAAAACTAATTATTCTGAGTATATATGCACCCAACACAGGAGCACTCAGATTCATAAAACAAGTTCTTAGAGATCTACAAAAAGACTTAAACTCCCACACAATAATAGTAGGAGACTTAACACCCCACTGTCAGTATTAGACCTATCAATGAGACAGAAAATTAACAAGGATATTCAGGACTTGAACTCAGCTCTGGATCAAGTGGACCTGGTAGACATATACAGAACTCTCTACCCCAAATCAACAGAATATACATTCTTCTCAGTGCCACATGACACTTATTCTAAAATCAACAACATAAATGGAAGTAAAACACTCCTCAGCAAATTCAATAGAACTGAAATTGTAACAGTCTCTCAGACCACAGTGCAACCAAGTCAGAACTCAGGATTAAGAAACTCACTCAAAACCACACAACTACATGGAAATTGAACAACCTGCCTTGAATGATGTCTGGGAAAACAAAAAAATTAAGGCAGAAATCAAAAAGTTCCTTGAAACCAATGAGAACAAAGAGACAACGTAACAGATTCTCTGAGAGACAGCTAAAGCATTATTAACAGGGAAAATTACAACACTAAATGCCCACATCAGAAAGCAAGAAAGGTCTCAAATCAACACTCTAATATCACAATTAAAAGAACTAGAGATGCAAGAGCAAACTAATCCAAAAGTTGACAGAAGACAAGAAATAACTAAGATCAGAGAAGAAATAGAGGAAATAGAGACACAAAAAACCCTCCAAAAACTCAACGAATCCAGGAGCTGTGGTGTTTTGTTTTTTTTTTAAATTAACGAAATAGATAAACTGCTAGCTAGACTAATCAAGAAGAAATAGAGAGAACAACCAAACAGACACAATAAAAAATGATAAAGGGGGCCGAGTGCAGTGGCTCATGCCTGTAATCCCAGCATTTTGGGAGGCTGAGGAGGGTGGATCAGGAGGTCAGGAGATCGAGACCATCCTGGCTAACACTGTGAAACCCTGTCTCTACTAAAAATACAAAAAATTAGCCGGGCATGGTGGCACGCACCTCTAGTCCCAGCTACTCGGGAGGCTGAGGCAGGAGAATCGCTTGAACCTGGGAGATGCCTGTCAGTGAGCCAAGATCATACCACTGCACTCCAGCGTGGGTGACAGAGCAAGACTCTGTCTCAAAAAAAAAAAAAAATTGATAAAGGGAATATCACCACTGATCCCACCAAAATACAAACTACCGTCAGAGAATACTATAAACACCTCTACACAAATAAACTAGAAAATCTAGAAGAAATGGATACATTCCTGGATGCATACACCCCACCAAGGCTAAACCAGGAAGAAGTTGAATCCGTGAATAGACCAATAACCAGCTCTGAAATTCAGGCAGTAATCAATAGGCTACCAACAACAAGAAACAAAGTCCAGGGCCAGATGGATTCACGGTTGAATTCTACCAGAAATACAAAGAGGAGCTGGTACCATTCCTTCAGAAACTATTCGAAACAACTGTAAAGGAGGGACTCCTCCCTAACTCATTTTATGAAGACAGCACCATCCTGATACCAAAAATGGGAAGAGACACAACAAAAAAAGAAAATTTCAGGCCAATATCCCTGATGAACATCAATGCAAAAATCCTCAATAAAATACTGGCAAACTGAATCCAGCAGCACATCAAAAAACTTGTCCACAATGAACAAGTTGGCTTCATCCCTGGGATACAAGGCTGGTTCAACATATGCAAATCAATAAATGTAATACATTACATAAACAGAACCAAAGACAAAAACCACATGATTATCTCAATGGATACAGAACAGGCCTTTGATAAAATTCAACATCCCTTCATGTTAAAAACTCTCAATAAACTAGGTACTGATGGAACGTATCTCAAAATAATAAGAGCTATTTATGGCAAACCCACAGCCAATATCATATTGAATAGGCAAAAGCTGGAAGCATTTCCTTTGAAATTGGCATGCAACAAGGATGCCCTCTCTCACCATTCCTATTCAACATAGTTTCAGAAGTTCTAGCCAAGGAAATCAGATAAGAGAAAGAAATAAAGGTATTCAAATAGGAAGAGAGAGGGTCAAGTTGTCTCTGTCTGCAGATGACATGATTTTATATTTAGAAAACCCCATCTTCTCAGCCCCAAAACTCCTTAAACTGATAAGCAACTTCAGCAAAGTCTCAGGATACAAAATCAATGTGCAAAAATAACAAGCATTCCTTTACATCAACAATAGACAAGCAGATAGCCAAATCATAAATGAACTTCCATTTAAAATTGCTAAAAAGAGAATAAAATACCTAGGAATACAGCTAACAAGGGATGTGAAGGACCTCTTCAAGGAGAACTGCAAACCACTGCTCAAGGAAATAAGAGAGGACCCAAACAAATGGAAAAACATCCCATCCTCATGGATAGGAAGAATCAATATTGTGAAAATGGCCATACTGCCCAAAGTAATTTGTAGATTCAATGCTATTCCCTTCCAACTACCATTGACATTCCTCAAGGAATTAGAAAAAATCTATTTTAAATTTCATATGGAATAAATGAAGACCCTGTATAGCCAAGACATTTCTAAGCAAAAAGAACAAAGTTGGAGATGTCATGCTACCTGACTTCAAACTATACTACAAGGCTACAGTAACCAAAACAGCATGGCGCTGGTCCCAAAACAGATATATAGACCAATGGAACAGAACAGAGTCCTCAAAAATAACACCACACATCTACAACCATCTAATCTTTGACAAACCTGACACACACAAGCAATGAGGAAAAGATTCCCTATTTAATAAATGATGTTGGGAAAACTAGCTAGCCATATAGAGAAAACTGAAATTGGACCTCTTCCTTACACCTCATAAAAAAATAACTCAAGATGGATTAAATACTTAAATGTAAAACTCAAAACAATAAAAACCCTAGAAGAAAACCTAGGCAATACTATTCAGGACATAGACATGGGCAAAGACTTCATGACAAAAACAGCAAAAGCAAATGCAACAAAAGCCAAAATTGACAAATGGAATCTAATTAAGTGAAAGAGGTTCTGCACAGCAAAAGAAACTGTCATCAGAGGGAACAGGTAACCTACAGAATGGGAGAAATTTTTGCTATCTACCCATCTGACTAAGTTTTAATATCCAGAATCTACAAGGAACTTAACATATTTACAAGAAAAAAACACCAACCCCATCAAAAAGTGAGCAAAGGATATGAGCAGACACTTCTCAAAAGAAGACATTTATGTGTCCAATTAACATATGAAAAAAGCTCAACATCACAGATCATCAGATAAATGCAAATCAAAATCACAATGTGATATCATCTTATGCCAGTCAGAATGGCGATTATTAAAAAGTCAGGAAACAACAGATGCTGGTGAGGCTGTGGTGAAATATGACCGCTTTTATGCTATTGGTAGGAATGTAAATTAGTTCCACCCATTGTGGAAGACAGTATGGCGATTCCTCAAGGATCTAGAAACAGAAATACCATTTGACCCAGCAATCCCATTACTGGGTGTATACTCAAAGGCATATAAATCATTCTACTACAAGGACACACACATATGTATATTTATTGCAGCACTGTCTACAAGAGCAAAGACATGGAATCAACCAAAATGCCCATCAATGATAGACTGAATAATGAAAATGTGGTGAATATACACCATGGAATACTATGCAGCCATAAAAAGGGAGATCATGTCCTTTGCAGAGACATGGATGAAGCTGGAAGCCATCATCCTCAGCAAACTAGCACAGGAACAAAAAACCAAACACCACATGTTCTCACTCAAAAGTGGGAGTTGAACAATGAGAATACATGGACACAGAGAGTGGAACACCACACACTAGGGCCTGTTGGGTGATAGGCGTGAGGGGAGGGAACTTAGAGGATGGGTCAATAGGTTTAGCAAACCACTATGGCGCACATATACCTATGTAACAAACCTGAATGTTCTACACAGGTATCCTGGTTCTTTTTTTAGAAGAAAAAGAAAAAAGAAAGAGAAAAAAAGAAAAAAGAAAATCACCACATGTGATTAATGCAAAAAATTTTTAAAAACAGCAAAATTGCTGTAAAAGTTATTGTTTTAGTCCCAGATAAGAACCACTCGTCAAAAATAAACTTATTATTATAACATTGCTACTAATGTGTTTGTGTTATTTAAAATGCAGAAAAAATTTCAGTTGAATCAAAACTACATTTTTTTTCTGCTGATACAAGCAAACACCCATGTTTTTTATTTGCAGTGGTCTTTTGTTATTTATTTTCAATGGCTTCATTTTAATGTAATGTTCAGCTAAGGGATTGTACTGCCAGCAAACTTTATGCCATATTTCCAAAAGGAAAATAAAATAAGAAAAAAGAAATCAATATTCTGCATTCACTAAGAATGCACTAATATATGTTTGACTTGCAGACAACACAAACATACATGAGTACACAAACACAGTCACAAATATATGTATTTAAGGAGAGAAAAAGAGAGCTACATTTAGTTCTGAAAACAAAACTAACAGCTAGTTTTAAAGAGTTGGTATTGCTCACAGGCTTTAGTCTTTATTACACTGCTATTTCCTTTATTCATTTCTCCCTTAGATCTCATCCACCTTTATCATTTCACCAATGCTCTTATTAACTGACTCCATAATCTTTACCTCAAAATCTGTCTTTTCTCCAAATCATCACCTGACTTCTACACATCTCCACTTTGATGTCTCAATAGCATTACAAACAATAATCCAAATGTATGATGCCCCCTCCTTCCTAGCCTTTTTAACTTCTATGCCAGAAAGCAAAATCATTTTTCTAATCATTTAAGCCATAAACATGTGCTCTGACTCTTCCTTTATTGTTGACTGTTCACATGCAGTCACACATTATATTGAGCCTTCTTTTACAATGGTTACCGTCTTCTCTTTCTCATGGGTTCTACCTTATTTTAGATACTTAGTCTTAAACACAGTGACAATTTCCTAAATGAGCTCCATCCAGGCTCTCCCTCCCCAATCTATTCCATGTATCTACCAGACATATCTTCCAAAAACAGCATTTTCAAACTTAATATTTGCTTAAAAACGTTTAGTAGCCCTCCCAATTATTTTAGGGACAATGTCTGAAATCAGGAATCTAGAATTCAAGTTCCCACATATTCTGTCTCAGCTATTAATCTTTTAAATTATTATTTTACATTAATTTAGAAAGGTATATTGTTTACCATCTCTTACCATATCATAAAAGGAGACTAAAATAGGAGAAAAAATACAAATAGTGTGCGATAAACAAGAACACATTTTTCAGGCTTGGTTTGTACCTCCTGCTCTGTGTCTTTGCTTATGATATTTTCTCCACCAGCAAAACTTTCACTGACCTTTTTGTTGCCCAGCCTGTGGCTACCCATATTCAGTAAATGTTCATATCCACTGTGATCACTGTCTATTTGATCTTCTCTAGCTCTATTGTCTCTGTCACTTGGCATTTAACACCTTCTGCCTTGTATTGCAATGATCTCTCTCTATTTATCCTTTCACTCCTCATATAGATTATCTTCTAAAGTCAGCACAAGATATGGAACTTCTCTTGTACCTCTCATGAACCCTAGCCAAATGTTCAACACGTGCTGGTGTTTGATTTTTAAGTATATACTAAAAATTTGCCTTCCTGGTAGAGGGTAAAATACTTGACTGGATTCAATTCTTTAATTTATTGATGCCAATTTGTATGTCTATGTGTAGACATAGCCCAAATTAGCCTGCTATTTCTATAAATTATAACCTGCAGGGCCATACACCTAGTATCTCTTTGCAGATGGAGTTTCAAACTGTGACTGTTTCTTTTAAGCACATCAGTCAAAACCCTGGTTCAGAGTTATTTAAAGTGGTTTGCATTTTATGGTCCTATGAAGGCTTCACATTGCAACTGCTGAGCTTTAAAAACATAGAAACTAAAAAGAGGGTACAAGGAACTGCCATCTGTCCCTATAAACAATTATCAGCCGGCCATCTGCCCATATACTGGGTAATGATTTTAACGCTGGTAATATCTTACTGAGATACTCTCTCTCCATAGAGCCAAAGAAAAGGAACCCATTAAAAAATGCTGATCCTTCTAGTTGTTGTTCGTGAATATTTTCTCCCATACAAGAGCTTATCATTTAATTTGTGTCTCTATGTTTTTCACTATGAATTGAAAAGTTATACTTTGTGACCCATCTGCAACCACCTGGCTCTTGCAAATAGATGCTTCTATCTACAAATTACCACAAAGAGTTAGTGCAACTATGGATATAATTTAGATCCATTCAAAATGAACCAGAGTATCCAAGACATTATGAAAGAGAGCTAACAGTAATGGGATTAACAATTAACCTCAGGTTCAAGCTAAGCAGTATAAAGAAACCCACATTCAAATGAAAACCAGTTTCCTTATGTTTCAAAATCCACTCTGCAAAGTTTACCATTCTTTTGATGAGTTTATTGTCTTGTTTATTTTTCTGTGTTGAACATTGTGGTAAAGTAGCATTTGAGTGACAGTGAATTATACTTTGAATTAGAGCAGAATCCATCCAGTTCTTTAGGGCAGAGAATGACTATATATAAAATTAAGGTCTTGCTTATAATATTAGGTCTGAGTAATGTTTTTTTCAACCCAGATTTACTTATTCACTTTTTATATACAGTGGTTCCAAAAGAAGTGGTGAAGTAGTTCATAGTCTTTACCAACAACATATATCTCAAAGTTTAGGAATATTATGAAAATAGACAATGTGGGTTTTCAGCAAGTGCCAGTTCTTGAGACATGTGTTAACTAAGTTTCAACCCATAGTGCCTTTTTGTCTTTTTAAAATTTTTTTTAATTTTTTTTATTTTTATTTTGTTTGAGATGGAATCTCGCTCTGTTGCCCAGGCTGGAGTGCAGTGGCATGATCTCAGTTCACTGCAACCTCCACCTCCCAAGTTCAAGCAATTCTCCTGCCTCAGCCTCCTTAGTAGCTGGAATTACAGGCGCATGCCACCACACCCAAATGATTTTTATATTTTTAGTAGAGACAGGGTTTCACCATGTTGGCCAGGCTAGTCTCAAAGTCCTGACCTCAGGTGATCTGCCCTCCTCGGCCTCCCAAAGTGCTAGGATTACAGTCGTGAGCCACCGCGCCTGGTCTCAACCCATAGTCTTATGCCTACTTGTTTTTCCTGAAATTACTTATTTTTCAAGGATAGACTTTTTTTATATAATAACTTTTAATGCATCTGCTGTTTTGTAAATTTCTTGTGAAATAGATATATTGCCAACATGTTTCAAGCAAAAAACAGTTCCAACAATGTGTATCTAAAAAATTCAGCTGTTTATCAAACATTTTCTTGCCTTGCCTTTAGTTACCCATATTCTTTTTCTTTTTTTCTCTAAACAACATGGCTTCTCAGAAACCTTGCTTTAATAATGAATGCTTAGCTCCTAAAATATTGGCTAGCCCACTAAAACTACCTTGAACATTTTCAGATATCAGATAAAGGGTATAAAAGATGTAATTATCAGACAATCTTCATAATACGAGCTTTGGTTCTTCTGGATGTGAGAATTTACGCTGCAAATCTTAGATCTACAAATAAGCATCATCTCCATAGAAACTTCAGGGGCTGATGTTGTTAATGGTTATTAAAACCCTAAGGATCATGCAAACTCATTTAAAAAATTGCCAGCTTCTTTGACCTAGCAAATGACACTAGGCAATGGGTAAAATCAAGCTGAAATTTAGAGCTAAAAACTAGTTAACAATGTAAGGTTTTGTTTATAATTCTAAATAAATAAATTAGAAAGAAAAAATGTTAATGACAAATCATACAGAAAAAAATAAATTGAGACTTTTATTATTGTTGCTTTAAAGCATATGTAAGATTTTTTTCTTCTGCATCTGACAATTTTAAGTACATATATATTGTCATTTATACCTTAACAACCATAACAATGTTGTTTAATAATAAAAAGAAAGCATAAAATCTTCATGTCATTGAAACTTTCATTTGCAATCTTTGCTGTCTATTTTTACTAAATCTTTTCTGGGATTAATAGAAAACTATTTGTGATGATCTTGACAGTTCAGGTGCAAAAAAGACATTATTAAGGCAGATATTACTGTCATTGCTCCTCTATGGGTCTGAAAAGATAATGAATGAATATGCTAAAAGAAACAAAAAAGGGGGGAATCTATTGGTGGGAATTACTTTATTCACTAATGTCAATTGATAATACATCCCTACGAACTAATTCTGTAGCCCGTCAAGGAATTTTGCTGGAGAAAGGAATCCTTCTGGGCTCGGTTACTGCAGTGCGTTTTTGTGTTAGATTCCTGCAGCTGTTGCTCTATTATGCAGTGGGGCTGCCTCTATAAATGCTACTCGGAAAGTTCTTGATAAAACAATGAAGGAAGTGAAGCAAATGCTAAAATGTCAAGCAGACCTGAGTTCTTGTACCAGATCTTTTAGAAATTAGATGTGTGAGCCTTACAAGTCATATGGCTCCTCCTACTATTGCCACTTTATCTTTAAACTAAAAGATTTGGATTAAACTACAGGATTCCTACTAGTTCTCTTACTTTATGACTCTAGGATTATGTTTTCATTTCCTCTGGCTTGAATATTTTCAATCTCCGTTCGTTTTTTACTTCTTCCTTCTGTTCTAATTTTTTAAGCATTTTTTCTTACCTTCTGAGGGAACAAAATACAATGGATTCCTGAATAAATAATTATCTAGATGGAAAAAATTAAGACAAAGGAAGAGAGAAGAGTAATACCATAGAAGGCCTGTGAGACAGGTATTTTGAGGAATATAGGCATGTATAATAGTCAAATATACATGACAATTTCTGCTGTTCTATGTAAGGGCATCCTGAATGGAGGCTGAGTTAATTTTCTGGAGCTAGTCTAAGGAAAATTTCACATTATTCTTTCACTGGCCCATATGTTTAGCATTAAAAGTTAGTATTAAGTGGCTACAATACTGCTAGATAAATACTGAATTATTTATAAAAAGATTTGGTGGTCATGAGAACAAGAAAGAATAAAAGAATAAACAGTGATACAGTTTTCTTCCATTTCTATATTTTTATTTTTAGTTGCTTGTGCAGGTACCATGCTCTTTACCTAATGCAAAATCCACCACTCATGTTTACAAATTTTATCATCACACTGACTTCATTTACACTAAAAAAGAAAATACAGACGAATTGCATCCCTACTAGTAAATTGATTCAACCCTAGCAATCAAAAAGAACAATCAAAACAAATGTCCACTGTAACGGACAGACATGGGTAAGGTTAAGTCACATAAAACATTCCATTTCATCTTTCATCAATATTTAATAGCAGCATAATATTCATTAAGTTGGACATTTTCTCTCAATATATTTAAAGAGGTCTAACTTTTCTTTGGCTTAGGTGCTCATGTCCCTTGACATTTCATAGTTTTATATTTCTTAAGATGTTAGAATGTCCTTATTATTTTTTCCTATTTATACTATTTTTTGTAATCACAGCTACAAATGTCCTGATAAAAATATTTAATTGCATAAAAGGAAAAATGTCACAGAATCAAACTTAATATATTATAGATTCTTCCCTCAAAATTATAAATTTCTATTTTAACTTTTATTTTCAGGTCAAAGGTATATGTGGAGGTTTGTTATATGGGTAAACTGTGTCACAGATTTGGTGTATAGATTATTTTGTCACCCAGGTAGTAAACATACCAGCTGATAGTTTTCTGATCTTCTCCCTTCTCCCAATCTCCACCCTCAAGTAGGCCCCAGTGGCTGCTGTTCTGCTGTTTGTGTTCATGTGTTCTCATTGTTTAGCTCCCACTTACAAGTGAGAACAAGTGGTATTTGGTTTTCTGTTTCTGCATTATGCATTAGGGCAATGACCTCCAGCTCCATCCCTGTTGCTTCAAAGGACATAATCTCATTATTTTTTTATGACTGTGTCATACTCCATGGTGTATATGTATCACATTTGCTTTATCTAGTCTACCATGGATGAACATTTAGGTTGATTCCATGTATTTGCTATTGCAAATACTGCTGCAATAAGCATGCATGTGCATATGTCTTTGTGGTAGAATATTTAATTACATAAAATTTATATTCCTTTGGGTATATACACAACAATGGCATTGCTGGGTTGAATGGTAATTCTGGGTTTTTTGTTTGTTTGTTTGTTTTAGAGACAGGGTCTCACTCTGTCACCCAGGCTGGAGTGCATTGGTGTGATCTTGGCTCACTACAACCTCTGCTTCCCAGGCTCAAGCAATCCTCTAACCTTAACCTCCAAAAGAGCTGGGACTACAGGCATGCGCCACCACACCAGGCCAATGTTTGTATTTCTTGTAGAGTCAGGGTTTTACCATGTTGCCCAGACTGGTCTAGAACTCCTGGACCTAAGCAATCCACCTGTCTCGGCCTTCCAAAGTGTTGGGATTACAGATGTGAGCCACTATTCCTGGCTGTAATTCTGTTCTAAGTTCTTTGAGGAATCTTCACATTGCTTTTCACAATAAGTGAACTAATTTACATTCCCACTGGTAGTGTATAAGCTTTCTTTTCTCTCCACAACCTCGCCAGCATCTGTTATTTTTTAACTTTTACATAATAGCCATTCTGACAGGTATGAGATGGTATCTCATGTGGTTTTGATTTGCATTTCTCTAATGATTAGTGATGTTGAGCATTTTTTCATGTTTGTAGGCTACATGTATGTCTTCTTTGAAAAGTGTCTGTTCATGCCCTTTGCCTACTTTTTAATAGGGTTGTTTGTTTTTTAGCTTATAAATTTAAGTTTCTTATAGACCTATTATTTCACCTTTGTTGGATGCATAAATGCAAATATTTTCTCCCATTCTGTAGGCTGTCTGTTTATTCTGTTGATAGTTTCTTTTGTTGTACAGAAGCTCTTTAGTTTAAGTCCCATTTGTCAAATTTGTTTTTGTTGCAATTGCTTTTGGCATCTTTATCATGAAATCTTTGCCAGGTCCTATGTCCAGATAACCTATTTCCTAGGTTACCTTTCAGGGTTTTTTACAGTTTTAAGTTTTACATTTAAATCATTAATTGATCTCGCATTGATTTTTCTATACGATGTAAAGAAGCGGTCCTGCATATGCCTAGCCAGTTATCCAAGCACCATTTATTGAAAAGAGAGGCTTTTCCACATAGCTCACAAAATGATAAATTTCTATTTGAGTTTCTGAGCCTTGTTTCCTTTTCCATTATAGCATGTAAAGGACACTAAACTTTCCAAGACTTTTATTTATATTTATAATTCTATATGGAGATAATCTGCATCAAGTTTGGTGCTGAAATACGAGTTAATTTTTCAGTAAATTTTTGTGATTTGCTTTAATTTTTTTGTGTGCCATTCCATATATTCAGCATTATTGAGTTATATATGCAATTTACTGAAATGACTAGATATTTTGGGGTTCCTTAGATTTTATCATAGAGACACAATTCTAAACTGCTTTATTATCTTATATTTAATTCACAGAAACTAAAATGTATTATGTCACCAGATGAGAACTTCATGAGTAGTGAACAGAGAATGTCAGGTTCTACAAATGGCAGCTCAACCAATCCATCTAATTTTTTTCATGGGAGTAAGGTGTGGGTATATCTCTCAACTGAGGGCCACAGTCATATTGTTCTATATTTTCCAGTAGAGGTATCCTCATAAATGAGACCTGCCAACTGAATCAAAGTTATCCTAACTCAGAACGTTGGAATTTCACTTTGATACTCTCTTCTTCACCTCTTCATTTGTCCAGTCTCAAATCTAGTTAGTTCCCAAGATCATTTTTGCATAGACGATTTGCTATGCTTTTTGCAGTGAGCAAGATACAAAAGCCCTGATCTCCTATAGTTTATAGTGATGTCATTATGTCTCTCAGTTCATAAACTCTACCATCATTCTAATCTAGACACGTTTTGTGTCCTGCATGCAGAGCAGAAATAGATGAATTCAAAATGAACCAAACAATACAAAAGATCAATGAACCCAAAGTTAGCTTTTTAAAAGATAAACTATATTGACAAAACTTTAGCTACACTAAGAAAAAAAGAGTGAAAGCCTAAATAAATAAAATCAGAGATTAAAAAGGAGACATTACAACTGATACTGCAAAATTCATAGCATAATTGGTGGCCACTATATGCCACAAATTGGAAAACCAGAAGAAGTGGATTAATTCCTAGACACATGAAACATACCAAGTTTAAATCATGAAGAAATCCAAAACTTGAACAGACCAGTAGCATGTAATGATATTGAAGCCATAAGAAAAATTCTTCCAGCAAGAAAGGCCCAGGAACCAATAACTTCACTGCTGAAATTTACTAAACGTTTAAAGAAGAACTAATGTCTATCCTACTGAAAATATTCCAAAAAATAGAGGAGGAGGGAATACTTCCAAACTCTTTCTATGAGGAAAATATTCTTTTGCCTGCTACCAAAGCCAGGCAAAGATATATCAAAAATAGAAAGCTATAGGCAAATATCATGGCTGCATATTGATGCAAAAAACCTCAACAAAACACTTGCAAACTGAATTTAACAACACATTGAAAAAGTTATTTATTTTGACCAAGTGAAATTTATCCCAGTGATGCAAGGATGGTTCTACATACACAAATAAATTAACGTGATACCACAGAGTGAAGGACAAGAACCTTATGACCATTTCAATTGATGCTGAAAAAGCATTTGATTAATTTAAACATTCCTTCATGATAAAAATCCTCAAAAAATTGGGTATACAAGGAACATACTTCAACATAATGAAAGCCATATACAACAGACTCAATAGCTAATATAATACTGAATGGGAAAATACTGAAAGCTGTTCCCCTAAGATCAGGAACAGGACAAGGATGCCCACGTTTACCACTGTTATTCAACATAGTACTAGAAGTCCTAGCTAGAGCAAGCATACAAGAGAAAAAAATTAAGGGTGTATAAGTTGGAAAGGAAAATGTTAGTAAATATGCTGTTATATTTGGAAAAACTGGATATTCATATGCAGAAGAACGATAGTAGAATCCTATCACTTACCAGATAGAAAAACGAAATCAAATCAAAATGGATTCAAAACTTAAATCTAAAACCTCAAAATATGAAACTACTGAAAGAAAACTTTGGGGAAACTCTCCAGGATATTGGACTGGGCAAAGATTTATTGAATAGTGCCCCACAAGCACAGGCAATGAAAGCAAAAATGGACAAATGTGATCACATAAAATTAACAAACTTCTGCACAGCAATGGAATCTATGCAGAAAGTAAAGAGACAGCCCACAGAATGGGAAAAAAATTACAAATTACACATATGACAAGGGATAAATAACCAGAATATACATAAAAGGAGCTCAAACAACTAAGAAAAAATCTATTAATTCAATTAAACATGGGCAAAAGACCTGAGTAGATATTTCTCAAAAGAAGACCTACAAATGGAAAACAGCTAAATGAAAAGATGATCAGCACCATTAATCATCACATAAATGCAAATAGAAATGACAGTAAGATATCTTCTCACCCCAGTTAAAATGGCTTTTATTCAAAACCCATTTTATCAGGCAATAACAAATACTGGCTAGGAAGTGGAGAGAATGAATTGTCTGTACACTGTTAATGGGAATGTAAATCAGTACAACCACTATGGAGAACAGTTTGCATATTCTTTAAAAAAAAAATAGAGCTACCATACTAGTAAGCAATCCCACTCCTAGGTATATACCCAAAAGAAAGGAAGTGTATAAAGTGAAAAGTTTTCTGCACGCCCATGTTTATTGCAGCACTGTTCACAGCAGCCAAGATTTGGAAGCAACCTAAGTGTCCATCAACAGATGAATGGATAAAGAAAATGTGGTATTTATACAAAATGGAGTACTAGTCAGTCATTAAAGAGAATGAGATTCTGTCATTTGCAACAACATGAATGAAACTGGAGTTATTATGTTAAGTGAAATAATCCAGGCACAGAAAGACAGACTTTGCCTACTCTCATTTATTTGTGGAAGCTACAAGTTGTAATAATTGAATTCAGGGAGATAAAGAAAATAAAGATGACTACCAGACACTGGGAAGGGTAATGTGGGAGTGGAGGGAGGAAGTTGAGATGGTTAATCAGTACCAAAAAATAGTTAGAAAGAATGAACAAGACTTCGTATTTGTTAGCACAACAGAGTGACTATAGTCAACAATAATTTAATTGTACATATTTAAATAACTATACGAATATAACTGGATTGTTTGAAGCACAAAGGATAAATGCTTGAGGTGATGGATACCCAATTTACTCTGACCTGATTATTATGTATTGCATGTCGGTATCAAAATATTTTATGTAACACATAAATATATACACATATTATCTATCCACAGAAAATAAATAAAAAGAAATCTAGACTCTTCCTAGTCATCTCTATTTGCTAATTCCTCAGAAAGACATGCAGAATTTGTATCCTGGTTTTGCTTTATACAAGCAGCAGGCCTATTCATACTGAGTGATCTCATCTAGAAACTACCTTTGCCTCCAGTCCCAGTCCCTTAGTGGGCCTCCTCCAGGCAATTTTCTAGCTAAGAAGCCCTAGGAGTTTGTCCTTACCTTCCCACTCCCCCTCAACTAACAACTCTTATAAGCACCAGGAAGCACTTATGTAAATAGCTCTTCATCAAATTCCATCTTGAAACAGAATTGTTATGATTCCAAATCCATTTCCCTGCCCACTTCCTAACATATGTCTTTAATTTCACTTATCTGAGAGCACCATGAGTAAGCATGCTGTTTTGCAGATAAACTTGTGTAAGAGGATTAGAAAATTATATTTTGTCTTAGAGCAGTTATAAGTCACAGAGAAGACTTTCCTCAAATTTTCAAATAACTTCACTCTTTCTGCCCTTTTACTAATTTATTTCAACAATGGTTAAATGGTATTTATTTTATTGATATTTATTTTAACTGTTTCTATACTCATAATTTCCTTAATATCTAGCTCAGAATATAGGAAATTGATTAAATTCTGTCTCATAGATTAAGACAGAGCCTGATTATACATTTCCAACCTCTTCCTGAACCAACGACTTTCACTAAATTAAGAGATCAATTGTGGGCTATTTTCATGTGATACCACTTCAACTGGCAAGAAATAGGGGAAAAATTAGTACATTCACTGATGGTTTTGTATATACAATGTCAACTAGTCAACTTAATAGAAAATATAAGTGACATGTATCTACTTGTATTTTAGGAAACAGATATGTGAGAAAAGTAAGGTTACTGATTGGAAGCAGGTGAAAATTTTCAATAAATTGTTTAAGAAAAGCAACAGATATACCTACTTTCAAACCTGTCTGCTTAGTAACAGAGATTCATTTTTAAACTTTATTTTAGGTTTGGGGGTACCTGTGAGGGTTTGTTACATAGGTAAACATGTGTCATGGGGGTTTGTTATACAGATTATTTCATCACCCAGGTATTAAGCCCAGTACCCAATAGTTACCTTTTCTGCTCCTCTCCCTCCTCCCACCCTCCCCTCTCAAGTAGGCCTCAGTGTCTGTTGTTTCCTTCTTTGTGTTCATACATTCTTATAATTTAGCTCTCACTTATAAGTGAGAACATGTGGTATTTGGTTTTCTGTTACCGTGTTAGTTTGCTACAGATAATAGTCTCCAGCTACATCCATGTTCCCGCAAAAAATGTGATCTTTTAGTTACAGTTGCATAGTATTTCATGGTGTAAGTGAACCACATTTTCTTGATTCAATCTGTCATTGATGGGCATTTAGGTTGATTCCATGTATTTGCCATCATGAATAGTGCTGCAATGAACATTCACATGCATGTGTCTTTATGCTATAATGATTTCTGTTTCTCTGGGTATATACGCAGTAATGGGATTGCTGGGTCAAATGGTAGTTCTTTTAGCTCTTTAAGGAATCACCATACTGCTTTCTACAAGGATTGAACTTATTTACACTCCCACCCACAGTGTATATGTGTTTCCTTTTCTCTGCAACCTTGCCAGCGTCTGTCATTTCTTGACTTTTTCATAATAATCATTCTAACTGGTGTGAAATAGTATCTCATTATGGTTTTGATTAGCATTTCTGTAATGATCAGTGATATTCATCTTTTTTTCATATGTTTGTTGGCCACATGTATGTCTTCTTTTGAGAAGTGTCTGTTCATGTCCTTTGCCCACTTTTTAATGTGATTTTTTGTTTTTTTCTTTGTAAATTTGTTTAAATTCCTTATAGATACTGGATATTAGACGTCTGTCAGATGCAGACTTTGAGATATTTTCTTCTATTCTTTAGGTTGCTTGATTACTCTGTTGATAGTTTCTTTTTGTTGTGCAGAGGCTCTTAAGTTAATTAGAGCATACTTTTCAATTTTTGCTTTTTTGTAATTGCTTTTGGTTTCTTTGTCGTGAAATTTTCGCCCATTCCTATGTCCATAATTTTTAATTGGAGAAACGTACAGCAAATGAGGGGAACTGTGAACACATTGTCCACCTACATCACAAGGATGGAGTGGGTATGTAAATCAATGCAAAGACATTTAAACATGTCTAGTAATTGTAACGGGTAGATGTATAAATGATGGAAATTCTCAAACTGTATTTTACATCTCATTCATACTGAAGTCAAAAGTGTTAAATTATAGTTACAGATCTGCTACTTACTTGAATAAAATGTATTACATTTTAGTATTCTAAGAAAGTATTTAACTGTAAATTTTATTTTCATCCAGAAAATTGTTTCTGGAAGAACACTATAATATTCTGACCATCAACACACTTTCATTGTTCATTATAATATTAATTCATCAATAAAACTCAATAAATGAGAATGTGTTATCATTATGTACAGATATGTCCTGAGTACTGAGGGTGAGTGAAAGGAAAGGCACAGAGATAGCAAGACAGCTCTTGCTCTCCAGGAACTTACGGTTTGTTAAAAGAGACTGTCAACTCACTATGGCAGAAAGCACACACATATGAAAGAAATGTCATAAAAGATAGCAAGAAACATGGTATTGGATTAACTTGCCTTTTTTAGTAAAGTTATTTATGTATATCTTATTCATCTATATCATACTAGAGTCTATACACTTTGAGGACAGAAGATGAGTATTATATTTTTTATTCCAACAGTGCCTTTTGTATAGCTGGCAGTTGGTAAATATACATTGAATTGTAAACCATACTCTAATAGTGTGTGCTTGAAACAGGTCCATAGTAATGCTGCTATCTGTGGATTAAACATTATAAGTGTGTTTATTTAAATGTGCGTAAAAATAAACAAGTCAGTATATTACCTGTATTAGTCTGTTTTCATGCTGCTGATAACGACATACCCAAGACTGGGTAATTTATAAAGAAAAAGAGGTTTAATGAACTCACAGTGTAGTTGGGGAGGCCTCAAAATCATGGCAGAAGGTGAAAGGCACATCTTACATGGCAGCAGACAAGAGAGAATGAGAACCAAGTGAAAGGGGTTTCTCCTTATAAAACAATCAGATCTCATGAAACTTATTCACTACCATGAGAACAGTATGGGGGAAACTGCCCCCGTGATTCAATTATCTCCCACCAGTCCCTCCCACAACATGTGGGAATTATGGGAGTACAATTCAAGATGACATTTGGGTGGGGACACAACCAAACCGTATCATTACCTTTTGAAATACTTTTTAAGACATAAGTAGGGAAAAAATTTAAAAAAATAAAATTAATTGCTACCAATCAATATTTAGCTAGTTACTTTCTCTGTCTAGACCTCACTTTTTCCAGTTGGGTCCATCAAGTTCTAGTATTGTGTGATTCCTCCCTTGACTATATTTTCTCCACAAAGTACTTCATTTCCTTGCTTAGAAAATTTTCTTAAACTCTGGATAGCATTCAGTACTTTCTTAACATAGTAAATAATATGCCACACCTCCCAGTCTCATCATCCCACTTCAGTTGAGTTTTCTTATCACCACTCTACTTAATCTGTTATTGCAAATGTTAACAATGACCTCCATTTTATTAAATCAAATGGATACCTCTCTGTTCTCAACTTCTAAATCTCTAAGCAGCATCCAATAAATTGTTGATCACTGTATTAGTCTTTAAATTCGGTATTCATTTGGTCTCCATGACACCACGCTTTTTTGGTTTTCCTTCTAGTTCTCTGGATTCTACTCTTCAGATTTCTCTTTTTTGTCCTGCTTCTTCTGATTGAGTGACTCACACTTATTCCTGGAATGTCTGCTAATTTACATCTGTACTTTTAAAATATAGTTAATTTTTTAAATTGACCAATAAAAATTGTATATGCTTATCATGTAAAACCTGTTGTTATGAATTATGCATACATTGTGGAGTGGCTAAATAGAGCTAATTAGCATATAGATTACCTCACATGCTATTATTTTTATGATAAGAACACATAAAATCTATTCTTTTAGTGATTTTCAGGAAAACTAATAAGTTGTTATTAACTATAGTTGCACTCTCATGTTCGTTACACTCCCAAGTTCATTGCAGCATTATTCACAATAGTCAAGATATGGAATAAACCTAAGTGTCCATTAACAGACGAATGGATACAGAAAATATATATACACAATTAATATATACACATATGAAAATATATATATGCTATAGTCACCATGTTGTTTTGTAGATCTTTAGAATTTATTCCTTCTGTCTAACTTAAATTTTGTATTATTTGACAAATATCTTCCCAAGTCTCTACTCACCAACACCTGAAAGCCACCCTAATACTTTCTGCTTCTGTGACTAACTTTTTTAGATTCCACATGTAAGTAACATTGTGAAGTGTCTGTCTTTGTGCATAGCTTCTTTCTTTTAACATAAATTTTAAGTCCTACAGATTCATCCATGTTGTCACAAATGACAAGGTTTCCTCATTTTAAAGCCTAAATAGTATTCCATCGTGTATATGTATTTTCTTATCCATTCATCTGTAGATGGACACTTAGGTTTATTCCATATCTTGACTATTGTGATAATGCTGCAATGAACATGGTAGGGCAAATATCTCTTCAAGATATTGATTTCATTTGTTTTGAAAGTATACCCCATAGTGGAATTATGGGACCATACAGTAGTTCTATGTTTAAATTTTGAGAAATATCTGTACTGTTTTCCCTAATAGCTCTACTAATTTACATTCCCATCAACAGTGAGCAAAGGCTCTCTTTTCTCCACATTCTCACCAACACGTATTTTTCATCTTTTCATTATAGCTATTCCAAAAGGTGGGAGGTGATATCACACTGTGGTTTTAATTTGCATTTACACAATAATTAGAGTTTGAGCATTTTTAAAAATACAACTGTTGGCCATTTGTATGCCTATTTTGAGAAATGTCTTTTCAGGCCCTTTGCTCATTTTTTTAATTGGGTAGTTTGTTTTCTTGCTATTGAGTTGAATTTCTTATAAATTCTTAGGTACTAACCCTTTATCAGATGTATAGTTTATAAATATTTTTCCCATTTTATAGGTTGTCTCTTTACTCTG